>NW_005054317.1:3087530-3101229 GCF_000277835.1 Geospiza fortis
AGACTTATGTTGCAAATCCCCATTTGGGGGATTTAAAACATTCCCCTGCCGTGTTTATAATCCCAACACTGCAACACACTACTGAAGCACAAAAGAAAAATGGGAAAAAACTGATTTTAGGTGGGCCAGGGAACTGTTTTCAGCCAATCTGAGTAGAAAATGAATTAGAAAGGTAAATGGAGATAGGAAAATTATACATCCCAGTTAACTTTCAGTCAGCATCTCCTGTAGCCCATATTTCCTGCCTTGTAGCCACATGCAGTCATCCACACTCTTCCATAGCAGATATATCTTCCTTGCAAGGACACAATTAGTGCCCAAACCCACACACAAGTTCTCAGTTTGTACCAGCACAAAAGGCTGCAAATGGTGCTCTCCCAGCCAGCTCAGTTGTTCTTCTCACAACACAGGACACACAATACACATCTCCCATTTTTAAAGATTTTCTACCAGGCAGATGTAACAGCTTGATAAAAAAGTCTCCAGGGGTCAAAAGACAGCAAGATAAATTCTGGGGAGAAATCCATTGAGGGCTATTAAACACAGAGATGTCACCTCTGGCATTGCAGATGGCAAATTGCTGGAGCTTGGGGAGTATTGACAGGCACTCCATGCTTGTCTCCCCAGGCACTCACCATTAGCTCAGAGTCAGGGAACAAATTCCAATTGCGCGTTCCTTGGGCTGATCGATCTCGTGGTCCTGCTCTTTCTGCCTCACCAGGCATGGCTTCTACCAGTTATTCTCTCTAAAAATGTTTTACAGACAGAAATGTAACAAGCATACCTGGTGCTTTTTCTGTCTTCTGAAATGAGTAAATCCTTAAAGGCAGTTGTGGGTGCTGTGGGGATTTGTTGCAGGTTGCTGGAGGCGCATGTGGTCCTCTGGGAGGGCACCAGGAGCTGCCTGTGGAGGAGAATGGAACCACTCTAGACCCAGAGTTCATGGGAGTCATTCATTCCTGAAGGGGTAGTGCTGGAAGAATGCTATTGTAAAATAGAATGGCATTGCAAGAGATTAAATTCCTCTAGACTTTCAGAATTAATTAACTCTGCACTTCCAAAGACGTACTTTCTGTTTAGCTTGTGGATACCCAACAGTTCCCTTGACACTGAGCCCTTTTAGACTGGTGCTTTACCAAATCAAAACATGGATTTTCCTTTGTTAGATATTGTCCCTCCTTCCATCTCTGTGTTAACAGCAATTGCCTAATTTATATAGGTTTTTGCTGATAGTTACTGGCTGTGACCATTTCTAGTGCACTTCAGACACAATAGCAACTCATACTATTGAGACTGCTCTTAAAAATCACTTCAGAAAATCTTGGACACCTCCCTTGTGGCTAAGATGGACAAAAGCAGCAGAAACTCGACTATTTCATTGGCCTATGAAAAACTGAACTTGAAGGACTAATCCAACTGCTCTTTCTTCTTAACACTTCCTCTCCATATACTAGTTTGATATAAAATGTGGTATAACTTTTACTTAAAATGTAAATGTTCAGAATAAAGACAATTTCAGCACTTAATTTATTGGCTGTTGGAGAAGGTTAATTTGATATTCACCAATTATTCCTGCCCCTGAACTTTTCAGAATCTATGAAGAAATCTGTTATTGAAGGAATATGAACTGAATCAATCTGGAAGGGTTTAAGGTAATTCAGAATTTATCTGGAAATCTTTTTCTGCAACTGATGTGTCACATATCATCTTGACTTCAAAATAATTGATCTAATGGGATTTAGAACTGAGCTTATAGATAACTAAAATTAGATATATATCATTAAACAAAAGGATGAAAAGCTGGCACAAAGTGAGCCTACAGTTCACAGTCCTTACAGTTGTGTGACAGTGAGGGCTGCAAAGCAGAGGTCACGTGCAGATCTAAGGAGACAGAGGGCATTCCTTAAAGTGGATAGATTTGGTACCATTTAGGTTGATGTTTTACAGGTATGTTATCATTGCTAGCACTCAGTGACACTTAAAGGTCTAAATACACACATAGCATGGTAAATTGTGGAGCTCATCTGTTAAAAGACAGCAGCTTGAGGTTATCTGGGCACAACCTCCAGTCCTGTTACCCTGGGGTGGCTTTGGGACCAGGCTGTGCCCTGGCTCACAGCCACAGAAAGAGGGAGGGCAGAGGAGAGAGCTGTGACCCACTTGTATGAATTACACAGAGGTCCTTCCTTGCTGGAAGGTCTCCCCATCATTCAGGTGCTACAAAGAGTAGGGCATGATGTTTCACCTATTTCCCTTTTGTTCCTCTTCAGGCAGATCTAGGCCTTCTTCAGTCAAAGCTTGTGACATGCAGGAATACAGAATAATCCTTCAAAAACAGTAAAACCCAGCACTTTTTCCATGAGGAAATACAATATTCAGGGTTCTGTCCATGTGCTCAATCACTCTCACTGTCTGCTCACTGCCCCCCACCTCCAGGTGGAGGCTGCTTTAAATTCCATTTTGTAGAGGGCCAAAGCTTTCAAAGATGCAGAATCTGTAGAGGATTTGTGTTCTATGGTTGGTTAAAAACAAAAGAGACCCCACCAGCACCTTCTGAAAGGGAAAGCTGACAAATGCCTTTGTTGTACTTCAGAATTTCCTCTTGGAGAGATGTTAGAAATCGGTTGGTTTTGCTGCTCCTAAACTTGATCACATAATCTTTGTAAAAGTTAATAAATACCTGCCTCTTGGAGTAGATATTTGTACATTATTTGTGTAAAACACAAAAACCAGCAGTGAGGCACGGGGACATAATTGAGATATTAAGAAATGGGGGAGGTTCCAGTTTTGCTGATCTCACTCTTCCATCTTCGAGAGGCCCTGTGGGGAGAACATGTGCAGAGAGATAAGGAGAAAGCAACAGCTGGATTGTTACTTCCCCACCTCTTGGCTGCACACGATACTCCCCTGCATGCAGCATGCACTGCTCAGCTCTGGGGCACAAACACAGTGGAAAAGTTCATTTAATTAATGCTGTTTTGCTTTAGGAGGTGTGCAGGGGTTTGTGTGTTCCTGTCCTTCAGCAGAAGCTTCCAAAATAAGACAACTCACTTCCAAAAGGACATCTGAGAGAAAAAAAATGCCCACAAATAATTCCATCCCCAACCTGCAGACAGGAAGAATCTCTCAAGGGCCCAGCTACTTCTCTCTTCAAAAATACATCAGAATTTACTTTAGTATCCAAAGAAGGAAAATCTTTATTGACCCTTAAAAGAGTATAATCATTTGCAAACCTGTGGCTCCCCATCTCCCTTGGTTAGCTTCTCACCCTCTTTGCACCTGAGCAGGTTAACCTGACCCTGCCAAGTCATCCTCTTCTGTTACAGCATTGACATTGTAACACAGGCCAGCACTGAAAGGATTTCACAAGAGCTCCACAGGAACTTGAGGCACTGGGGGACAATCCATATATCTGTTCTTTGCTACGACAGCTGAAGAGAAATTAGGGAATCAAAGAGGATGGTTGAATCACTCCTGTCCCTCTCTTGTTCTGACCCTGCTCCCAGCTCCTGTGTATTTCCTGCTTATGCAGGAACTGAATTCCTTTTTCACTCACACAAGTGTCTTGCCCCTTTTACTCTACTTCTTGTTCATCAGCTTGCATCATTTTAGACCCTGAAGGAAGTGATCCTTTAAAATCAACCAGGTCTCTTGGACCCTGTTCCCTGCAGGGCCTTTTCCTATGGGATTGCTCCAAGACCTCTGAAGAGGCAGCCTGGAGAAAACCTCTGCACTCGTGCTCAAACACTCACAGCAGGTCAGACTGACCAGACTGCCCTGAGCAGAGCCCTAAGTCTTGACTCACTCATCACCCACCCCAAGACAGACTTTGATACATTCCAAGACATCACCCACCCCAAGACACCCTTTGATTCATCCCAAGTGCTGCCACCAGATCCACAGTGCCTCCCTGGTCTGTCTTTCCCAAAGAGTGCAGCCCTCCACAGCACCATCCCAGCCACAGGAGCCACCACAGCTCTGCAGTCAGAGCAGGATCAGAGCCCCTGACTGCACACAAACACTGCCTGCAGAACCTGACAATGTCAGCACAAGAGAATCAGCACAAGAGAATCAGCACAACGTCCCCAACAAGAGAATTCCATGGTTTTTTCCCAGGCTGCCATGAGTTGGCATCTCCACTGGTCATGAGAGCCTCTGGAAGGGAACAAAGGCTCTCAACCAACCAGTATCATGTACAAGCAGTTCTGCTGCAACCATCACTGCAGCAGTTTTGCTTTGCTGTAATAACCAGGAGCCTCCAGTTCTCAGCTCTGCAGCAAGGGTGATGGGAAATTCAGTGTAAAAGGGGCTGGGGTTTCCCAATACAGTGTTCTCAGGCTGGAAAGCCCCACTTGCCACTCCTGCTGGAATGCCAACTGCAGCCAAAGGCATGGAGAAAGGGAAGGGAAAGACCACGTTGCCTGTGTGTAAACAAACCAGAAGTTACACCTGAACAGCCACAAGGAATGAGACAAAAGAACAAAGCACCTTCCACATCAAAAAAAAAAAGTGACATTACACACGGGTGAGGCACAAGTGCAGAAATAGAAGAACTGAACAAACATCAAAAATACATCAGAGTAATTTTCAGAAATTTACTAAAATGCACACAGATTTGCCACAAAAACAGTTAAACTCCACTGTATTTCAACAATAGGTTTATTTTAAGAAACATAACATGACATTAAGTAAAAATGCAAAATTGTGCAATTATGGCAAAATGTTTAAAAATCCACACATTTGCCCTCATAGGACTACAGTACTTCTTACTAACATACCTGAGCACTGAATGTTGGATGCCACTTCTCAACAGCCTCGCAAACAGGGAGCTCTTGGATCTCTTGTAGAACATACACACACTGCATGTCTGGTGCACCAAAACTGCTCTGAGTTATTCTAAATTTCATTGATGGAAGCAAGTGGAAATTACAAAATGTTTCCTTCTAAAGTAACTAATAATTTTGGAAGAGATTTACACTCACCTAACTTCTTACAACACTAGAAATTCATTTCATAAAGGGAAATAAACAAATGCAAAAAAAAAAAAAATCCAAATGAGCAAAATGTACAGATCACTGTTCAAATATTATCAGTACCTTTGGTGCAATTTTTTTTTGTGCTGTGCAAGTTTACTTAAGCCTGACTGTAAAGCAAAACTTTACCAGGAATCTGACTTTCAGCATAACGTAGAAGCATTTAAGAATTGGCAAAATGTCACAGCTACATTACTGTCTCAACAAACTCCTCATGCAAAAGATTTAGTATATTCTACTCCCACAGCAATTTCCAGGATTTAGCTTTCAAACACATGACAGACTTGGATCACACCCTCAGTTTGAATGGTTAAACAGAATGGAGATCTTCGTACTTTAGTGCAGATAAACAAAATTAACAAACCTACTGCAGAATTAACCACAGCATATTGTACTTCTATACATCACATGACCAGTCAACTGCTAACTCAATTCTATTTCATAGTTTCAAGTAATATATTGAAATTTGTTCTACTAAATAAATATAGATTGTCAAAAAGCAGCAAGAAATCTTGTAAATAGTCAACCAAGCTAAAAAAAAAAAAAAAAAGAAACACAAACATGGAAACAAGGAAAAAGTTACATAACACTTTGCAAAAAAAATGGTTTTACACACAAATGCAACACTGTTAGGGAGGGTGCTTCAGAAAGCTTGCAGCTAGAGGCCTACAACAGCGCAAAGAGAGCTAGCCAAGGACTAAGGATCATTAGTTAAAAATTAAATTAGTTGTACTTTTCAGAAAACCCCTTATTCCTGGCTATGCATATAGATAAAAGTATCCAGAAGAAGAAAACTAAACAAAGAAACACCTCAACACTGTTGGAAAATGCAGTCTTAGCGAGAATTGCCAAATTCAGGAAAAAAACCAAAATGCAGGTGCTCGCATTGGAAGAAGAGTTTGGTGAATCTCTGGAAGATGAGGTATGTAATGTAAAGAGGCATTTTTATTTTGCTTTTCATTTCACAGTTTTTTGTTTGTTTTTGCCTCTCAAACATTTTGTGCAAGAATTAATAAATAGAACCAGGCGAGTATTTTCATGTATTAGGAAGATTCCATTTGGGAACAGGAAGACCACATAGTAAACAAACATTATCCAAATCCTCAGCCATGCCAGGGGGATAAACAATGAGCTAAATATTTGGCTGACTGAAATATCAGCTGCTAAGCCAGATAATGGTAAGCACTTTCAGGCAGTGACGGCCAGTGCCATGTCAAGTTAACTGGTTTACTTAGGTCAACAGAAAAAAACAGGAAAGAGTAAGATAACTTAAAGCTCTGCCAAAAGTAGAGCTGTAAGAAACCTGGTAAATTACAGCTGATGCAAGTTTTAGGAGTCCTCTTTTCCCTTTTAAATCCAATTTTCACTACTGAAGTAGAGGCTGAAGGTTGAACTTATTTACTTTTTAAAAATAAGTTAAATGTTAAATACATAAAGACAAGTGTTGCAATATATTCCTTACTCTGTATTTCCCCTAAGATAATTTAAGCCATGAATGCTTATTGTCAATTTTGCTTTAATACACCGGATAATGCTGACAGCTCAGTAGTGCAATTTTTCACATTATAGATCAGAAGGAAATAGAAGATAGTTGGGGGCTTGACTGCAAAGAGAAAAGAAAAACAACTTGCAAAGTTAAACCACACTTTTCCAAATCACCAGAGCACATGCCAACTCTGCACATAGCACTGTACTGTAGTGGAGACACAATGAACACTCCACAGAAAGAGAAAAAATAAAAGAGAATCAGTATTATTAAGGCCATATCCTGTCACCATTCTGTGCAAGAACACCGCTGCAGTAAAAATGTTATGTTAGAAAAGAATCTGATGACAGGACAGGGCCTGAAGACAGACACACACTCCATGGAAAAGAACAGGCTGTCTTAAACAGTAGCAGAAGGCTGGCCCAGTTCAGACAAACAAGTATTAAAAATGTACTAGCACCATCAACTTTTGGGTTAAAGCCCTTTACGGGGTGAAAAAAAAAGTTTTAATCAGTGTTAAAAAAAAAAGTTTTTACAGCACTACACCTATGTGGCAAAAAACAGGTTTTGGGTTTTTTTTCCCCCACTATCATTAAGCTCAATCTCAACAAAAATCCACAGACAGGAACTGGTACAACAATATGAACAGGCCTCCATCCGGGGCAAAGGTACTCCACAATCCAATTCTGACTCGAGTTTTTCTCCCAAATTGCAGTGCACAAACAACATCACAAACATCTTAGCAGACTTCAAAAACAGTACAAAAAGAAGAGATCATTATGAAACAGGATCTACCATTCCTCTCTATGTACTTTCAATCTAAATTAAAAATAAAAAAAAAAGCAACAAAACTTAGTGATATTGCCTCAAATTTTACCCGTATTAAAAAAAAAGAGAAAAAGAAGAAAAGTCACTTCAACACATCTTGGATATCCTTAACTATTAATGCTAGATTTTCTTTCACTGTAGTGCATAGTTATCCTGGCTCTTCCACTTAATTTGCTTTTACCACAAAAAAAAACCTTTAGTATGACATGATTAAGTGTCTACCAGAAAAAAAATGCTGATAATTGCACTTTGTAACCTCCTCATTTCCCAGGAAAATATCAGTAAATATGAAACTGAACAAACAAGTCCCTCCCCGGACTGCAACCTTTAAAGAGCACCCATCCCCATATACAAAAAACTGTCTGTTTCATCTTACAATAAATACTGACAGAATTTCTTTGTTTTCTTTTAAGACATGTTTTCTCTAGCATCAAATTACCACTGAAATCACTAAGGCCTGTTACTGAAAAAAAAAAACCAAACCAAAACCAAAGAATTTAAATAACTTTCTGAAGACACTGCGGATACAATTTAGCAACAACACATTCAAAATGCCGGCCTAAATCCCAGAGCCTGTCTGGAGTCTCGTAGACTTTCTGCCACTGGTCAGTGACCTCATCGTACTGGTAGAGTGAATTCTTCCTGCTGGTTCTGAAAACGTGTTCTTCAACAGTGACTTGAGTAGCTCTGACAAAGAGATGGAGTTTGTTTTTGAGGAGAACAAGTTTGATGTATGGATTGATGGACTGGTCGCAGGGGAAGTCTTTCTTTCGAGTCCACTTGTTCTGCTCGATGTCGTAGGCCTCGACGGTGAACATGCGCTGATGGTTCCCGCAGGTGCCTGCGATGTAATAGATGGAGTCGTTGTACACTGTGGCCAAGCCTTGGATTCTAGGCACAGTCATTGGGGTCAGAAATCCCCAGTAATCCTTCTGAGGATCATAGCAAAGGAAGAACTCCCCTGAAGAGAGAGGAAAAATAAAACATAACTCATGCTTTGTTTCCAGACCAACAGTTCCGCGGCAATTGAGCTCTCAGGTACGTCCTTCCACAGACAGAACACTCTAAATTTTCTAGAGCCTGCATCCCAAAACAAACACCCCAGCACCATCAGCTGCTTTCCTTTCAGTACTTTACAAAAATATTGATAGCATGACTAAAACCTACTTCAAGTTTCTGGTTCAGCTGAAGCAGAGAGAATTTGAAACATATTTTACACAGAAATATGTGTAAACACACATTACACAGTTTCTAGGTATCCTAGAAAGAAACAGATTTTACACAGTTTCTAGGTATCCTAAGGAGAAACACATTTTACACAGTTTCTAGGTATCCTTTATTACTTCAAAACCATGCTTTTTAATTTGGGACTAAACCTTTCAAGGTTCCTGTCTTGAAATATCTGAAGTACATTTGTTTCACTCTTTAACATCTTCACAATGCGTCATCTGCACATGGAGAGTCTCACAATGATTTGCTCAGGTTTAGCAGCTTTCAAACCCCGAGTTCTGTCTTATACTAAGCTCAGATTTTGAAGCTGCTGGTATCAAGTGGCTGGGTTACACATTTAGGCTGATTTGCTGAAAAGGAGGCCAGGTGAGAACCTGCATGAAGCTACTGATTCATGGTTAGGTTTGAGGTTAGTTTATAAAACACCTCTGCTGCTCAGTGCACAGAGCAGCAGCTACAGACTGCAGACAAAGGAAGTTCAGGTGACCAAAAACTCATGCTCTGTACATCTCCTGAAAAGAACATGGATAAAGACCACCTTGACTTTTGTAAAGTCCAGTGGGAGAAATGCCTTACATCTGCCAAATACTAGCAGAATTCAAATGATACATGATTTCATCTGGCTATCTTAAGAATTTTAACCAAGCTGTTGTGTGACCAAACACCTCAATCATAACAAAGAATGCAGAAGTGAGACAGTAAAGCTGGTGGAACAGAGTTTAAATCTTACAGATAATACTAATTTTGATTATTCCGTTTTGTTCCACAGTGCAATCTCCTGTGACTGACCCTAGCATTCCATAGGCATTTTCACACTCTCGTCAATTCTTATTGACTACTTCTAACTTAGGAGTTTTCCCTAGGAAAATTACTAAAAGCTAACCTCTTTATATTACAGCACAGCTCAGTCAAGGTTTTTTCTAGCCACCCATAACACTACTCCTTAGAATTTGCTGGTTGGCACAGGAAGTAGCTTATTTGTATGAGCAGTCAGTTGTCACAAAGCACTGAAGCACAGAATCAGAGCAGCTAAAATTTGTGAACAAGGTGCACTCTTATTCTGTAGGTTATAATATCATCCACCTTCTATCAGTTCTAAGAAACACTAAAAGAACAAATACTAAGTTCAGTAATCTTCAGCATTCCTTTCTAAACACCTAAAGCAGACATCTGACCCAAGAGAGATTTAAAGAACTTTTTAGCACAACAGAACTACTGAAGGCCACAACCAACAAGAGCACAACATGATACAGAAACAATAGGAGAAGGTAACTGCAAGTCACATGGAAGATCATGAACGTAAAGTCAAGAAATAATGTTAACTTCTTCTGCTAAATAATAAGGATTTTACAGTATTCTCTGTTTTTTCCCCGTGGTCCAGCTTTGTATGGAAGTGACCCAAGAAGGAGCTGGTGTGCATCTGAGACCCCAACTTGTACAGCTGTTTACAGAGGTGGCCCTCAGCAAAACAAAACTTGGACACCTCCCCCTCCTTTCTTCTTTCCCACTTTGTGGGCCTCTTACCACAGCCTCAGACAGTCTCAGCACTTTTCAGTGTGCACTGAATGTAAAGGCAGTACTGTAATTACTGACCAAAGAAAGAGAGTTAACTAAGAGAGATGCTTTATCTCTTTCTAGTTTCTAAGATGACTTCAGAAAGTAGGGTAGAGCAGGAAATGAAGGCTTAGAAGTCGTTAATCAACTTTTACAAGTTACCAAGAATAAAGACACCAGGAGTCTTCTCAGCTTTAGCCAACTAAAATGCAAAGTGCTTTTTCATAGAACAATATCTTTTCTTCAATGTTGGTGCATTTCACCCAGGTAAAGATTTAATGAAGAATTTTCAGAGTTAATTTTAATACGGTATTGTTGACTCAGAATACCACCAAAAATGCCATCTTTGCAATAACTCAGCACCACAGCTCAGTGACACATTCCCAGGGCATGAGAATTCAAGCAGCAACCTCCCTCTTCCTAGCTCCCCCCCCCTCTTCCCTCCCACCCCATTGCCCAAGAGATTTTTCCAAATTGCTTAGGAAAACACAGTCAGTCAGAATGAACAATCCCCACTTCCAATAAAACACCAGAGAGGCAGTCAAACCACCTTACCCTGTAAAACATAGATGTTATCCTTGTACTCCACAGCACTGTGGAACTCCATTGCCACGGGCATGGGGCACACAGCTGTCCAGCAGTTCTCCCGGCTGTCGTAGCACTCCACAGACTTGAGAGAGTTCCTCCCATCTCCTTCATAAACTCTGCCCCCGATGGCGTAGAGCTTCCCACAGCAGTGAACCAGCTTGCAGCCTATTCTGGCCCGCAGCAAGGGAGCCTTGGGAATCCACCTATTGCCAGAGTGATCGTACATCCAAAAGTCACTCTCGGCTCGGTGGTCGATGGAGACCTCGCTGCTGCTGGGCCTGTACCCACCCGCAATGTAAATGTCGTTATCAGGAGACACCAGAATTCCCACCTCCCTCAAGTCATTGGGTGGCTTGCATAGTTTAAACACTCTCCCTGTGACCGAATCTAAACAAGGCACTGTTTGCTTCTTTCCTGAGTGTTTGTGGGCAGCATCGAAGCATATGATCATTTCGGAAGCGGTCATTCCAAGCCGTTGTGTGTAGCCATTGGCACTGGGTTGTCCCTTTTGTACACAGCTTTTGGCCATCGCCTGTGCAAACACGGGAGGGATTTTCTCTAAAAAGGTCTCGTCCAACAGAGGCATACGGATGCATTTGGCAAATATTTCTGGAAGGTGCACTTCTCTCTTATTTTGTTCATGCTCAAACCACCTTATAATGCTCTCATAAACATGTTCTTCTTTATCTACATTTAAATCATCACTGTTGAGGATACTTATCAGTTGGTCTTTTCTCAACTGAAGAAACTCTTGCTCTTTGGTGACACTCAGAAACTTCTTGCGAATGTAGTCTTGTGACCTGTCTTTGAGTTCCTGATGACCATAGTGATCAGCAAAGATGAACACCCCAATGGAGTTCTGCGGGTCCAAGTGACTGATCATGTATTTAGCACACTGGTCTTGGATGGAAGGGATCTGGAAGATACTGGCTGCAGTGAACAAAGCTTGAACGTTGGCCTCTGTCAGCACTACTCTGGAGGTATATGCATAGTTCAACACTAAATGCATCGACTCTGCCTCGACACCAACGATCCGAACTTCCTTCTGCGTGCTCTCGGTAAGGCCGCTCGTGAACATCGATCTGCAAGGCACAAACACCCAGCAGTTGGGCTGCAATTACCTTCACCAGTTTGGCTGCAATTACCTCTGGCTACAGGCATAAAATTAAATATACTGTACAGCAAGTCCCAGTGTGTTTGACCCTCTGTCAGCACAAACACATTTATCACAGGCGTTACACTTTCCTGTTGGGGTACCTCAATGTAAGATCATTTTTACACTTACTGAAACAAAAGTGGAACTTCTTGCTTAGTTATCTCACTAACCCCACGTTAAAATTCACTGAGTTTACAAGCAAAGGTCTTGACATATCCAAGTCTTTGCATTCAACCTTCAACAAGTTATTTCATATGTATACTGCAGCATGCTAAAATATGTAACTTGAGAAGAAAACAAATCGTTTCAATGTTTTCTTACTGTATCTCTGATACTCTCAGTACTGGGGGCAGTTCTGCTTGGCTTAAAATTGTGTGACATTGTCTCCAATGAAACTTTCCTTTGAGAAACAGACACTGTTAATTCGTTGACCTTAAGAGAATAATAATCTTTACTTGCTAGGTGCACTATATGATCTATAAATACACAGAACTTATTCTCATTAAATGAAAATCTAAAAAAAATCATACTAATATTCTATCTGCTTTGATCCCTACTAGAACAAGGGATGGTTGTACCTGAAATAAGGACTAATTGCAGCAAGAACATTCCTATGACAGGAGAATGTTTTCCCATGATCCACTTCCACCACAATGTCTGTCAGCTGTCCTTCATCATACATGGTCTTCAGCTGTTGGAGAATACTACAGGCATGGAAGGGGTCCATTCCACTGCTGACTTGGTTTGAGGGAGGGACTCCGTTCAGTGTTTGTGAAAACTGACTTGGTTCTACAAAGCAAAATTGAAACTTTTACAGAAAACAACCAATAACAACAAAAAAGCCTCCAAAAAAATTCCATACACCAGCCAAAACCGCATGCATGACCAAGAATTAGCACAAATTGATACTCCATACTTCCTCAGCATCGTCATCCTTCAATATTGACAAGAGTGAGTAAATACATAAAGAGACCTCAATACTCTTTTTTCCCCCTTTTCACAGTGTCAGTTACCATTCAACTATCAAGTTTATACCCCTATAAAGTTTATTTCCATTAAGAAAAACAATACAAATACTTCATACAACTGGGAAAGGGGAAATCAAGTCAAGAAACACAACACTTATTGACCTTTAAAATGAAAAGGGACACAGAAGAATAAAATAAGTCCCCAAACCACCCCATCATTACACAAGCCTGTATGTAAATATTTAACTTCACATTGAAACAGGAAATGGCTCCTGCCTTACACAAGTAATGGTTGGAGCAGAGGCTCATGAAGAAACAGCCCTACAATAAGCCTTAACTTAAACTCACATAAATTTGTAGATAGTTACATGTTTTCTCTGCAAATAAAACAGAATTATAATTTGAAATTTCTCAGGTGTGAAGGAGCTCATATATCACCGTGGAAACATATTTAGCAGAGCATATGCTACTAAATAACATGTGATAAGCCTAATGAAGTAAATCCCAAAGTGAAAATTGAGCAATAGCTCGAGCACAAAAATCTGTTTCGTAATAACACCAACATTTTTACGCAACAAAAACAACAAAGGAGAGCTGAAAAGAAAAGCATTAGGTGGCCAGAGCTGCAAATCAGGTAAAGCTGCAGACTGCAACAGAGTGCTTCCAACAAAATTTAGGCAACACAAAGGGGCAAAGAGGAGAGAGAGCACACCCATTTTCATGGAAGCCTTTCATTAACCCCACTCCCTCTCCTCTCACACAGCAGGGGGGTCCCTCCCTCACGGGACAGCCTCACACAGCACACTGCCTCCCACAGCCCCGCTCCCCTCAGGCCATCACTCCCACAGCCGAGCCC
>NW_005054317.1:3101607-3118323 GCF_000277835.1 Geospiza fortis
CTTGTCCCGGGGGTTTGGAGCCTGTTCCCTCCCCACCAGGGACGCCCGGCAGAAATGGCCTCTCCAGAGGGGCAGATTACCCCCTCTACCCCCAATCTCTGCGGTTCTCCTGCCCACGCTGAGCTCCTGGGGCAAGCCCTGGAGGTGTCCCCCGGAGATGCCCGGCGGAGCTGGCGCCACCCTCAGTGCCGAGGGCCGGCAGAGAGGGGCGCAGCAATGCCTGCCAGCCCCCTAATGCTGCGAGGCTGTGCTGAGGGGCAGGATGGGAGACCCACAGCTGTGCAAGGCTGAATTCACCTTTAACAGAAACCAATAATCGGCTGCTTGTTCTGAAAGCTTGTTAACAAAAGAATATTCTGAATTTTTCAAGGGCTGGTAACCCCAGCACGGTGTGGGCAGCCAGATTAGCCCTACCTGTCCCACAGAGCTGCTGAATGACTGCAGACACAAGTGACCATTTTATTGTCCCTGACCCTTAATATCACATTTCTCTCTCCATCCCAGAGGTCAAGTCTATCACCCATAGTCACCAGGTTTTCCAGTTTTCTAAAGCAATTAGTCACTGGTCTCATTCTTGGGAATGGTGTCACTATCAGGTGTTTTCTGTGGAAGAGGTTTTGAGTTTTTTTTCTTTGTGAAACGCAATTAACGAAGAATTAAATAATGGAAGCATTGCAAAATCGTGTCTATTTTTCCTGGTTTTATGCAAAATAAATTTAAGACAAAATAAATTTAAGTTTTGTTCGGGGAGAAAAAGCAAACAAAACCAATTTGAGTAATATTTTAAAATTAATTTCCCGTTAACTCTCAGAAATTAGTAGCCTGAGTAGATGAGCACTTCTCCAAAGCAGGTGAATTTAAAGGCAGTGCCACCCCACTGGTTTTACTTTTGCTTGCAAGGCACAGCCTTCCCCTCACTCAGCAATTATCAGTGGTGTCCAGGCTGCTCCGATGATAATGCTGCACGAGGCAGGAGTGATGGAGACTCTGATGAAGGAGGTGTACAAGAAAATAGAACTTCACGTCTGCAAATCGATTCTGCAGTTTTCCAATTTCCCCATTCAGCGACGGCACGGCCTGTGAAATTGTCCCTAGAAATGTGAAACGAGGGGATGGAGAATTCCTCTGCTCTTACCCTTTAGCAAATGACATTGCCTGATACAGTTCATTTCCTTCGGTGTGGGTGTGTGGGCTGGGCTGGATTAGTGTTAAAATGCAGAAGCCAAATGTAGAATGTTTTTTAATACAAATCCCACACTGAACTGGCGCTTTGGAGCTCTTGAAATAGCTTACCTTTGTATGGTTTTTGGTGAAGCAAGCAAATTGCCATACAAACAGGTTTAGATGTGCTTTAAGAGGTATCAATAGCAGCACTTTTGCTGAGGCTGAAGCCTTTCTCAAGTGGAATAACTCCATCACCCTCTCCCCTGCCTGGAAACCTCCATCAGCTCTCCTAGGATGCAGCACCATGGAAGTCTGGGGATCTGGGTTTTTCACCCAGTTCTGCATCCTATTCCCTGGAACTCTGAGGGGCAGAATGAGATGTGTTACCTGTGCAAGCTGCTCTGAAATCCATGACAGTCACACACCATGTTAAAGCTTCATATAAATGGCATTTGCATTGCACACAAATATTGGAGCCTGTTTTTTCAGAAATCACAAGATGCTTAAAGAATTCCATCTACCTTCTGCTGCATCATTTTCTTTCTCCTGTTGTTGTTTTGTCTGTGGAGTGATGCAGACCCATATTTGAGTGTAGAAGTGAAAAATTGGGTTCTTAGCTTGATGCTGCCACAAATTCCTTCATGCTGTTGATCAAATAATTTGATTTCATAAATTCTGGCTTTCCAGGAGACAATGGGGAGCTGTGAATAGACATATTCATGTAAATCCTTTTATCTTATAACAGTTTTTGATACGTATTTTAATAATTTTTTGGTACTTTAAAATTTTTTTTAGTTCTTCTGGCAGCAATGCACTGAAACCTATTTTAGGATTTTGCAAGGATTCAAAGTCCTTGTTATTGAGGGACCAGGATACTTTCACTTGTGCTTTAATTTATCATTTCTGGAGATGGAGCTTGAAAACATACACTTGGTGGCGAAATTTTCCCATTTGATATTCCAAAGGTTCAAAATAAAAATGAAATTATGTCAACTGATAAGGAACAAACAGTCTGTCTTTTATAAGTGATTAGAGAGATTGGACTCCTTATAAACTCACAATTGGCACTGTGTGTTCTGGGATTCTTGCCTTCAGAATAAAAAATGTCTTTGTCATGAGCTCAAGAGAGAAAAGAGGAAAAGGGAAAAGTTTCAGAGAAAGTGGACAAAATACAAACTTTTTCAGATATTTGAGAACTTAGAAGATATCCATAAAAAGAGTTGGGGCAAACAATGAAGTTATTGAAAAGGTTTTCCTTTGTCATTGCACCTGCAGAACAGGTTAATTAGCAAACTGGTTCATCTGGTTGCCTTCAGCATAGGGACAGAGAGAACCTCGTATCTCTGAAATGGTTGGTTTGGGTCGCCTGGGAGGGACCTGCCCCAGTGCTCCTGCTGCACAAGGGAGGGTGCACAGAGCACTTTTGGAACAGGCAGCTCTTGCCACACATGATTTGGGGTGTAGGAAACTCCCCATGTTTTCTGCTGTCAGTAAAATGAAGATAAGAAATGCAACTGGACCAAAATTCAAAGAAAATCTGAACTAGAGTTGCAGCTTTAAAAGGGAACAAATTTTAATCCACATGAATATTCCCATTTTCATTTTGGATATCGTTTACTTTAAAGTTGTAGGAAGAAGTCTCTGCATCCTGTTTTCCTTTTTTTCTTTGCCTTTTTTTCTGTTTTCTTCTCTGAAAAGAGGGCATCATGAAAGAAAGGCACAGCCTATCCCCACATATAGCCTGCAAAGAGAAAACCAAGGGCTGCAGAAGTGCTTTAGTTTTTCTTGACAACATTATGAATGGTGACATTTTTCATGACTCTTGAGTTTAAACAAGCAAACAAAATTCCCACCAAAATAACCCCACAGTGATTTCCAGCAAAATTGTTTACCTATAAAATTTAAATACAAACTAGAAAAAAAACACAGTATCACTTGCTAACTCCCAAATATGTCTCAATTACTATTTCCAGTTTTTCAGTTATTTTGTACCTGTTAATTTGCACTGTGACACTGTGAGAAGCAATAGAGCTGATGCAGCTCCGAAAACCCCTCATATTTTAATTGGAAAAATCTTGATATTCACTGTGGAACAATCTAACCTTGAAAAACAATCTTTTACTAGGTTGTCTTTAATGCATAAAACACTGCTCATTTTCTGCAATTCTGTCACCGAGGGGCACATTAATTTAGCTGCACAATAATTTAATATATCGATCCATTGGTTGGAGCAGAGAGGTTTTTGTTTAGCGGTTCCAAGAAATCACACGTTTCTTGCAGAATCCGTACAAAGACACTTCTGGCTGCAGTTTAAGTGGGGGGAATTGCAGATCATGAGGGAAAGTTGCCCTTCAAAGGCGATCGATCCCGCCCCACGGAGCACAGTGGGCGTTCCATCAGCAGAGAGGGCAGCCTGGCAGGGGGCAATTAATGGGGCAGAGATGGGAGCTCCTCCCTGATTACCCCATGCCAGACATGGGCTCGGCCATGCTGAGCCAGCCTGCTAGAAACAAGAACCCTGATGAGATATGGCTCTGCTAATGTCAAGAAGTGCCACTTCCTAGCAGCAGGAGCAACTTTATTGAAACCATCTGTTGTTTTGGAAGGCACATGTGCGCGCACACACACACGTACTTCCCTCTCCCAAAGTCTTTAACCTTTCTCTTAAGGCTGACTGAAATCGCAGAGCTAATCCCTCCTTAATCTCACAATGACAGGCTCTGCTGTGGTCAGCAAGTCCCAGCAGCTGCTACAAACCAGGGTGACTGGTGCCGTGTAGGTGACGTGACAGTGATGGATCCTGGAGCACAAAATAACTATTCTTCCACTGTCAAAATAAAGTTTGGCAGGAGTAGTGTGTGATTACCAGGAGCCCCAAAGAGAGGGCTGGGGTACCTGCACCGAGACAAGAACTCAGTTCTCAGCTGGATCTCGCTGCTCTGTGCAACACAGGGAACAGGAAGAAGAGATTCAGTGAGATTGGTCCCCCTGAAAACCTCATTTTTCAGCAGATATAACCCAAAGCCATCTGAAAGGACACAGCCCTGTTCCAGCTTGTCAAGTTTCTAATTGTCAGTTTTATGGTGATCCTTCCTTAAGACACCAGGACCCTTCTCATGGCTGTGTTAGAGGTGAGCATCAGAGCCCAGGTTGCCAGGAGAATATGTGGCACTACCAGAGCATCCTCTGAGACAGAATTACCTCCAGCCTCTTTGCAAGTAAAGTATTTTTGTTGGTATTTCATGCATATCTGTGCACTTCTTATTTCTTATTCCTAAAAATGGTGTTTAAGAGCACCACTTAAAAAATAACCAGCTCCCAGCTCTTTGAAACAAACACTGCATATCAGACCTGGAATCTCCAAAATCCCTCCTGCCCACAAACATGACCCATATCCCCCAGGCTTCCTGGTCACTCTGTAAAACAAACCACACCCACATGTCAAATAATGCCCCATCCAGAGCAGGAGAAGGTGTGTTTCTGTCCTTGTCTCCAGGGTTTGAACAAGTGATTCAATCTCATCTCCAAGCCCTTCTGGCTGTGTCCCCTCTACTTCCAGACAGCCCAGATCAAACAGAGCCTTGCAATGATGGAAGAGGTGAGAACAGAGAAGAGCAATGATGTCTTGCTGCCCCTTCTTTCCTCCATCCATTTTTGCTTCTGCCTGCAGGTGTGTTACTGAAACTGCAGTTTGCATGCACAAACCCAGAGCAGCCTCCACAGAAATATGTCACTGCTGGCCTGACAGTGACAGCAAAGAACTGGGACCTCAATGCACTGCTGTAGATGCAAACTGATCTCACTGTGGTCAGAATGTGATTCAGCTGTGGGAAAGGTGCAGCCACTTCCTGTAGAGCAGAGATGGATAGAGAAAGTGAGAGCAAAAATAAAGTGCCATTTCTGCCTGGAACAAGCCAAGAAAGGCAAGAGCAAACTGGGCTTCCTCCTTAATTTTAGGAGCCAGTGAAGCCAGAAGGATCTTTTAGCAGAAAGTAAACTTGAATCGTCAACCATCCTGTGCCCCTGGGCTATTCTGAAGTCATCACTCAGAGCTGGTGTGTTTTTGAGTTCTTTCTCTTTTCAGTATCTTTTTTTTTTTTTTTTTTTTGCATTTTGAAGAATTTGAATATAAAACATAGAATCCCTAGAGCTGCAATAGGAAGGAATGTAGCATTCCCCTTCATCCTTTCAGCCTAAAGAAAACTGGAAGCTTAATACACTGGAGTTCTTTTTATATCTCAGAAGTCCTGTAGCTTAAAAACAAACATCTCAGACCTCTAACTTTTAATGGCTATTTTGAGTCAGTACTACCTGAAAAGATGGGGCAGTGTGGTGTTACTCAGAATTCAGAAAGGTAACAACCAGAAACAATCTTAACATCCTGGAGAAGGTCATGGATAGCGTGGCCATTTTGATAATAGAGGAAAGCCCCATTTTTCAACTTCCATAAGGGAATAGTTCTAATACAGGGAATTCATTTATTGTTTAAAAATAATGAAATAATGGGTGTTTTACAGATACACCAATAGCTTCCCTTATTTACTTGCCCCATCCAAATTCAACTGCATAATTTGTATTCTATGGACTATGATTACATTCAATTTGGAATATTTGACTGTAAAACCTCAGTTTACATATTTCTGTTTATTGGCAATTTTTGCTTTCTCCTTGTGGTCAGTATCTTTATTGTTGAATGAAGGGACACTGAGCTGAGGTCCAGAATGAATAAGATAACTGGAAGTCAGACAATGGCTGGATTGCTAGAAATTATTTGCAAATACTCCATTAGAATGCACAAAAAGGAAGATCACTGATTCTGAAATCTAAAGCAGCAAGATGGATAATGAATTTATCCATCTTTTCACTCCCAGAACCCACAAATTAGGCCACACAGGTTTAGCTCACTCATTCTTTCCCCAGATAAGGCTGTGTCCAACTGCAGTCACTCAGCTTTAGCCTGGCCCAGGGAGATTCCAGCAACATTTGAGCAGTGGTGGTGCCAGCTGGGATGCAGAGCTGCCACCCAATTTGGGCTCAATTTTGTGACAAAGCTGCTCTCAGGTCCCTGGGCTTGTCACAGTGTACCTGGCTGCGCTTTCCCACACCTCCTGCCACTGCACCTCTGAAGCACAGGAGCCCTTCCAAACTGAATTCTTTCCAGTGTTTTCATTTCTCCACTCCAGGTCTGTCTTAATCATCTATGGGAGATAATTCCAGTTTAAAAGGCCATTTGGAAAAGTGCCTTTTTGAAAGTCCTGACACAGCACAGCTTTAAAGCCTGGAACTGTGTTCCACATGCAGGAGGCCTTGAACTCTCCCTGGGCAGCCCACTTTCATATCCTCTTGGATGGAACACTTTCATATCCTCTGAGCTTGTGTATTTCATGGTAATAAGCTGTGGGATTTAACTGTGCTGAGACAACATGCCTGCTCTTTAACCTAGCAGAATAAAAAATAGCTTTCCAAATAAAAATAGTTAAGATGAAATGGTTTATATTATACTGAGACCTGGCAGGGCATTCACTTTTTGCTGTTGGGTGGCAAGGGGAAGGCTGTCCAAGGTTTCAATTTTGAGGTTTTAAAAACTACACCAAAAACCACTACCTTGACTGTTGCACATCCCTAGGGTGTTTTGATAAACTGACATATAAATAAAAGTAGAAGGTCATATACAGATATCTGTATTATCCTGCTGTAACATCCATTCATATTTAAACTTAATTGTTTTGGTCTGCTACACAAGTTTAAGAGCAAACACTAAAGGCCGCATTGGAATTGAAAATCAGGATTCTTATTTATTCATTTGCCCCAGCTCACATGCCAGGCAAACACAGGACATACAATTCCCACAGGAAATCCAAGGCAGTCACACTAGGAGTCAGGAAAGCACCCAGCCTGGAGCATCCATCACTGCTACATCTGCACTTTTTTAAAGCCTGCTTGTGCCTCCAGGACTAAACCTGCTGATCAGCCAGGGTACAAACTGGTCTGGCTGGGCCAGCCATGTGTTCCCATGGGCTCCGGGTGAAATTCTCAGGCCACTGCAGCAATTCGTCAGCAGGATCAGCCTTCCCTGCCCACACCTGCCTCGGGAAGAGCTCCTCCCCTGCAGGGAATGACCTTTCTCTCCTGCTGCTGCCCCAAACTAACAGGAAAGGAAATCTTGTCTGCCACATGAGGAGCAGGGCGGGGAAGGAATTGATGGGCAGGGAAAAAGGAAAGAATGTCTTAACTCATTTTCAGATTTGTCATGCTTGCTTGTCATAGGCATGAAAAACTCTTGAAAATGGCTCTTTTTACTAATAGTAGTAATAGTACAAATGGAAATAGTGCTAGAGGTACAAGGTACAATAGATACAAAGGTACAATAGTGCTAAAAGGGGAAGTCATTTTACTGCCACTTCCTTCCTGCAGAGACTGTTCACATTTCAAGCATGCGCTGTGCAGGCAAGATCTCAGGCAGTCCCTCTTATTCACCACTCTTTTTACATTTCAAATCAGGGGAAATTAAAATTTTCCTCTATTTGACAAAGATGGCAACTGCACTTTGGGGACCTGGTAAGGCAATAAAGTACCATTTTTAGCAGACAGCATAGCCACTCAGCTAAAAGATTCAAATCTATATAAATAAGGATTTTATAAATTCAGATCTGAATAAAGTTCATCTTTTTATCATTAAAAAAATTTAAGCTCAATTCTGTCATAGTCAATATGAATATCCCTTGGAGGCAAAGGAAATTGTGGGAGAAAATTCACTGTAAGCCAGACATTTCTCCACAGAGTACTGGAAATGAAACTTAGGACAGAACTTTGTTCTTTCAGTGACTGAAATATCAACAGCTGGGAAAGCAAAAGCATGTACTTGTTCAGGGGGCTCCTGTCTGCTAATGGCAGTAGTGCTCTATGTCCTCCTGAATCTATATGCAGATTATTGATCTTGGCATTGCAGCTTTTATGTCAGGAGTAATGGCCCAAAGCATACACACATTAAACATACATAATTTGGGCATATATGTAATACATTATGTATTGTGTCTCCTTTCCATGAAATATATAGGCCTGTCATTCAGCTAAACAGAGATAGACCTGGAATTAGATACAGCACACATTCTTAAGTGTAAAGCATCTGTTTCAGCTAATATATGAAACCCTCTACCTTGGAGCCAGGGGCCAGGCTCAGCTCCTGCCTCATTGTTCTCCTCTCGAGCTGAAATGTGGGATTAGTTCCACTCCCTGAATTCAATGCATAGCTAAGCTTACCTGACGTGACTTGAGGACAGCTCCTCAGCAGGGAGGTTTGAAACCTGATAGTGGAACAGGAGCCGAGAAACTCCCCAGCGAGGAAAGCGCAGCAGCGGTGAGAGGCGGAGCTGTCGGGGGGAGCTGGAGATGCTCCTGGCAGGGCACACGGGGGGAGCTGGAGATGCTCCTGGCAGGGTACACGGGGGGGGCGGGGAATGCTCCTGTTACCCACACCCCGGGGAGCTGGGGATGCTCCTGGCAGCCAGACATGGCAGGGCAGGATGCAGCTGGATCACTGAGGGAAGGAGGAGAAACTCGGTGCCAGCATTTTGGAAAATTAGTTGATTGGAAAGTTCGAATTGCAAAGTTTGGGATTTTACACGGAAGTCGCTTCCAAAAGGCTTTTGGTGTTTCAAGAGCATCCCGGTTTTCTTTCTTAAATGTTACAGTGTAGAGAGGAACACAAAAGAATTAGCCGTGGCACAAAGGAGATGAGCCAACTCTGAGAGCCAGAGAAAGGTGTGAATGTCACATCTCAGCACTCCACACTCAGCATCTGGGGCCATGTCCTGATTTCTGCCACCTCATCCCCTGCCAGACCTTACCTGGTGTGCCAGATGAAAATTCAGAGTGAAAGAAAGAGCATAGAAAATAAAGGGGACGCACAGACCAGCAGAGAGCAGAGATGCCTTGCAGAGACAGGGAATTTGTGTCCTGTAGCAGTGATCTCACTCCAACCTCTGCTTCAGCAAGTCTGCCCACAGAGCTGCCCATATCAGCATTTCTCTGTGAAATCTGTCAGCAGCACAGCCCAAACACTCTCCCTTCAGTGACACTCCTGCCAGCAGGACTTGGCTGCTGCTGCATGCCAGTGATTTTAGTTTGCTCAGACACAAAGAGCTGGTGCAGATCCACTGACAAAGGGGATGTGTCACCAGTTTAGTGACTTCTGGGTCAGGAGCAGCTCCCAGACAAGAGGCCAGGACAGTGAGCTGCCTGCTGTCATCATCCCAGCAGCCAGTGTATGTCAAACCCCTGGGTTACCTCTGCTGGGCTTTTTCCATGAGGAATACAGGAAGAATGCTTAATGGCATCACTAATTCAAATTTGCACTTTTAATTTACAAAAACAAGCAAAAAAGCCAAAACCAAAAAACCAAAGACTATTTTGCATGACCCTAAGGTGGAAACAAAGAAAACAAACCCCAACCCTGTATTTGCCCAGGCTGGCATTTCCCCCTGACTTGGCTCTGAGTCAGACCTTTAATTTTTACCTCCATCCTGTTGATTTTGAAGCTGAGCATTTCTGAACTGCAACTGTGCACCTCAGCATCACTTCAGAGCCCAACTTTGCTGTTTTACAGCAGTGGAGCATCCTTAATCAAAGAAAAAGCTCAGGAGAACAGCAGCAAGTAATGATTGCAGTCCAATTTCCATCCAGCAATATTCATTTCAAGGCCAGGATCTTTCAGCCTCCCTGCACTGCCACACATTACCTGCCAAACCTTCCCACACTTGTGGACTGGAACAATACCAGAAATGTTGATTAGAGTTAGTCAGTAAATAACATAGGATGAAAACAAATTAGGTAGTAAAAGGACCCTTGAGAAATTAGGAAAAAAGCTCTCTAGCCTTTCAGCTTATTCATGATTTACCAGAAAGTTGTATAATGTAGCAGGCCTAAGAGCCAGCTAAAATACTTCTAAGACCAAAATATCCCAGTTTGAATTATTATGGTACCTACTGAAAGCCTGGGGAAGTATTTAAAGTAAGTTAAAAAGAAAACTGACACCCTCCCTTCCCCCCACCCCAAACCTTTGATTAAAAAAAAGGCAACAAAAATGCTAATCTTCTGTGGTTAAGCAGAAAGGCTTAAGAAGTGGCTGACAAACAACATGAATTATTCAGGGACAAGGTTACTGCTATTCCATACACATTGCTCCAGAGTGCCAGCACAAAGCCACACAAGCACAATAATTTCTACGAGTGTTACAGTGATAAAATAGTTTCAAGTAACCTCCTTTAATTGCATCAACATAATATAGCCTTTCTGGGTCTTTAATGCTCCATAAAAGACTCTCTAAAAATGAAGGGCCTGATCCCAGCCAAAATGGAACGAGTTTTATAAATGATGGGACTTCAGGGGGGCAAGTATTCCGCTGTGTTGAATGGGTATGGTCAGAAGCAGCCCCATTCTTCCATCTGTTATCATGACTCAGATTTAGAATTTCCATGTTCATGATCATTACCTTCTTCCCTGAGTCCACAAGAAGCCTTGTCCTGTTGCAGACTGCAGTCACATCTCTGTATCTGCACACAGGTACATTTCTTTAGCAAGAAAAGGGGAGGAGGAGCAGGCAGTCAGCTTTTAGAGATGAATGACCAGGACAATTGCCCAGACCTCAAAGCACAGGAGGGAACCTGTGCAATACGCTTGCTGTACATGTTTGGGAGGAGGCATGAACAGCTTCCACAAGCCTCCTCTTGGCCCAGCTCCCAACCCAGCAGCTTGGGCTCTTGCTGAGAAGCACTGGAACACCGTTGTCTCCATTGTATCTTACTTTGGGACTCACCTGCAGCTCTGAAAACCCTTTGGCCTGCTGCCCCACAGAGCTCATTAAGGAAACAAGGTGAGGTCTGGTTGGGGGAATCAGAATCAGGGACTTATTAATGAGCTGTTCTAAAGAGGGCTGCACATGACCCAGCATCTCCAAAGCACAAAACAGGGTGAAATCCGTGAATGTATCTCTGACCAAACACCTACAGAACCAAAGACCAGTCAGAACCACACAGTCCTGTTAAGGAGCCCCTCAGCCCAGAAAGTTCCTTTATTGCCACCCATAACCACACAGCTGTGATTAGACTCTCAAGGGAGACAACTTGGTGCTGGTGTCACAAGGAGCATCATCTGATGCTGCAACACATCAGGTTGATGAGGAAGGCAATGTGGTTGCAAGCAGCAATGCTGTTGACTGCACAGCTGTATGCAATGATTTGTCTTCTGCCAATGGGTTTTGGAAGAGGATGGGAAGTAGAAAGACAGTTCCAGAGAAGCTCAGTTACAAACAATCCAAAGGTAAAGCTTCCAGTTAAACACATAGCAGTCAAGTTAAAATTATAGGTGACAATTACTGTAACTTGATTAGGCACAATAGCAAATTCACTTCCCTAAATCACTTTCACAACTCTCCTAGGAGGTCTGAAAGATGTAGTATATGAGGTTCATTTAATTTCTAATGTAGTAATTATCACTACTGAAAAAAAAATAGTGGTGACAGACCCAGGAAATAAATTTAACACTTGAGGTTTTAATAAAATTTTTATGTGCAACCCCGTTGCTTAGAAATTGTTTAATCAATCTTATCTGGTTCACAGACTTTCTGCTGAGCTTTTGCTTCATGTTATTACAAGGCAATATGCTGCAGCACCTTCTCAGCATCCCAAGCTGCAAAGCCACAACACTGTTGTATCTAAAGCCAGTGCAAGCTCCTCTTTCAGTTGTGAGCACCCCCAGTTTTGTTCATGTGCCACCAGTTGTTTTCAGGTTACAGAGCTGGTTTAAGAGCTGGTAACTCCAGAGTAGGGTCCAGTCCACTCTGCCTGGTGCTGGAAAGGATCTCTGCTCTAGGCAATAAAAGTATCTAGTGGGCTAAATCAGGTTTTCAAGGCAGCAGTGTGTAGGAGACACTGCCAGTCCTGTCTGAAGGGGCTTCATGTTCCAAACTCTGATAGAGCCCATTGAGAGGAATCCATTCCAGCCTCTCCTGCCCCTCCAGGCTCATCCCATGGGCACACTGGAGACCAGCCCAGTGGTTTGCCCAGGGGTAGTGAAGACAGATAAAAGAAACTAAGCCTGCAATCCAGGATTAGTGGATTTTCTGAGGTTTTCCTGGTTCCAGAGGTTTTTCCTTAAAATTTGAATTTTCCCAAGCTCCTGGGCACAGGTAAAGAGAATACTGAGCCCAGGTCTCCTATCCTGCTACTTGCAGGGTCACTGCCCTGCATAAATGAAGCTGTAATGGTTTGTTTCTGTTTGCAAACCAGGTCAGTGAGAGTAGCAGAGAAGTTAAAATGCAGTAATTAGTATCTAGGAGGGAAAACCCAGCAGGATTCCTGGACTATATCAGTATTTCCTCTTATTTAACCTGAAAATGTCCAGCTCCTCTGTTGAACCAAACAATTCTCACTGCTGAGCTGCTTAAAACTGTTTTAAAGTGTGCCAGTGTGAATTACTTAGCATCACTTTAGTTGGTTTTGGTCCCATTCCAAAATCTGAGGAACAAGCATGGCACTTACTGAGGTTTGCTTATTTTTGTCCATCACTAGAAGGGATCCCTCAGTCAGTGGGATTTGGCTCTGTTCTTTCTCTTTGCTGGAGCTCTCTGCCCCAACACACAGAACAGTCAGTCATCCAGGGTGGGTATTCTCTTTTCCTGTTTGCAGTTAGTACAGTAATAATCTCTGGAGTGGCTAACAGGTAAATTGATAGCCTCCAGATCAATTAAAAGAAATTCAACAAATATTTGGGCATCATCATAAACAAAATGCATTCAAGGCCTCATATTCCACTCCTAAAAGGAGGTTTGTTAGGTGAGAGCATCTTAAGAAGACACAGCCTGTGACCTCCTGGCCCAGCTTTTGGTCCTTGCCACAGTTTCAGCGCTGACCCCTGTGTGGGCCTGGCAGGCAGGAGTGGCAGTGCAGGATTGGTGCCAGGGCACAGTGGACAGGAGACTCTACCATGATGAAGCCAGAGCCATCCAGCATCTTCCAAAGCCTCATGAGACCAAGGGCCAAAGATGCAGGATGGCACAAATCCTCACTTACCCCCTGGCAGCTCCTCAGATGGTCAGTGAGCAATCACTTTAACCAGGCACCCTGAAGTTCCCATGACCTTCAAAAATCCTGGTCTTTGCTTTCTCTTGTCAGTGCATCATCAAAGCCACAAAGTGATTAATTAAAGCACATCTGAAGATAGGAATTCTCTTTCTTGACTTTCTAAGTTGGTCTCTGTGTATCATTTTGACACACTAAATAACTACAGCACGTAGATACTCGGTGCAATTTCATTTTGAGGGCTCGTGCCGGAACTGATTGAGCTGAAGGAAAGCACTGAGGAAAGCTGGGATGCAGAGAAACATTTGCCAGCATCTTCACCCAGAGCTGGATCCGAAAGCCACTGCTGCCATCTGGTGTCACTGTCACCCATGAGGAGAGCTGGGACATCGCAGGCAGAAGTTGCTGCTGGATAAATGAGAAGTGACTTGATCCCAGACGCAGGAAGGACAAAGACTTCCCTGGCAGAGGAGGGCTCTGCACATCCAAGCTGCCTCACGTCCCTCTCCATCTCAAAGGAACCAGTTTGTGTGCTTGAAGGTTACAGCAGGAGACACAAGAAAGAAAAGAAATTGGTTACAAGACTTTTTGCTGACAGGAGACACAACCTGGCAGAGTGAGTTATGGATCAGCAGCTCTGGACATCCTGCTTCATAAAAAACACCAGGAAATGCTCGTGAAAGGGAGAGGTTTGCAAATTACAGAGCAGAGCAAGAACTTCAGGTCTTTGGGAGCTCAAACTGGAGCCATGTGGGGAGGAAGGACTCTCTGCCATGAGTCCAAGGTCTTCAAGCCTTGGCCTTAAGCAGTTTTACATAAGAAGGCCACATTCTCTTAAGGCTAAAATGCATCTCACATTTCCCAGAGGGTGGTTTTATGCATCTCACATTTCCCAGAGGTGGTTTTAATTATGGCACCCACCTCATTGGATGGGCTTATGGTTCCAGGGATTTTCTCTAGTAACAGTCATGGTGCACAGCAATAAAAACCCCACAGGGGATGGTTTCAGAACTCATCAACAGGCAAGGCCCCCGAAAATGGCTCTAGGTTTGGACAACTGAACTTTAATCACGACCTGGGTTTTGGTCCTCCAATCTCACCAGGGTTTGCCAGCCCCAGAGCCAGACACGTCTCTGCACTTGCATAGAGAAAAGTAAAGGGATACAGCAGCAGTGGGTTGCTGCTGTAAATCCTATAAGGTTGTAAATCCTACAAGGTAGTAAATCCTACAAGGATTTAGATGTGGACTTGACTTTACACACTGTGAAGAGCTCCAAAGAAGCTGCAGGAAGGTGATAAATGTTAGCCACAGGAGGAGCTGTGCTCAATTCCCTGCTTTGGCAGAAATCTCCTGTGCCGTTTTAAGCAAATTATGTAGGTTCAGCACCTCAAAGCCTCATGGGAGTCAGCCTTCTACACCCCTGGAGACTTAGCCTGGGAGCCACAGCTCTAAAATGAAATTCCCCTGCCTTCCAAAGGTGCCCTAATGCTGAATCTCATCATGGGACTTGGGTGCAAAGCTAATGGGGGAAGAGGGACTGTTAGTCAAGAGGCCTAGGGCAAGATTGGAAAGGCAAACAGCCTGGACAGACCTGGTCAAACCATGAAACTGCTTCGAGAAAAGAAGAAAATAATCTCTTGGGAGAGTCTGAATGGATAGAAATGTGATTTTGGGGATCATTTCCTAGCTAGTTTCTGCATCCTCCCCAGTCTTGGTGTGGCCAGTTCCCTGCAGCATCTCCCACTCTGAGCCCAAGATGCCAGAGCTGGGGCAGGATGGGACCAGGAGAATTCCACCCCTCCACTGTGCTCCCCCAGGCCTGGGTGAGCTCCAGGTTCCCCAGACTCTCTTGGGTACAGCAGAGCCAAAAACACCCAAGAAACACATATAATTTTCTTCTAAAAACCTTCCTTTTGCTGCAATTCCTGTTCTTCAGTCATTGTTCATTAAAAAAAAAAAGATCCAGAAGTTAAGCATGAAATAAAACCAGCAGTAAGGGAATAGTAATTATTTGATCAGCTCCCAGGGTATCAAAAGGCAGTAAATTGAGCTTCAGTTTAAAAAGCAGACAATTTTCAGTGTCATACCACGACATTTTTCAAAGCTAATTTAACTATTCCATTAAAAAATGAAAACATATTCAAATTAAAACACCCATAAGATATGAAAAGGGGGAAAAAGCCTTGTTGGAGAGAGGACATGAAATGCATCAGTAATTTCCCATCAGGCAACAGTTCCCTTAACTGACCATGACAGTCAAAGATGAAATAGAAATTTCTATATCAAACAGGAACACAAAGGAGAGCTGACCTTTGATCAAATGTCTGTTTGTAGTTTTGACAAGAAAATTTGCATTAAAATAATTTATGCTGGACACTTACAGGAGAAGTTAACTCCCAGCATGTAAAGGAAGAGAGAGGTCAAACCATCCTTAAAGAGCCTGTCAGATGAAAGCCACACTCTCCCAGCTGCACAGCTATGTGAAGTTTCCAGCCATTCAGGCTCTTTTTCTAAAATCCCAATGCTGTGGGGTTTGTGATGCAATTTTTCAAAGTGCTATTTATGCAAGGGTGGGAAAAGCCTGCTTCAGGCAAACAAAGGCTTTCTCACACAAAGAAAACCCACTTTTAGCATAGTAGCAGAAGGCATATAAAAAAATCAAAAAGCACCAATTAATTATAATATTTAAGCTATAGGTTTAGCTAATTCTCCTTGTCTTCCAGCAAGAAAATTCAAATTAAAAAAAATATAGGAAGCAAGCTGAGAAGGGAGATGTGGATCTGTTTGTACCCAGAGCACTGCTTTGCCAGGCAGCTGCAGAGGGGTCAGTGCTGTCCCTTCCTGAAAGCAAATGTCAGTTCCCAGCTTAGGGCTCAACTCTGCTGTGAGGTGCAGGTGTTGAAATATGCAGCTGAGAAATATCAGTTGAATGAGCTATTTTGAGATGGTTACATAAATAAGAGGAATTTGTAGACAGCCATAAGAATAGGGAGATATTTGGCTGATCTTGTCAGGAAAATTACTGCTGCTGCTTATTTGAATTCTTACTACAAGTGCACAATAACCACAACCATTTTTCATACAGGTTTTTACAGATGGCCCTACATGGTGCAGCTAAGAGATTTACCAGATTCCTTCAGGGAATGATGCCCTTTCAAATACATGTGATAACCTCTTGGATTTTCTCCTTTCTTCCTAATACTTATTTAATATTTCCCAGGTTGCCCAATTTCCTCACAGGCATCATTTTGCAGCCCTCAGTTTTACCCCTAATTTTTCCCCAGTGAGGACTGTAGGACTGAGATGGATTTTTGGATGCTTCCAGGTCTTCCTTTGTCCCTATACTGTGATTTATTTCTGCAATAATAACTCACAAGCACAGATGCTTTTGGTTTGTTAAAGACACCACAGAAGATCTCCTGCATGTCCCCAGAGGGTCGGTTCTGCCTCTTTTGTTGCCTTTTAATGGGAAGT
>NW_005054317.1:3118340-3155683 GCF_000277835.1 Geospiza fortis
AGCAGGAATATTTTCCCAGGGATGGTGTTGAGTTGGGAGTTGCCTGGGTCTGGCCAGGAGAGGTCAGTGGACACCCACACACAGAGCCCAGGGGCTGCAAACCTGCCTGGAAACTTCTGCATTCCATGGACACGAGCTTTTGGCTGGGCTGCCAGCAGTGGAGGTGAACAGCTCACCCCAGGTGTGCCAGAGCCAGGTGACCATGGAGAGGAAGCACTCAGCATTTTGGGGATGCTTGGATGCAGGTGAGACATCTCAAACTGATGTTTTCCAGGACAGTGTTATTGCCAGCCAGGGGCTGTGTACAAATCATGAATGGGACTGGACTGCTGTGGAACGTGCCTTGAGCTGTTTTATTTTCCAGTATCAGCCTCATTGCGTGGTTATGACAATGGGAAGATGCCAGCAGCTCACATCCCAGGCAGCAGACAAGAACTGAATGCTACACCTTACTTTATAAGTTTTTTGACCAATCACACAAAGCAAAAGCACATTGACAGTAGTTCTATCCAACCACTATAAGCACACGTACCTTTGGTTAAAACAATGCTTGCTTAATTCAAATACAATGCCTGCTTGTAAGCCTTAAAACACAATGCACAGAGCTCCATTATTAAGCTTCAAACTTCCTAATATCTCACTAGATAGACTTTTCTGCAGCTCAGGGAGTTATTCTAGACAAATGTTAATACACAAACCATTGTTCTATTTGTCCTTGCTTTTCTACATTTTACATTATTTTTCTGCTGACCTATCTCATGGCTGCTGCTTTAGCTCCAATCACAGTTCTGCTGTCTCTGAGGCCTGCCTTTTGCAGCTTTCCCAAAACCCTGTGATTTTATGGATTCCCACAAGTGTCTCTGCTTCCCTCTCTGTCAATCCCAGCTGACTGAGCTGCAAGAGCCCAAATGTCCAACCAGACAGGGGATGGTGACAGTGGCCTTGTGCCAAGGGAGATGTGGTGACACCAGGGGATTGCCCTCCAGGGAGGGGTGGGAGTGGGAAGAGAAACTGAGCTGGAATTCACAGTAACAGCCAAGTAAGCAAGCTTTCTCTGCTCCATCTGTTCCTTGGGAATCACTGCTTTCATTCCTGTTCAATTAATTTTATAGATTTTGAGAACTCTCCATGAGCCCAAAACAGCGATTTCCTGAGCCTATTATGGTGTGCTGCTTATTTCAAATGTTCACACTCTTGGTGTTTCCTCTCACTGCAGCTTGAGATTTAATTAAAGATTTCTTCTATTTCTTAGTAAAAAAGACCTTTAAAATTAGGGTAACTTTTTAATAAACTTCACTTTGAATCTGTGACTTTCACTGTCAACACAGGTCCTTCCTTCCATCACGAGGCCCTTTAAAGGACAGGGTTACAAATACCATGTTGACCCTTTAACATATGTGGGTAATAGATAGCAGATACATGCTGATAGCAGGCACACACACTTGTCCTGGGGGCTGCCAGGATATTAAATTAGTGTTTCAGGAGTGCCCTGAAATGCTTCTGCTGGGAGCAGGTGCACAGCTCAAATGCTACCATGGCATTTAGGTCAGGAGAGGAAATCTCCTGGTAAAGCTTACAGGCAATTTACAGCACCTACAAACAGGGAGAGTGGGACTCATGACTGAATTAAAATGAATTTAATCTCAGGGGGTGGGATCAGGGCTGGGATCCCCAGGAGCAGCACAAGCAGATTTGCCTTCACCACCCTCTTTCTGCTGCTTGCTTAGTGCTCAAAAGGAAAGACTTCAGCTGAGCAACCTGAGCTGTGTTTCCTGCTGCTTGGAAATCAGAGCATCCCATTTCAAGCAGATATTATCTGACTTCATTCGAGCTGTAGCATTTCATGCCAGCAATGGATCTTGTTCTCTGAATCAGAGCTGCCACACGAGAAGGAGATTCTTGCCCAGTCCACCTGCTTCTTTACCCCTGGGCAGGGATTTTCATTCTGTGGCATCTCCACAGGGATCCCAGGGATGGTGTGAATGGTGTCTGGAAAAAAAAGCCCATATTCAACCAAGAGAGAGCCTTCCAGAAACCCCAGGATGAAATTTGGTCACTGGAAATCACCTTTTATGAGTGTGGAAGAGTCTCCACCTGTCCCCTGAGGTCTAAGTATGCACAAGGGTGAAGGAAACCACATGCTGAGGTTCCTAAATTGCTGCAACTGATTTTCTACCATAAATAGTGAGTGAAACGTATGGGTGAGAAATTACCACAGTACTTGGAAAGTAAAGTCCAAGTTTGATGGCTACAGCTCATCCACAGTAAATGTTTTCCTCCCAAGCTCTTAACTGTGAACTAAAAGCCAAAAATGGCTTATGAGTTATTATTTGCTGGCCTCTGTGGCACAAGATCTTGGTGCTGCAGGAAAGCAAAACCCCCTGGAGCAGAAGGCTGGGAAGGGTGAGGCCACCTGAGGCTAGGGCAGCTCTCTGCAGCAAACCATATCAAGCCATGGGAGAAGAACAATATGTTCTGCTCAAAAAAACACCAAGCAGCTCTGAGCAGTCTGGTTTGGGGCTGAGCTGATCTGGCTGTCAATACCCAAATATTTCACTCTGGGGAGGTGCTGTCTGCTCTTCCCCTGTGCCCTCTGCGCTCTTCATGGTTTGATTTGCAGCCCAGGGCCACAGAAGCTGTGAGTGAGGACAGAGGGCTCTGTCCATCTTATTTCAAGTGTAGCCTTCTGCCCCTGTAAAGGCACATCATAAATCCCTGCAGCACTGGGAGGAAGCAAAGGAAGGTCACAGGAGGTGGAAGGAAGCAGCTGGACTTCTGTCCTGCCACCCATCCCTTCTTCACCACCGGGACAGGGACAGCACAGCCAAGGCAGTGTCCGAGCTGCTTTCATCTCCTGCCAGCACAGTCCCCCAGCCCCAGCTCCCTCCAGAGAAGGGATGGTGGGTCAAGGAGCCCTTCCCACTCTGGCATCATTCCTGGAGGCAGGACTGGGGCTCAGCACCCCTTGGCAGGGCTGAGAACCTACTGGTGTGACTTGTCCCCCCTTTGTCCCCTCTTGTGACTACTGAAAACATTTTATTTTATTTTATTTTATTTTATTTTATTTTATTTCCCTCCCCTGGATAGTCCTTGGCTATATCAGCTCTTTTCCTTGCATGTTTAGGAAGGTGGCCAGAGACTATTAAACATAGAAAAGTCTCCAAATAACCTCAAAAATTAAAGACTTCCAGCACATGCCCTCATAAGCAGTGGTTGGGAAGAGCCTCATTAAACCAGGAAACATTCAGGGACACACTTAAACCCCACTGACCCTGCAGAGAGGCCACAATCCCAGAGCCAAGGTGGAGAGCTCTCACCTGGTCCCTGGCTGGCGTCTCCAGCAGGGTTTTTGGGTTCCATTCCACTGTTACCTCATTGCTACCCAGCACCAAAAACCACAGCAAAGGAAAACTGGCACATTCCTTGTGCTCTGTGAGAAGTGGGTTCACCTGGAGGAGTGCAGAAAGCTGAGCCCCTGCCAGAGGAATAATCCGGTAAAGCTCCTAATGAATATTTCTGCAACACAAAGTCTCTTTGTGGATTTAAATTAATCTAAAGCACATTCATTAATTCATAGCTAGGAATTGAATTATATTTTGTTGCTGACCTCCATGTTGTTTGTCTGTAACTAGATTTCCCCTTAAAGGCAGCAGCACTATTTAATCATAATGCCAACCTTTGGATCTACTTCAGCAGCAATTACCCTGAGCTTTGACTTTGATATAATTTATATTTCAGAACACATCATAAATAACTCTTTCTTCTCCTTTCAGTACAGCGGTGTGAATGTGCACAAACCCATGGAAATATGAATCACAGCCTATTTGTCTCATTCAGGCTGTGTGAGTAAATGCTGCTGCCTTGGCCACATGTCCCTGGCCACCCCTGTCTGCCCCACCGTGACATTTTCATGTTCTTGTGCTGTGAGATGAGAGCTCTGTGTGCTCATCATGGAGCTCCACCAGCAATGCCACCAGGAAAGTGCCATAAGATGGACCAAAACCCCTTGCTAGGATACAGAAGAAAGACAAATTCAGTGCAGGTATCAGTTAGGAAGAGCCTAAGAGCAAAATCTGAAAGCCAGCAGTATGAGATTCCCAACAACCCTAATAAAATTAACCCCAAATCATCAAAAATCCCATGAGATTTTTGCTGCTTGGATGTGGTAGCTACAGAGCTGCAATTATCAGGAGTGGTAACTCGTGCTAGAGCAAACCTGGTGGCAGTGGGCACTTGAGATGCTGGGTTTGCACCCACAAGGGAGTTGATCCTGCTGACTAACACTGCAGCTGTTGTGGAAACACCCTCTGGATGCACAGGAGGGTTTGCAGGCCTGTGTTCATGAGGGAAATAACAGTGAAGGTGCAGCACGAGCTCTGTCACACTGCTTTTCAATCTGCTGTCAGTAAAGTGCAGGATTTTAAATGTGTCTGTCAAGACTGGCAGGAAGAGAGGGGAAAGCTGCAAAAATCTTCAGTGTGTAATCAGCAGAGTTGGATCTTCACAGGAGAAGTGGGGTTTTACTGTTCCTTAGTTTGTTCTGGATGAGTTTCACCCAAGAGGATGGCAGATTGCAAAAATCATTATGCATTGATTTTATTTTTCTTTTTCGTTTTTATCCTAATGTGAAAATGAGACTACAAAGTACTTCTGCAGGAGTCCAACGCAGCCTTGCAATTAAATTCAAGTTGCTTTCATGAAGAATGACAGCCCAGTGGTGGGAAGAAACCTGCAAAAACAATGCCTAAGACTGTCAAAGCAATCAAATAACATCTGTTAACTTCTGCTCAGGAACAGAACTTCTGGCATCTCCCAAAACCTCCTTAATCTCAACAAACACACAATAAACCTGCATGATGAAGGCACAGCTTTCATGAATCCAGTGAAAACCCGTGACTTTCCAAATCCCAAAGTGTTGTTTCACAGAAATGTTTGTCACATCCTAGTGGTTGGGTACAAACCCTGCCTTTTGGCTACCCTGGCGCACCCCACATGAGGCAGCCCAAAGGGGAACCTGAAACCCCAAACATCTAAGCCACAAATTTAGGTCTTTTTAAAGGATGGGAAGTTCCCATAAGTGTTTCATGTTGCTCAGCCAGCACAAGGGAGGAGCTGAAACGTGAGGGCTTTGGAACATCAGGATGCCCCTTGGCTTTACAGGGATTTTTCAAGGCAGTTGCTGTCCATCATGTTTTCCACATTGACCAGGTGGGCCCAGAAGAAGCTCCCTGGCAGCTGCTGTGATTGTGAGCAGCTCTTGCAAAAGAGCTCCTGCCACCACTGTCTGGCCTCTCCCATCAATGGGAGAACTCAACCGGTGGCTTCTGTGTCAAGTTTAGCTTTGTGCACCGGGCTGAGGGGACAGGAACCCACCCTGAAGGCTCCAAGTGGAAGAGACATTACTGATGCTCATCCTTTCCAAGTAAAATTCCTGTTCAAATTTCTGCTTCTCAGCTTGAACAAGGCTCCATCACCCTGTCAGGACATCAGTCCTGCCTGAGGAGCCTTTCCTGGCCACAAGTCACCCAATGGCTGCACAATTCTCTGCCACTTTTCACTGTCTTTCAGTAAAAAGCCTTTGAGGTAGCAACCTCTGTTTTTTTCTATCTGATTATTCTTCATTGGGATGCTTATAAGTGAAGTGCCATCCAGAGACAGTGGCCATGGCCCATAAATTTAATTACTAACCTTTAATTCATGGGCTGCAGAAACAGTTCTTCAAGCATCTGAGTTAATCAGGCTTTGCTGACAGTGGCAATCAATTGTTCAGCAGCCTGCTTTTTGCTTAATTACTGTTGGACTACATTGCATTTTCAAAATGTCAAGAATCCTCTTTTAGAAAAGCAATAAATCATTTCCATGTGGTGTGCCAGGCTGGGGTAGGAGACTATTATTCTCTCACACCTGACCTTGGTTACAAGGAACAGAAATTGATCATTTACTGTACCAGTGAAATATCACTTAAGGAAAAGTGAGTGTTAACTAAGAACTTCAGCTCACTAAAAGGAAAGAGAGTTACTTTCTGGCCAAGGAAGATGCTGGCAGGGGGATGTGGCTCCATTAAAACTCTTCTGTTAATGAGGCACCATCTACACTAGGACTTGTGCCCAGGACTTGTGCCCTGCTTCCTCTTATTCTGGTATGAGGCCAGGATATTTCCATGTCAACCAAAGAGTTATCCAGCCCTCTAACTTTCAGAAAGGATGTTCCAGTGAAGGCAATTTAGCCAGTTTGAACTTGTTGAAGAAAAAAACTTGAAGGCACTTCTCAGAACACATCTCTGGGGCCCACCAGCCTCACCTGGAACATCTCACCCATGAACTCTGTGGATGTGGGTGGAGGGACCATGAGATGGAGCTGTGGCCTTCGCAGCAAGGGCCTGAGACAGGCAGAGAAAAAGAAACTTCCCAGAGCACAGCTCAGCTCCAGCTCCTCACCTGGCCCTGATTCTGCCCTAAGGGACCATGCCAAGGCTCTGTCCATTCTCTTTGGTCTCCATCTGTAAAAAGCAGTGAGCAATTTTTAATTATGTGTATTTACATCAATAACACAGAAGAAACCTGTTCCCCACTCAGTCTCCAGAGACCAGCGGGGTAGAAGTAATAAATGACACTGAGAAACAGGAGGTGTTTTCAGCAGCAAGACTGTGCTCAAGTATGTAGAGAGCAGGACATGGGTTGTGGCTGGTGTCAGCCAGGATGAGATGAAGATAAAAGACATCCTCTGAGAATGCTGCCAGAAATAAGAAGGAAGAGGCTGTGTAGAATCATATGGATCAAATTTCCTTTCTCATTGTGTTTAATAGAAAAGCTTTTCACCTCCCAAGAGTACCAAGGAAAATTTTCTTCACGCCAGAGGTAGGCTGAGTTTTTGGGTTTTCTTTTTTCATTAAACATACAAGCATTCAGAAAATAAAACCTTTTTTCCCTTCTAGAAAGCAGAGCTGATTAGAGCCAGGGGCCAACAACAAACAAACTGTGATCAAGGAATGAAAATGAAGCAATAAAATGTTCAACACTTGCAAGACAATAAAAACATTTCTTAATGGAAAAAATAAAAAGAAGAAAGATACAAAAGAATTCTCTAGCCTAAACTAACACTGCTGTTTTCCTAATTCAAAACAGATTGAAATTTTCTCCCCATTTTTGCCAATGGCACCTCTCTCCCCAGGAGTGTCACTGTCATCACCAGTTGGTTGAAATGTGGTGCTCTGGTGGCAGCAGAGGTTGTAAAGGAGCTTCCCAGCATGAGTGTGCCACCAGTTTGGAGGAATCCTTGCCACCAGAGTGAGGGCATAAGGCAGCACCAGGAGAGGACATCCCTGCAGACCCACCACCCATTATCTATATTCTTCCTGTGATCCCCATTCCAGACCTTCCTGTGATTCCAGGGGGAAATCCCAGTTTCTAATGGCTTTCCTCTGTGTCTCACCTCTCTCAGTGTCCCAGTCCCCTCACCACTGGACACCAATGCAGCTCCTCCAGGGAGAAGGGGACCCATGGCCCCCCCTGCCCGGGCTGCTGGCAGAACTTAGGGATTCGTGTCCATCTGTCTGTGTCAGCTCAGACCAGAGCTTGTTTTTCTCCTTATTTCACATTCCCAGCTTTGTCCAAAAGGCAGCAGCACTAGAGGGCACTGCCTGCACGTGTGAGAGAAGGGGACACAGCTCCAGCCATCACCCAGGACGCCCAATTTTGGCTGTTTGCTGGCACCTTCCCTTCTCACCTGTGCCCTTTCTCTAGGGAAAAACATGGAGCCAGCTGGGGCCATTAATTTTCCTGGCTGCAGATGAGGTTGGCAGCACAAGGTGATGTACAGGATCACTCCCAACAAACAGATCTGGGAAAGCCAAAGTGAGACATTATCAGGCAAACTTGTTCCAAGCCCAAAGCAGGCAGTGAAACAGCTGCACGCTCCTCTAGGCCAAAAGATAAAGTCATGCTGGGGGGTGTCCAGGAGCACAGGGAAGACAGAGCCTCACAGAGCCCCTTCCTGGGCTGGCCAGCTGTGCTGGGGGAATCTCACTGCTGCATCTCTGCTCCACACCCCTCCTGTGCACAGAAATTCCCTTCTGGATCCAGCCACATGGGTAAAACAGCCCATCCTGCTGCTGCAGCAGAAAAAGACTCATGTCTGGAGCAAGCTGCTAATTCAGATTAACCCAAAGTACCTGAGGCAAAGCCTTCAAGCAGAGCTGAGCTGGGTTACAGGGAGCTTCTCTCAGCCCAGATGAGAGGGGAACTGAACCTTTCTGCTGCCAAAAGCATCTCGCTGAGCCCACACGAGCCAGGCTCTGCACCCAGCACATGTCACAGGTTCAAAGTGCTTTGCTCCCTCTTTCTCCATGCCACATCAGCCCCACAGATCCTCACAGGCTCCCTGGATGTCACTGCCCACACCAAAAAGCCATCAGGCCTGGACAGTCTGCTGTGTTAGACAAAGTCCAGACAGAGCCAAACTCCTCCAATCTCTCCTCTGGGGCCCTGTGCAGCTGAATTGACACTGCTGTGACTGATTTCTTCCAGTCTGAACTATTTCCCTTGATGATCTGCCCTAATGGAAAAACAGCTTTTCTACCTTTCAAATGAAAGCAAGATAAAAAATGCCTTCCTGGTTCAAAAAAGCATGTGGAAATGCTGCCAAAGAATATGCATGTTAATAACATATCCTTTGTATGAGGAGACAGTGCTGAAATTTCAAGTGATCTCCTCAGAATACAAACAATACCCAGAGAATGGCAAGGAGATTAAAATAATCCTTGGGATGCCTTTCAGTTTTCATGGCTTTTGTCAAATAAATAAATAAGTACAAATTAGCAGTGTATTACAGTCTTCTGAAAGCTGATGTTTTCACCCCAAAGGATTCCTCTCTGCAGTTAATAAAAACTCCTTGCATAGATAGCAGGTCCCCGAGGCTGAGGCGTTATTTCTAAAATAAATTGCTTATTTGAAAAATCACAGGGCAATCATTGTGGTTGGGATGTTTGAAGACTTTTCTAATTAATCCAGGAGCATGAGGGGAAGGCACAGATTCCCTTGCCAGAACAGGGTTTCTCCAAGTGCTCACAGTGTAAAACTGAGCCTGCAGCCCTGAGGAGTTTGTTCCAGAGGAGAATGGCTTGATGATGCTGTTCAGACACTTTTTTCCACCAACCAGCAATGCATCCAGCTGTTTGTTCTGCTGGAATCAGGATCAGGGAATGCAGCACTGCAGCCACCTCCACAACAGGAGATATTTCTGATATCTAACATAGAGAAGGACAAATCTGCCTTCCGTGGGCAATGCCTGGGCTCTGCTGCAGGGGAGCATGTTTCCTTTCCCCACACAGGGAAATGAGGCTGCCTTGACACCTCTGAGCATTCCTTGGCTGGGAGCTGCAGGCCCGGAGCAGCTTCAGAAACCTGCACGAGCTTCATGACCATTTCTTCTTTCTCCTGGTTAGAAAAAAGAAAAAGAGACATTGGCATTCCCAAGACAGGGAGGTGACATCTTCACTCAGAAAACTCATCTCCTGTGCTTTGTGAGAGTCCTTTCCACACTCTGGCACTTCCCTGTGGAGCTCCCCATGGGATTTGCAGCCCAGTGCCCAGCTCAGCCCTGTAGACCCGTGGGGCTGTGGCACTTCCACACATCCAGATGAGTCCTGGAGCCCCTCCAGGGCAGGGCTGTCCCTTAAAGACATAATGCCAAGGCCCAGGATGTCTTTTGGGCTTTGAGTTGTTGAAAGGAGAATATTCTGTGTTAATTAAAGTCTGTGATGAACCTGCCATGAGATATTCCTTGCTGCTGGAGGAAGCCGTGGGCAGATTTGGAGATCAGAGAAGTCCACACAGGAAGAGAACACTCTCCTTTTGGCCTGAAAATGCCCAAGTTGTTGTGAGTGACCAAACATCCAGCCCCTTGACTGCTGGGCTGAGGCTGCCTCAGGGATTTTGGCCGCAGGGAGATGAGCTCAGTGGGACACACCAAGGAGCAAACTCAGCCATGAAGCACAAGGTCCATGGGCTGCACCTGGAGCTCCTGTGTGCTCCCACACAGCTCCTGTAGGTACAGGGTGTTCTTGGCAGGACCCACTCCTCCCATCCCTCACCACTTGCTGCCACCTGTGACCTCAGCCTTCTGAAAAGAAGAGAAAAGTAAATGGGAACACTTGAAAATTTCTATAGGATGGAGCAATTTCAGGATACTGATATGTGGAAATTACTGTGAACCCTACTGTGTCTACTTTAGAAAAGAAAAATCAACCCCAAAACAAACAAACAAACAAAAAACCCCAACAAAACAACAAAACCAGGGTTCCCATTTTTAAACTGATTCAATTAAAATATAAATAAATCTGGGGCCTTGCTTTGTAAGTGTGTATTTATGGAGATCATTTATAGAGACCACCCTCTCACCCTCCATCTCTGCCAGACTAAACAAGCTGCTTTAGCTGCCTCTCTGACAGATTCCCCATTGCCTCCCCGTTGTGCAGCCTTCCCATGCACCTCTCTAAGTCTGTGAGTGTTCTGCTTGGTGCCTCACCCACAGCTTCTGCAAGCTTGATCCTCCCATCCCTGCTCCTCCTGGAAACACTTGGCCTGCATCACTCTCAGAGCATTTTTGTGCATCACAGACTCTCTGCAGAACTTTTTCTCTAAGGACCTCACAACATTTTGCAATGAGAAGGACATTGAGGGCTTTGGTTTCCGTCCTTTCCATCTCCTTCTGGAGCCCAATCTCTTTTCACACCAGTGACAGCTGAGGAGCACAGCCCATCACAGGCATGGGTGAAACAGAAGGATGCTCTTGGATCTGTTCATCTCCCAGCTCCTGAAACTCCTGCCCAGCTCCTGGAGGCAGGCAGAGGGAGACCCTGCTGCTCTGCCATGAATACAGCTCATGGGAGAGATGCAGGTGGACAGGATCTCCTCAGAATCCTTTTTGTTAGATGGGAACCACACTGGTTTGCCTGCTCATGTCTTATCCCAGACCCCAGGCCTTGCCATGGACAGGACTGAGAACTAAACCACCAACCTTTATTCCACTGGCTGTGCTGGGATTTCCCAAAATGTGTTGAAGTCCTGTGCCTGGAGACAGAGAGGAGGGACAGTGTGAGTGCAGCACTGAGGAAACCATGGCCTCCTCTGGTTAATGGCCCTTGCAGTGGGCAGCACAGTATATTTTCACTCATTAAATCAAAGTGGCTGCTCCTTGCCCTTCAAGTCCCCAGAGAGCAACTATTTCTGATAAAAGTCAGTCCCCACAGACTCATTAAGCTTTCTGGAAGCTGTTTGCAGAGGCAGGGTGCTAATCTATGGAGATAAGAAGTCAAATCTTTCACTACGAGGAGGTTTTTTACTACTTGTCTCCTGCTCTCCCTTGTAATTTCATCAAAGGCCAAACCTAAAAACCTATCTAATCTGTCAGAAAGGCCAATCTAATCTATCATTATTAAACACTTTTATGGTAAAAAATGGATTGCAACATTAGAGAACTTGTGATTTAGCACATGAAAGAGATGGAAAAAATGTCTCTGAAATGACAAACAATACAAAATCTGCTTTCCCAAAAGAACAGATTAGCTGGTGACACAAATAAATAAGTAAATGCAGTTAAAACTGCTTAGGTTTATGGCAAGAGGTGTAGAAAATGCCTGAGACTTGCCAGTGATAGCCTTTTATGGCAGAAGTAGATTTTATTAGACTTACATTGAAATGAACCTTCACCTACTCTGGGAGCTCTGGGAGCCAAGTGCCTGGAGAACAAACCATGCAAGGTCTGTCCTGGGCCTGGAAAGCCATTGAAATGTGGTGGGTGAAGAGAGGGGTGGTGTTTAATGCAGGAAGCATGATGGGGAGAAGATTAGTACTCACATAATCTGTGGAGAAAAATGGGCTTTTCCAGGAGATTATCAAAGACAGGGACACAAAATCCAGCTCCAATGTCCCTGTGGAGCAATTCCCAACACTTCACTCTCCAGGGAAGACCTGGGAGAGATGGGACCTTTCCCTGTAAACACAGAATTGTTTGCTCCATCATTTCTATCTGAACAGGGAGGACAGAGGCCTGGCCAGAGGAGTTTTGGATGCTCTGGAAAACTCAAAGTCTGAGCCCTCCTTGCAGCCACAAGGTGCTCAGTGAGGTTCAGAGCTGCCCACAGCCAGCAGCAGGGCTCTGGCTCTCTGGGTGCCACGCTGAGCCCAGGGCTCAGAGTTTTCATTATCATCCTTTTAGCATTCAGTAAGTACCTTTTCTGTATTCTTTAGCATAGTATAGTATTTTTTTAATATAATATGGTATCATAAAGTAATAAATTAGCCTTCTGAGAACGTGGAGTCAGATGCTTCATTCCTGCCTTTGTTGGGGCATCCCAGCAAATACAAAAAGCCATGGATGGCATCATCTCCTGCAGAGCAAATGTCCCCGAGCAGGGGAGGGATGCTGAGCCTGGCTGTGCCTGCAAAGGGCTGAGGACAGGACCATCCCACCTGCACAGCAGGATTTGTGCCCTGACCCCTCCGGTGACATTTAGAAATCTGCTCTTTAACTCTGCTGAACACTTCCAGATTTCCAGCATTTCAAGGGAGATTTGGCAGGGCTTGCTTGTGCTTGATTTTATTTCAGAAGCCATAACATTTGGGCCTTTTTATGCAGCTTTTGGCTGGTGTTGAAGCAATTCTTGTCTGTTTCTTCTTTCTCTTCCTCCTCTCCCTTGCCATCCATGGTGGGAGGCTGACAAAAGTCAGTGACTCAGCCCTAGAAGAGAATGGAAAACTCCAACAGGGCTTTGAATTGAAATGCAGGCAAGGAAGGAGAGACCCAAGGGGAGGTTGGAGAAAAGGAAGGAAAGGGATTGTAATGAGAAAAAACATGAAGAGAGCATATAAATGCTCTATTTGAATAAGCAAGCAAGAATAACTTCTTACAGGAAGGTCATTTCTACTTCACAGACCGGGGAAAGATAAATTTGCACAAAAAATATCTCAAATTATTTTAACAAAGAAGGAAATTCAGAAGCTGCAGAACCATAGCCTGATTAAGCACAAATTTGTGTCTTCTGTGCCCTTATGAGCACCTACTTTCTCTGTGGCTCTTACCAAGCAAGAGACTGTTTTAGGGCTAAAAATGTGAGCAGAGGGGCAAGCAGGAAAGAAAATAAGTGCCTCTAAACTTCCTGGGGTGCGGGAGACATCATATTAAAATCCAGTGGTGAGTTTGAATGCCGATGCATGCCTCAAGCACAGTCATCCAGCAAAGCTGTGCACTCCAGTAGATCCCAGTCTGCAGGGACAAGACTGCCCCCTGCCCAGTGCATCGGGAAGGTGGCATCCAGCCCAGAGACACAGGTTTGTGCTGAGGACACTGTTCCCACTGGCAGGGTGCTGCATCTGGTCACACAGCCTCCTCTCCAAATCCAGATCTGTCCCTACAGCAGTAACAGAGCTGCTCCAAAGCTAAAGGCTCTCCTTCTATCAGATTCCCACATATCACAGTGGGGCTTTGCAAGTTTTTCAGTTCCTCAGAGCAGCTTCTCTGCTACCCCAGGCATTTGTGCATACACTGTGGTGGGTGTGAGGATATCCACGTCCTCCCGGGCTATCCCAACACCACATTACTCAGCTGTTTGCTGCTCTGCGTCCTTGACACGTCTGTGCAGCACACCATGGAAAAATTTCCAAGTCCAAATGAGCCATTTTGGGCTGTGGGTCTCCCTCAATGCCTCATTGTGCAGAGGAAAGGCGACAACCAAGGCATTGTCCTGGCCAGCGTTTCTCACTGCTCTGGGGCCCTGCCTGAGCTGGGCCACTCTAAAGGGCTGCTGTCTTTTGCTTGCCACCACACCACCATAACATATCTCACACATCCATGGCAGCCTACTCTCTTCCCATTCACAAATTCCTGCCTGAATAACACCAAAGAGTTAAGGCTTTGTCAAAAGGTTGCGCTCTGGGAAGGGAAACTGGAGGGAAAATGGCTTTCAATGCAAGGCAGCACAGACAATACTGTTTTGTAACTGCGCCGTTTGATGTGCAATGACAGGAATTAATCATTTTACTTAACAGAATTACTCTTTGTTATGTAAACTTTGTAAAGTCAGTCTCATGTGACCTCTTTCAATTAGGAACAAATTGTTTAAAACTGTCGTCTTTCTGAAGGCGCAGTATTGCTAGGAGCGACCTCGGGGATGGGTTGTCATTTCACCCTGGAGTACTCACAGCTGTGCAGTTCCACACCAAATGGAGACCAAAATGTGCAGAATTACTCTTCTTTTTTTTTTTTCTTTTTTTTTTTTCCAGCATAGCAAGAAATCCCTCTGCGCTTATTCGAATATGGGGCGAACATTTGTTTCCCATTTCATTTCCAGTTCTGACAGAGCTGGATATGTTTTTATAGGTTTCTCATCACCTCAGTCTGCAAGCACCTCAGTGGTGAGAACAGACGTGCATCCTGAGAGCCCCTTGGAGAAAAGGAAGCATTTTCCATCTACCAAGAGAGAACCCAAACCAGAAAAGATGAAGCGCCCCATCGTCAGCAAATTAAAATCATTTCTTCACCAAAAAAAAAAAAAAAAAGTAGAGCTAATGTCATGCAGAAAGTCTGCAGCAGGGCCAGGAAGAGCCTCCAGAGGTCCATGATTTCCCCCCAACATCTCAGCCTCCTCTCCTGGTTCCCATAACCTTGAGAGCTGCTGCAGCTGCCTTTGCTGCCAAGCAGTTTCACACAAACTATTTGACCTGGGAAGGCTGAAGGCTGGAAGTGTCCTCTGTTCCACATAGGGGTGCTCAGACTTTGCTGTGTTGGCCATATTAATGCACAAAGTGAGGCAGCCAGGCTGGTGTGGGCACCACAGATTTGCTTTCAAAGCTGCTGGTAGAAGTGAGGCGGTGGCAGCAGCAGCAGCCTCAGGATGTGCTTGCCCTGACAGTGCTGGGGATAACTGAGCCACACCTGATGGGCTGTGAGTTCAGCCCTCCTTGGAGATCCCATTTCACCTCTGCTGCCCACAAAGGTGGCTGCCCATATTCCCACTCCAGTCTTGTTTCTTGGAGAGGAAAACTCATTGCACCTCATAACCTCTCTCAGCAGCATCAACAGGCCAAATTTTTTGTCCTTTTAATGCTGTGTTCAGCTAATAACCAGCCCTGATTGCTCTGGGTGATAAAAGCATTTGCTCTGGGTGTTTCCCATGCATAATGCAAGGTTTATGCTGGGTCCAGGCGCTTTCAAAGGGTGGCTGTGCAGCTTTAGTTAAGAGCCCAATCAGAGGTTACTCTGCTGCTTGGCTTTGAAGGCTTCGGCTGAACTTTGATCTCATTTCCCTGCCTGCCCTGCCCAGCAGCATTGGCTGCATTAAGAAAAAACCAACCAGACAAGGAGAAGGATCACATCCAAGGGCTTTCAAGTTGAGTTGAGCCATTATATACATCCCCCTGAAATCAAACATGGTCAGAGATTGCAGAAGGAGCAGTGACAGCGGCGCCCGTCAGCTGAGCCCGTCCCTCACGTGGCACTGACCCACAGCTCCCTGAAAGGACCTTGTAGACAGGGGAGGGGCAGTCTTTTCTTCCAAGAAGAAACAGCCTGAAGTTGCACCAGGGGAGGTTTAGATTGGATATTAGGAAATATTTATTCACTGAAATGGTGGTCAGGCATTGGAACAGGCTGCCCAGGAAAGTGGTGGAATCACCATCCCTGGAGTGTTCAAATAGCAGGTAGATGTCATGCTGAGGGACAGGGTTTAATGGTGGGCTTGGCAGTGTTAGGTTAATGATTGCACTCAATAATCTGAGAGTTCTTCTCCAACTTTAATTCTTCTGTAATTCTGTCCTGGCCCATATGGACTTCCCCAACCTGCAAACCACCAGCATGACTGGCATGGCCTGGGACTCACTTACTGCTCACCCCAGTGTAAGGTGAGGAATCTGTGGGGTCTGCAAGGCTGGATTAAAGTTGCAGCCACAGCCCTGTTAAAAGCAGCCCAGGGTTGCCCCAGGAATTCAACCACTGCAGTAGGTTTTTCTCAGCATCTTCCCGTGGGAGTAGCTGAACACACCCCCCATCCCCTCCAGGTGAAAGGTGCAGAAGGATGAACCCCAAGGAGATGAAGCAGGTGCACAAAGGGGTCTGGGGAGCCTGCAGCACGGCTCATACCACAGCTGACATCCCCAGGGACACCAGCCTGGACTTTGCAGGATGCTGTCACAGCATGGAAACCACGTGGGCTCATGCTCTGCAATAAACCATGCTGCAAACCAAACCCCACCAGCAGCAGCTTATTGAACACACAGGCTGCAAGGATCTGCAGGAGCTAATAATAGTGTCTTCCTCTAACAAGCTCATTAGCTTCTGGAACAGTGAAATCATCTCTGGCATACCCCTCTCGATCACTGTGGTTGTATCTTGTGTTTCTATCGAGGCATTACTAATAGCTAATATTCATAGTGGTATTTCAATATGGGATTTACTCCCACTCTGCAAAATAGCCCTGGTTCAGCCCCAGGGAATAAAAACAGCAGCAGCTATCGGAAGTGTTAAGTAGTTGAGAATTTTTCTCCTCTGTTTTTGCCAGTCTTTTACATCATTTCATCAGTTCTTTGTGGAAAGGAGCCCTTCCTCCCTGGGACAGAGGCTGTGTGTGCTGGGCAGAGCCTGTCCCAGGGGAGCAGCTGGGCTCAGCTCAGTGCCCCAGCATCGAGGAAGGGAAAGTGCCTTGGTTGCACCATGGGTGGAAACAGGCTTTTATCTTGGCACTACCACAAATATATCCCTGCAAACAACAGCCAGTGCTTTTGAGCCAAGGAAATCAGCCTAATGGTGGGGAACCAAGCACTGATCCCATGAAAGAATAAGGCTTCAGCCCATGAGACCAAACTACCTCACAACTGAAACACCACACAAGAGGATGCCCACTCTGCAAAACCATTCTTCAGCCTTTATTGTCCTTCTCAGTCCTTTTCTGGTCTCTTTATGTGATAGTGCATTTTCATACCCAGCCACAGCCTTCGTGTCCAAAAATGTTCAGGTGTCCCACAGACCCAGAGCACACACTCTGCTCACCAGCACTGCTCACATGCTGCACCATCTGAAGGACTGTAGCTCCTTCACCTGCAGCATTAACACAAAGTGTGCACACTCTCCAGCCCCAGCTTGGATCCTGTGGATGGAGCCAATGGTTATCAGCAGACTCTGCCATCATCCCAGCCTCCTGCCATGTTTTCAGTTACAAGCTCCATGCCCCAAGGGTTTTATTTTCACTAAGAATTCTTCATAACTTCTATTTATTTGCTCAGCGTCAGTTAGATGTCTGCTTTTCTGCCTGGACTATCTTTAGCTTCCAAAATATTTTGCAATTCAGGGAAGTATTTGAGCAACTTGTCTGAGAAGAAATAAGGCAGAGCATCAGCACACAGAAACTGTCCTATTTGCTTTTTCTCTTTTCTATGTGGGGGCACCCACGACGTGTCCCAAAATGACTGAGTGATGGTTGTACCCAAAGTAAGATTAGCGGGGCTCATGGAAATAGGGTGGGCATGGCAGCACACAGCCATGCACAGCCCAGCTCACAGATTTTCACCAAAGAAGGATTTCCATCTAATGCCCAGGGAGGGGAATGTGAATAAAACTGAACTCCCAGAAAACTTGCAGGATTAGTTTTCTCTTTTTGTTGTCACTGAGACAGTTGTTTGCCTTAATGCTTGCCATGTGGTTTAGGTCCTGGTTTTCCTTCTCAAACATTTCCCTTTAAGAATCAGTGCCTGCACTATTTGCAGGCAATCATTAGCATGTTAACTTCTGTTTTGCATATGCAAATTAGCTATTTGCCTTTTCTATTTTAATTTTATCACATAAAAATAACAGGCAAAGAGAAGAACAGGAATAGATTACATTGTAAATATGTTATGTTATATTAACATATAAGATGGGGTATTTTGGAAAATGTTTTGCACACAGACTCAGGCATTAATGGAAGGAAGTCCCCTTTGAGATAAGCGAGCAGGAGAGGTGACAGTGTCTGTCTAGGCCTGGCACAGTCCCCAGCCACCCATCCTTCCCATGCAGGCTGTCACATTGCAGAGCAGCTCTGCTGAATGCAGTGTGGGATCTGCTTGGACCATAAGCAGAGTTAACCCATCCCAGTGACCTTCAGAGGCCTCTGCCACTTATGAGGACAACTCATTGGGAGCTGGAGCAGGTCTAGCTCTCCTCAACCCTCCCAGCACACGCAGGTAAACCTCACTGCTGTGGGATTGTGCTGATGCCCAGCTCCATCCAGAGCCTCTCCCCGTGGTGCTGCAGAGCTGGCAGGACCATTACCTCTGCTGTGGCTGTTCATCAAAGCTCTGCCTCTGTGTGTGTGTGTGTGAGGGGGATACACAGAGCAGCCCGGTGGAGCTTGTCATCCTTAATGAGATTACACTGCCCTAATCTCACAGCAAATCCAATTGTCATGCTGTGCACACTGACGGCGAGGGAGCAGAGGGGCAGAGCAGAGCAGGGCTCTGCAGCATGGGATCCACTCGTTTGGTGCCTCCTGAAACCAGACAGGAGGGGCTGGAGGTGGATTTGCCTTGGACCCCTAGGACTGGGAGTGTCACCATGCAGGAGAGGGCAAGGGAGCCCAAGCAAGGCACGCACCTCGGGCAGGGAGCAGAGCGCAGCCCTTGGCGCGCTGTCCGGCACGAACAGCTGGGCTCTTTTCTACAGGGTTATGCAACTGCTTTGTTCCCAAATAATGTAACCAGTGTTATGTTTAAATTCATACCAAACCTTGTTTATCTTGCTGCAGTTTCACTGAGAAATCATGTGTGAAATTTTGGCAGGGCCTGGGGATGGCCACAGCCGCAGCGCTCGCTGCCTCGCGCGGAACCTTCCGGGCAGGCTGGGGGCTCCTCCAGCCCTCCAGCCCCACACTGGGAGTGGGTTCTGCTCCTCTTTGGGGACACAGCCCCTTGGTGATCACAGCTTGTCCTGTCGCAATAAGGGCTGCAATCCCAGAGCAGCATCCCCGTGGTGAAACAGCATTGCCTGATCAATGCAGACGCGGAGCAGGAGATGAGATGAGGCCTGAAGGAAAGGGCATCCCCAAAAAAGACCCAGTCGGAAGATCAAGTGCCCAAACCACAGAACATCCCTCAGCCTAAAGGAGACCTTTCATCTCCTGGTGAGCCCAAAGCAACAATTACATCAACCACTGGCTGATCGGACAAAACAGCCACATTTCTTTTCATGCACTCATCAGAAATGTGGTAAGATGCCAAGGTCCTGCTTTGAGTGAGGAAAAGAGGTTCCTTTAACCTCTCTGGGCTCCTGCTGCAGCCAAACCCACCCTCCTGTGAAATGCAAGTACAAACTCAGCGTCTGTGGCATTGCTGGAGGTGGGAGCAGCATCCCTGCATGCTCTGGGCAGAGACTGCACAGGAAGTCATGTGTGTGCAACTGGATTTTAGGAGTCCCAGCCCAACTGTTCAGCTCCACATTTAGGACAAAGTCGCAATAACCAAGAGAGGCTTTTGAACTTGGGAACAATAGGAGCTATTTTCAATGGGTGAATAATGTTGAAAATCTGTCCCTTAATGTCAGCTCGCAGAATCATCATTTTTCCCAGCGAATAATATAAAAGTTTAATTTTTTTTCTCAATGGATTTCAATGCAACATTTACTCTGAGACTGTTTATTCCTCATCCAAGAATAACAGGGAGACACGCTGAAAAGGGACAAGATGATCTTTATCATTTTAAGTAGAGCAATTTCAATTTTTTTGAACCATCTCACAGTTCTGCATTCTTTAATGCATGCCATAAAAGCAATTTTATGAAATAATTTCTTTTCATGTTTTTCATCACATGCCTTTGATGAAGAGAAATAAAACTGAAACTCACAGATACTGCTACTGTTGGTGTAAAAAAATAAAATAATTAGTTTTCTATGCAAAAATGAAGCATGTCCAAAGTAATGTACTTCAGGAGGCTGTTTTGATCTTTAAAGGAAAAGAAACATTATTCAACTGGATTATTTTTCATGGTAATAATTTACAAATGTTCACTGAAGGCTTCAATATTGTAGGAGACACGTATTTTGACTGGCATAATATTTTGACACTACTAAAAAACTTTCTGAATAGGCACATTTCAGAAATCCAACTTGGAATGGAAACTAATTTTGAAATACTGGAATCTCTCTGATTTGAAAGTAGGTCTCCTCATTACTCAGTGGAAGTATCTCTTGTTAATTAAAAGAATACTTAGAAGCATTTTTCATAGCCTGGCAGCAGTGTGCTGGGCAAATAATGAATCTTGCATTGTCTTTTTGGCAGTGCAGCCCTTTCCTGCAACACCACTTGGACAAAAGTTTATCCCTGCATGAACTAGGAGCAGGCTCTGCTAAAATAAGTTTCTGATGTGAATATATTACATTACATAAGGACTGAAATTTTATTGTCACAAAAGCAGCTTTGCACTACAATTAGAAAATAGCAGCTTATTTAATCCTGTGTTTCATGAACATGGGTGTCATTTTGTCAACTCAGAGATACCATCCTGCTCACGTCAGACTCTGTTCTTGGAGTATTTCCTTTTTTGCTTCTTGTTGTACACATTTAAACATTTGTTTTCCATTACTGACCCCCCAAAATGCAACTTGCCACTGTAGCACAAGCAGAAGCGTTGAGGATGGCCATGAAACCCCAGCTCATGTTTAGAACAGAGTTGCCAGATAAGATTATTTAAACTGACAAAACCTCACACAATCTCAGGGTCACTGATGTTGCTGTTCTGGCCCACTTCTCTTTATGAGATAGTTTTGGCCAAGGGGCTCCTGCTGATCTTGTGGCTGTTGCTTGTAACCTCCTGCCCAGGGATGATTTCAGCTGCTTCTCGACACCATGCTGCTGTGATTAGAAATTATTGTCTAATAACAGGTCTGAAACAGAGGGATGAGCAGAGCTCATGTCTCAAACAGATTTGGGCAGAGTTTTCTGGTGCAATTCCATGAGTGATCAGCTGTGACATCCATTTCTGTGCTGCATGCTGTGACAGCAGCTTGGTACGGCAGGAGGGTCCCACCCTGCAGCACCTTCACCTCACTGCTCACCACAGGTTGTTGCTGATACAAGAGGGAGTAAGAAGGTGGCAGCAAGGAAACCAGCAAGGGAACCACCATCCTTTGGTGATGTTCTGCACATGGAGGAGTTTTGCTTGAAGTTAATGGATTTCTGCACTGGAAATCCTTTAAACTAAAGCAAAAGGTGAGGCTGAGGATGTTGGCTCCCTGCAATGTTCGTCCCTTTAGGCAACAGCAAAGCAGAGCTGGAGCAAACTGCATTTTCCCCATAGTGACAACAGCAGCTGCTTCCCAAAGCTTCTGGCTGGCTGCTGTCCTCAAAAACCACCTGCTGCAGCACAGCCCCGGGCTGGGCTCATGGCACATCTGACAGCCACGCACCCAGCAATTTCCTGCCAGATTTCCACTGCCATGAGCAAAGGTTATAAATGCCTGGGCTGCTGCTGCTCTGCACTAATTAATGCTGTAACTCGACACAGCCCCATTTCGGGCCAGCGCTTTCTCACGCTTTGTAGCCCAAATGCTTTCCCCGCCTGTTCCAGCATTTCCTTCTCCTCTGACAGGACAGGGCAGGGTCCAGTGAGCAGTTTGCACCTCCCTTCGAGGCACTGACACACTGGCAAGCAGAGAGAAAGTCCCTTGAGTTTAAACTTGAACAGAACTGACTGAATGTTGCTGACTTCTATCGCAAGTTCAAGAACACAGAAATTTTTAATGCGTGTTTTGATATGTCCTGGGATAATCTATGGCCTTTTGAGCCCTTTTATATCCAAAGCAAACTTCAGAACACAATCCTGGCAGATTTCTTGGAATCATGACGCTGAGTGATTCTACAGATATCCCAAGTGATGCTCCGAGAGGAATGAAAATATTTTCAAATTATGTCCCATTTACTCAGGGATGAAAGTGAACAGTAAATACTGAGTGCTCATTGCATGGGAAGCTGTCAGAGAAATCCATTTGTATGTCTGTATTGTGTGTCCTAGTCCCAAAGGAATTCCTTGCATGTTTCTGTAAAATTTAAATAATGCCCACTCTTCAGAAAACAATTTGTTTCACAGCCTTCATATGCTTTTCATAGCATTTGGGGGTAGGGAGTTCTGCTCTTTCTCAGGGTTGCAGTTTATCCGAATTTGCCCATTTTACCAGCACCCAGAGTGTCCTGAGGCACAGCAGGACAGTGTCCCTGCATGGCTGTCCCCATGGCCAGAGCAATGTCAGCATTGTGTCCTTCACCCAGAGCAAAGCAAACTGCCCCAAAAATGAGATGGGACTTGCTGGAGACAGCTGTGGCTGAGCAGGCTGTACTCAAGGACCCCAGGACAGCAAGTTATGTTTTCAAAGCTGAGTTGCTCCCCGTGTATGCAGAGCATGAGGAACTCCTCATTACTGTCTCAGTGTAAAAGTCAAGAATTATTTTCCCTAATCCTAACCTGTCTAAACTCCTTGAGGAATTCCTCCTGCAACATTTCCACGGAGCAGGGCAGTCTTGGTAAAGAACCTCCAAATAAGAAGTTTTTAGCCCAGGATATCACTACTCCCCTGCACCAGGAACAGAATTTCTTTCACCCCTAAACTCTTGTGGCTGTATCTAACCCTACTGACAGCCAAGAGAAGATCATTCAGTGTTCCTCTAATGCCAGGTACCCATTTAACATGTTCCATTTTCAATACAAACACCAACCAAATGGGTCACAGCTGAAACCTCACAGATTTTAAACAAATGATTGAATGTGTGTAGGCACAGCTCAGCACCTTTCTCATTATCCTGGTTTCTGGAGTGTTTAAAGGATTATCTTAGACACCTGCTAGCCAATAATTTGGATTGGAGGAACCTTTCTTTAGCTACTCCATCATTACAAAGGGAAGTCCAAGGGTATCTGCCACGAAGAGGAAGAAGAGAGGACAATGATCTGAAACGACATAATGAAGACATAAAGGCAGTGGCATCTGTCAGGAGATGTTGTTGTAGGAAACACAGTGTTTGTTTACTTCAAAATCACTTTGTTTAGCTGCCAGGAGGACATTGCATGAGGAACTTTCTTTCCAAACATTGTGTAGATGCCATCAGCCCCCACTCCTTCTACTCCAGATGGGTTTGTTGCATGTGATTCCCAAGCAGAACGAGTGGTTGAACCTCTCTGTTGAACTTGTTCTCTTTCCCACAGTGAAAAACACACGGTCTTGATTCTGGAGAGGACAGCAGCATGTGTGAAAGTCCATCTTTGCTCATCAAAGCACTTAAGCTCACGCTTAAACTGAGAAAACACTTAAGTGCTTTGATAAAAAGGGAGGATCTGATGAATTGGGACCAAAGGGATGCTACAGTTAATTGATTTCCTTTGAGAGCAGCCTATATTCTCCCTAAAGGGCTAATACTGTAGTTCTTCTATTCAACTCTAAAGCTGTTCCAAAGCTGCAGCATGTTTGATAGAGATGGCATTTCTTAGAAGCTGTTTATTCACCCATGACCAAAGTATTAAGACTCTCTCTCTCTGCAGTAAATATGCACAAGTGGACACACACTGGGAAATTCTTTGTCTTGTCCTGTTCTGCTGCTGAAGGAAGACACATGGTTTCAATGATGTCTTTGTTATCTGATCAAGCGTTCAGTCCAATTTGCAATTTTAATGAAAATCAGACACCTGCACTGCAACTGATCTCCACTCCCAGGATTAACAACAACAAGGGAAAGAAGCAATCCCCCTTATCGGCAGAAGCGAAGCCTCCAGTGTCCTGTTACCAGAGCTCAGGCTGTGATTTCAGATGTTACCCAGAAGAAAGGAACCCTTTATCCCTCCTTGGACAGTGATCTCCTCAGATGGAGAACCAACCCAAAGTGGCCAGCTAAGGGTAACATTAGCCTGAGTGCAGAGCCAGGGGAGCTCTGGCTGCACCAAACCTCTGCAAGCTCCAGAGACAGGCTCTGCTGCTGGCCCTGGAAGCACAAGCATTGCACTGACCACAGAGACAGCTCTCCTTTAAACATCATCTTCCCAGAATTATTACCAGATCATGCAGCTTTTGGTGTTGATTCAAGTTTTTTTTTTCCTCTTTTTAAGTCAGTAGGTTTATTTTTAGTCTGTCTTGGATATGAAGATGCCAAACACCGTAGCACTGAGAAAACTCCCAAAATTAAATCAGAAGGGGATTTGGAAATGGGACAGGTGTCCTGGCTGCAATGCCACCCAGGAGAGGTCCCCCAGCACATCCCCTTGTCACAGCTGAGCCTGAGCAATGCCCAGGAGGGAGAATGGGCAGAGGCTGCACAAGGGACATGCAAACACCAGGGGTGAAAGAGCAGCTCAGCACATGCCTGGTCCCTGTTTGCAAAGCCACAGCTCCAAATATATGCTCCAAAAATCTCCACAGCTCTCTAAAATGGGAGAAAGATATGGTGTGCGCAAGAAATGGGAAATCATGTAACAGACTGCATCAGAGTGCAATCTCCACTCCAAGACGTGAAGAAATCCACTTCCTCAGAGTTTTAGCCAATGTTTACTGAAGTGCTTTCCAAAACATCTCCTGATTTCTCCTCTTGCCTGAAGCCCACTTCTTCCTGTCATCTGGGTTGTTTGTGTTTGTTGGTGTTTTTCACATAGGGAGAGAAGGATAAGAGAAGGAAAGGAGGAAGTAACAACACTAGTGAGCACCTCCAATGAGTTCATAAACTTGGAAGGCTACCCCAAATCAAGCACTTCTTATAAAATAGGCAATTTTTCCCCACAGCCTTTGGTGTAAAACTTGTTTCAATGGAACCCCCACTCTGCTGTGGAGATGCTCAGGCAGATCTGATGAGATCAGGGCAGATTTACATGCCAGAACTCTTGGGATGTTCCTTGTCCTGGGAATTAAGTTTTATCTGCAGTAGGACAAGAAGAAACGGCCTCAAATTGCACTGGGAGGGGTTTAGGTGAGGAGTTCGGAAAATCTTCACAGAAAGGGTTGTTTTGGAAAGCATTGGAACAGGCTGCCCAGGGAATGGAGGGATTTAAGAGACGTGGAGATGTGGCCCTGGGGACATGGCTCGGTGGTGATTGTGGCAGTTCTGGGGCATGGTTGGACTCGATGCTCTCAGAGGTCTTTTCCAGCCTGAAGGATTCTGTGATTCCATGACCTACAGCACAGCTCGTTGTCTCCTTTAACTTGAGCTCCCTCTTTTGCCCTGCTGAAGGTAAGTCAGGCAGCTCCAAAGAAAGGCCTTGTCAAATTGTTTCAAGCCGTGGCTCTCTTCCTGTCCTACAGCAAGGCAAACAATTTGGAGACCCCAGGTCACATGTATTGCTGAATTGAGCTCTTTATGTGCCTGGGCTTATGTTTGAGAGAGGCAGTGATGCTTTTTATAGCAAGACTATTTTCTATTCAGCTCTGAGTTGGGCTCTGCTTCCCTGATAAGGATTCTTCACCCCATTTTGCAAAGGAAATTGCACTATTTTGAAACAACATTTAGCCACCCCAGCCTCAGAAAATATTCTTGAAAACACTGTGCACTTGGACCTACCACCCATGGAATAACAGAGGGAGCTTTCTCCCCAGGCTGTTTCTCTTTCAGTGTGGTTTAGGGACAGCCATTCCACCGTGCAGTGGTTTGTGTCCTGTGGTAACACACCCAAGCCCAGCAGGCTGGTGCTGCTGCTGAGAATGTGCACACTCATTTCTAACGTGACCCAGTTGATGGAAAAATTCTCCTCCTGATTCCAGGAGGGCTGGACACCCCTAAAACATCCCTGTGTGGCATTTGGAACCAGCAGTGCAAGTGCTGCAGCAAAGGAGCTCCTTAAGAGCCTGTCTGATGTCCTCCTGTTCAGACACCTCCTGCCCAAATTACACCCACAGCATTTCAGTTATCTTCCTGCCTCCTGTAAACCTCTGAAAAAGTTATTAAACAACCACAAAAAAAGTTTAATGACCACATTCAGGTCTCTTTAATGTCTTGGATCTCTTCTCCAAGTCCCACTGTCCCTGTGCACGTTGGTTAGGGAGCATTTGGGGAAGATAGTCAGGAACACAGTGGGACAGTAACAGGCAACTGAGAGATGGTGTTTGCAAGCACCATCCACAGGAAGGGTTATGTCTCTTAGTGCTGAAAACTGGCTGTTTGTGTCCTAAAGCTCAGGGCTGTGATTACCCCATGGCCAGGTCTGCCCTGCAGAGCAGTCCTAGGAGGAGTCCTGGAGGCAGTGCAGCTGTGTTGGCTCTTTATCCAGTGAGGAGCTGCTCTGATACAGCCACACCTTCTAACAACCAAAGGTTGATTTTTGACAGCTTCCAGGAGGATTTGTGCCCAACATGAGCAGAAGTGCCTATTTCAGTTCTAATAAAGGAGGCTTAGGGAAATTCTATGCAAAGAGACCTCTAAGCTGTTCTGGAGGGGATGCCACAGGGCTGAGCACAGCTCCTGGGAATGTCCCCCTGCTCTGGGAAGGGCCAAAGCAGAATCAAGCCTGTCTAAGAGCTGTGCACATGTCCTGGGCACCATTCCTGCTCACTTGTCGCTGGTTGTGCTCAGCATGTCCCTGTGGGCCATCTGGGGATCTTCCACTACAGCCTCCAGGGACCATCACCATCCAAAACCAAACCAGCACCTTCAGCTCTGCCTCCATCCAAGGTTTTTAGCAGTTGTGGTGTAACTGTTGGGAGGGAAAATTTAAAGCTTTGTTTTTATCTCCCTCTCTCTCTCTCCCCGCTCCTTTTTCCTCTCCTTTTGTTTTTTAAGCAGGCAAACATCTGCAGAGCACTTTGAGATAACCATAGCAATGACATGAGGACAGTTGGCAGGCACTCTCTGTGCTCCTCAGCTGTGATTCACTGGCCCAGCAAGGAGGGACCTCTCTGCACCAGGACCTTGCCCCGGGGTCAGAGATAGAGCAACGAGAGCTTTCATTGGAGCAGAACGGGGAGAATGCAGATATCAGGGGATTTTCAATGGAAATCACAGGTGTTTCTTCCCTGCCTCCTCCCTGTGAGAGGCCCCTCTATGTTCTGTTCTGATTTGTTTTTCTGGCAGCCAGCGTGCTCTATTTTTCTTGCCTGTGTTTTTATGACTTATGTTTGGTTTCTGCTAAAACAACAGAAAACAGCGCAGGACTGGGGGTGGTTTTTTCGAGCCGGTTATTGTCTTTTTCCTTTTCCTTTTAGGAACTATGCAAAGGGTCATTTGGAAGCCGTGGTTCCAGCGAAACTTTGCAGAAGGATTGATGGTGGTTTCAGATCAGCTGAAGGTCACAGGTCAGATGGTTTACCCCCCAGGCGGGTGAGAAGATGAGATTTGCAGCCACGAAAGGGGACACGGCTCCACAGGACACGCTCAGCAGCAGGAGAAAGAGGAGCTTTTAACAGTGGGCTTGCAAACAACTGCTTCAAAATGTCCCACTGAAGAGCCTCCCTTCCAGCCCATCTCAGCAGAGAAAGTGAATTGCAGCTGGCCAGAAGTGAGGAATTGGAAGGAAGCAGACACGAATTCGCACAAGAGCAGGAGAATAAATATCTCATTTTTTAGAGGAAGAGACGGTTTTTTTTTCATTTTGGTGGAGGACAAAGGGGTTTTTTTAAAAATATCTGATATTATGTTTAAAAGCAAAATCAATTGCGATTCAGTGCAGACCTGAGCCAAAAAACAAGCAGGGAGTAAAAGCAAGTTAAAATAAATCTTTAGAGGAGTTGCTTTCAAAGGCATCTATGCTGTGCTCTAGACATGAAGCATTGGTGTTGGTAAAATGCATTATCCACACACTTCCATCTAGCCAGTGAAGGATTTTGGCTGTTTCAAAGAAAAAAAAAAACAGTGGCATATGGTCTGCATAAAGCATAAACATGACTTGTTCTTTTGGCTGATTTTGGCACAGGAGAGGTCACGAAATCAACTTTCAGAAACCCCAGCTGGACTGAGACAGAGCCTTCTTCCATTTTCCTACTTCTCCTACCAAGACCCTTATTCAGAACTGTGGCTAGCATTGTCATGAAACATATCTTCCCAGGAGCAAAAATTTGCTGGTTTGAGTACAGAACGATCTTGCTTTTTCCCATGGAAGACAGGGACAGACATTTAAAAAAAAAACCAAACAAGCCAACAGGTATTATATTCCCTGAGAAATGCATGTAACTCCTCTGCATCTTTCATTATCATTTATCAGTAGGATTGGAAAAAACCCTTGAGATCATTGAGTCCAAACTGGCCCAGCCAAGCTCACCACTAAAGATGTCCCTTAAGAAATAAATACCTGCAGGGACTTGTGACATTTCAGATTTTTCTCCAATGGATCTCTATTGCAGGGAGAGGAGTCCAGGCTCTCCCCAGGCTCAGGACCCAACTCGTGTTGCACATTCAATATTCACAGCAGCAATTGCTGCCAACTGTGCCTCCCCAGGCTGAGGTAATGAGCCCCCCTAACTTCCATGAGTAACCCTACCTGCAAGGCAGCTTTCAGGGGGAGGAGGGCAGTGGAAAGTCTGGAAACAGAATATGGAAAGGAAAAATGCAAGGCCTCCATGTTACATGAGCTCACGGAGGCAAACTGCAGAGCTCTGTAAGCAAACCCAGCAGCGCCTGTTGGCATGAACAAGCAACCTTGCTCTGCCTTCACAAAAGGTTTGTAAGGAGTTAAGGGTTTGGTTACTTGAGATCGTGCAGAATGAGCAAACCTTATTCTCTGGGTCCTTGAGATGGAAAGAAATGTGTTGTCCCCCAGCCCAGCTGAGAAATGTGTTTGCAGGATGGCCAGGGCATTTACATAGCTGGGAGGTTTTGCAGTGGGTTGGTTCCTCAAAGCAGAAAAAGGGGCTAGGCTGCCTTTTTTCTCTACACAAAAGGTGATTTATTCAAAGCCAAAAAGTGTGAAGGATTATCTTTTGAACCTGCCAAACTGACTGCAAACATCCTGAAGAGCAGATTTTATTGTTATTATTTTGCATTATTCTCTTTTTTAAAAGAATGAAGGAAGCATTAGAAGCAGAGAGATGAAAACTGGCTGTCCCTTGATATATTTATTCCCAGATTAAGTGTGTGTAACTATGCTATACACCCAGCACTGCAGATAACAGAGGTGTGACTGTGGGACACTGCAACATCCAGGATGTAACTGATATCTCTCCCCACATCCTCACTCTCAAACTCATGTGGTTCATCATGTTGGGCACCGCTGGACTCTGGCAGGCCCCAGCATTTCAGCAGTCACTGTTCCTGAGGGGCTGGTTTGTCAACAGCCATTTCTGCTGTGTTTACCCAGGTATTATTCAGCTTCGTACCTCTGGGACAAGCTGGTTCACGCCGGTTCTGTTCCTCACATTGTTTATTCTCTGCTGGTTTTAACCTTTGAGTTCATCTATGAAATGTGTCCAACCAGCACTTCTAGGAGCTGCTGGGAGGCTGCAGAGAGGAGGACAGGGAGAGGATAGGATAGGATAGGATAGGATAGGATAGGATAGGATAGGATAGGATAGGATAGGATAGGATAGGAGATGGTGATGGAGAGCACCAGCTAGAAAAAGATGAACTTGACATTCCTATTAAACTTGATGTCTGCATATTTAATATACAGCAGAGGCATCACTCCTCTCTTTCTAAACCTCATAGCATGAAGGTCAATCACAGCTTTGCCAATCCACTGAAGATAAGGCTGGGATATCTCAGGCAGGTACTTTTTTCCCTTGTTTTATATTTAACGATCACAGATTTTATCTCAAGGGGAAATTCTGCCCTTTTCCCACTCCAGCCAACTACAATTCCAAGGAAAACTAAAGCATCAGAGTACAGCAGGTGACATTTGGAGCTGAACCCCTCTGCCCTCGTGGAGCATGACTCTGGAAGAGCATCTGAGGGTGCCAGTGATGCTCCACCAAACCCAACCTGCAAATATGAAAGTGTCTGTTCCACAAAGACTTTCAAGGACTGGGTCCAGACATTTTACAAGCCCAATTTCAGAGAATGGATATTCAAAGCTTTCTGAAAACCAAGACCTTTAGAAGTTTCTTCAGCTGGATACCCAATAGCTGAGGCATCCCAAATCCCTGGCTATTTCTGATCATCTTGGCACACAGTGCTGAGCATAGGAAATGCATGAGATTAACAACTTCAAGTCACACATCGAACAGGATATGAAGGGCTACATGTGCTATGTGCATAATATGTCCCTTTTGCCAGTGTCAATCAAATTTTAAAGCACAAAAAAGACATTGTACCCACTTGGAGACCAAACATTTCACTTCTCTGGGTCAAAACTTAAGGGAAATATCCTCTTTCTTCTTGTCCTCCTGCCATCCTCTGAGCTGGAGAATACAGTTATCCAATAGTAAAAATAAAAGTAAATAGAGCAGCAAGTTCACAAGCTAAAAATTCAGAGGGAACTTTTCCCTCTCTGTGAACCCCTCGTGTTCTTGTTGCCTGGGAGAAGATTGAGGTTTTGCAAAGGTGTATCCAGGGATCTGGCACAAACACCTCTGCAGCAGCAGACATTCCTTATCAGCCTGGGACTGTGAAAGCAGTGATAGGAAATGTGCCATTCATTCACAGGGCTGCTGCTGCTGCTGCTGCTGGGGATCTCAGGCATATCTCGAGCGTGTTATCACATGCTTTGTGTTGTCTACTCCATCCTGAGAAAGAAACACTGTAATCAGCACGACATTTTCTCCTTCTGGAAATCACCGGCTCTTTTCTGTGCCTTTTGCCTTGATTAAACACCTTCCTGTTGAAACAGTAACTGGACAACCGCAATAGCAGCAAAAAAAAAAGGACTTGGAAACTCGGTATCAGCTTCCCAGATTCCTGTTCTCTTTCGCATGAGAGCAGAGTCATTCTGAATGCACAGGCAGGGAATATGTGGGGAAGGACTGGGAGAATAAATTTGGGTGCTTGGTTTAATAATTGTCACCTCCTAGTGCTTGTACCTGTGTACAAGTGGCTTGGATTGGATTCCTTTGGGTTTGGATAGTGCTCCCCTGCATGATCCCCAGGAAAGGATCTGTGGAAGATGTGCTGCTGCTGAACTCATGATTTCTTTCATCAGCAAATTAATACCCACTTGAAATACTGAGGCCAAAAAATTGAAATCTGACACCACCCAGAAATTCTGGGAAATTTTACAGTTCACTAATTGAAACCAAGTCTGAATTTTTTCCAGCAGAATGTTTTTCCATTTTACTACAGAAAAATGTTTTTCCATTTTTCTATCAAAAATGTTTTCCCTTGCACCAACTACACTCCCCTTTTAGATATGCTCATTCTGATAAATTCCAGCTTTTTGAATACTTTTACCGGCACTTCCCAGCATGGGATACTTTTGCTGTGTCCTTTTACATTAGCTAAGGTGTAAAAGGATATTTTCTAATAGGAAGGAGACCTCAGTCATTAAAAATGTACACACACGAGCCTCTGAGGCGGTGCACATGTAAGAGTAACATTTATCTAATCACACCAATATCAGCCTGCTGTGACATTGCCTCCCAGAAAGGGAAAAAAATATACTAATGTTAACATTGCAGTAAGATAAAGGGGATTTTAAAAGTAATTGTGCCTTTCAATTAGCTTCTAGCACTTATGCTTCTAGGCTGTCCTCTTTACAACTGTCCTTTCCCTAAAGGCTGTTTTTAACTTTTCACCTCACAAAAATTCGGTGGAAGAAAACCAAAACTGCTCATCTTTTTTTCTCTACAAGCATCTAGATCTCAGGCTGCTTCTGGGAATATCCAAGAAAATGCAAAAATGTAACATCCTGTCTATACGGGAAATTAAACATTCTGTGGATAACAGCATATTCCCTGTATTACAATTCTTATCAGCAGAAAAAAAGAGAAATAATACATTCCAGAAGTTATTTTAATTTCAGAAAGCCCATAGCAAAATTCTAACTGCACAGGGAGAATCCTTAACCCTCTCTTGCTTCTGTCTGTATAACAACCAATTGAGCCCTTTGAGCACTTCCTCTCAAATCCTGCCCTGAACTTCAGGATGCTGCTCTGGTTTTGTGTCAGCTGCAGCTCCCTGACAAAGGACCCTGAGTTCAGTGGGGCACAGGGAATTTGTGAGTTTGCAAGGCAGTGATATGCAGAAAACAGGCTGGGTGCAGAAATAATTGAATTAAAATGAAAAGGCAATCCCCACAGGCTTCCCCAGACGCTGCTCAACTCCATGAGGACATTTAATTGTGCTGGTAAGGAGAGATCCCAAACCCATGGTCCCCCAGACATCATCTCAGCTGTGGTCTGGATCTCTTTGTTCAGTGCTCATGTTTCTTTAACCCTTATTCCTACCAGCTGAAGGTTTTCCTCATGGCTACAACAGTACTTACTCTGGTATTCCTTAATGACAATTCAGGATGAGTGTATTTAGCTTGGGCACTGCCATTTATGAAAGATACCAAAAAGTCACAATGGCCCATCACACACTGATGAAAAATAGCAAACAACAATCTGTTTCTTGGTTAAAAACTGATTAGCAGGCACTTAAAATCCTTACAAAATTCACCTTATGCCAGAGTTTGGCTGAAATTGCTCATCAAATTCCACTCAAATCTGAGGCAAATAGTTCCCTGAGCTTTGTCTGGAAGGATGCTGAGCAGGAAGATGGAGCTGACTGCTCCATGCACACGTACACAGATATCCAGGGAAGATTTAAGAGCCACCTTCTGCTGCAGCTGTTTTCATAATTTAGACCCAATGTTCTCACTCACTGCACATAGTTGTACCAGTCAGGCTTACAGGCATGAGGAGGACCTAAAGATGAGTTCAGATCTAAGCCCTCCTCATCCATCTTAGTCATTTTACAGGCTTGCAGCAGGAGTTTGTCCTCAGCAGAGCACACAGAAGCCTTTCCTCAGTCAGAGCAGGGCTGTAATTTATTGCAATCCAGGCACTTTGGGAGGATGACAGTGTGATGACAGCAAGCCTGGACCATCATTCTTTCTGGGAGCACCATGGTGATAACATCTTTGATGTCTCATGAAATTCAAAGCTCATACAGAGCAGTTTAAAAAGGGGATGAAAGTTTAGGCCAGTGAGAATGATCCAGCCTCCTGAGTTAATGGGACCTTGTTATCTGTGTAAGTCCTGCCATCATTTGCCTGTCCTGTTACCAACCCTGAGCAGATTTTGCATCAGTTCTGGCATTCTTAACCAAACTAGACACCCACTTTATAGTGAACACTTACCAAATTACCTATTGTTTCTGATTTCTTTATCTCCACAGGTGCTGAGCTCCCTCTCAGAGCAGAGGCTGTGGGTGGGGGTAGCTGCTGTGCACAAGTCAAAGCTCACTGACAAGAAATCTCACAGTGAAAGGATCCCTTTGATCCAATGCTTAAGATCACTCCCTAATATTACTGATAAGCTGAGATATTGTTTTGAGAGAGACAAAACAAATAACACCACAAGAAGAGACGGAGAACCACTTAGAAGAAGAGAAGCCTTCGGCATGAGAGTGAAGCTGTCTTTGGTCTGATCCATTTCCATTTAAAATTGCTGGGTTTTTCTGGGAAATCCTGACTCTTGAGACATTGGCATATGAATGAATTCCTTGTTTTATTTCTACACAAAGCTCCCTCCTCTTGATCTTTCTTCATAAACTGTGACATCTTCTTTTACAGTTGCTTCCAAATGCAATCTTTATTGTTTTAGGTTTGTTGTCTTTTTTTTTTTTTTTTGCATTTGGGTTTCTTTCTATTTGTCCACAGACCTATGCACATACACTGAGTATAAATGAGATTTTGCCATCAGTGATAAGGGAGGAGTTATTCCTGGAGAGTTTGCATTTGTGTAGCAGTCCAATTTTCTGTCAAAGGATATCTGAGGTGGCTGCAGCTGAGCACATCCTCTGTAAATTCAGCCCTGGCTCAGGCAGGAGAATTTGGGCCACAAGGCTGAGTCTCATTTCTTGTTTAGATCACATAGAGCAAAAGGTTGCATTACTGCTGCATATCCCAATTATTTCTGCAGTTTTCCTGGGTACTACTGGCCCGTAAATCAATCTGTTGGATATGTGCAGGATGCATCAATTCTCTGCAGCATTTCTCTTCTGTAAAAGGAGGCTTTGTCCAAATGCCAAAATTCCATGGCTGGATTTCCAAAAGCACCGCTTCTATAACTTTGCCCTACTGACTGCCCAGTGAACTATTAAAACACCAACCTCCAGGTCTAGAAAGCTGAATGGTGGGTGATTTCTTGGGAAAGATGAAAGATCTGCCTTTCAATGTGGGAAAATTCCCAGGTTCAGTGTCTGGACTCTGAAGGCAGCTCCTCCATTCCCAGCAGAGACCCAGACCTGCTTCCTCTTTCACTGACTGCAGGAGTAGAAGGGACAGAATCCCTAATTTAACATGCCAGCACTGGCTGGGCACACCTTCAGAGGGCATGGGGCATGCCATGGTGTGTGCCATGCTGCCCAGAGAATCCTCACCAAGGCCAGCATCACAGCCTGCTGCTTTTACAGCTGTCAATTTTTTTCTTCCTAAAATGGAAGCAAACCTTTGCAGACAAACTCATCCCTGGTGTGAGTACACTGAAGCCAAGTCCAGTGTCAATAAATCAGTGCCCTCATCAGGAAAGCAATCACATGGTTGTTTTTATCTGCTATTATCTGTAAGTTTAATTGGAGTACAAAAAGAAAGTAAATTTTTAATGACAGCTGCATTCCCCATCACAGCCTGTTGTATGACCTTCAGATATTGAAAACAAATGAATAATTGAAAACAATTCGATCATGCAACTTTTAGGTGTTTTTGAAGCTTGGCTAAGAGACCTCAAAAGACTCCTTGCTCCTACCAGAAAGCAAATACTTCAATCAATTCTGATATTAACCATTTCTCTTTTAAAAATAATTAAAATCTATTTCTGTACCTCTCTGATATAGAAAAAAAAATCTATATAGAAGCTAAGTTCTGCTGGTTTTCCTGTGGCTTAAGTCAAATAAATTGCTGCAGATTTACATGAAGAATTCACTGTGTTTATGTTGGGGGATTTCAGCTTAGGTACTCATAAAGTCAATCTAAATTTCATGTAAAAACAGTGAATTTTCTTGCAGGAAGAGGAGAAATTTATTTTTCCATAAATAAATTCGACAGGTCAGAGGTTCTGAACCCACTCTGGACCATTTTGGCTGAGAGTCTGTGTGTCTGTCCCAGGAGTGAAGCTGCAGGAGGAGCATCAGGGCCACACAGGGAGAGCCTGGAGATGTGGTGACAGTCAGGAGACATCACACACCCATTCCTAAACACTCTGTGTGAAAACCAAACCAACATCCAGCTTCAGCAGCGGGAAATGCAGGGAAATGTCACTGAGAAAGTCAGGCCAAAAATGTTTGTTTGCAGAGAGCACTTTGAGTGATGGGGGACCAGGAAAGCATCAGCCCAGCAGGATGACAAGGGTTTCTTCCATCACACCTGGCAAGGTGATGCCTTGACTCATTGCAACACTGACTGTGGGCTAGAATTCTGCCCAAACCCTCTTTGTTCAGGGGTGCAGGGTGCAGGAGCAGCGGCTCTGCCCATGAGTTGCTTCCCTGAAGGAAAAGAAACACACAAATAGGAAGTTCACCTTCAATATGCATCAAAAAAAAAATCCCCCACTGATATAGAAACCCTCCTCTGCTCTGGCTGTGAGTCTCAGCCCAGCATGGCCCATCCAGCTGCTCCCCAGCTGCTGCCCGAGAGGTTGGGGCACATTTTCCAGTGAAGGGGCTGAGCCAGTGTGAAATGCTGCACATTGCAGCCAGGCCCAGGGCACTCACCAGAGGTTTAGAAGAAGCCCCTGAGATTTCCTTAGTTGGAAGAAAAAACATTCTCTGAATTCCCTTCTTGGGCTTTTGCTTTGTCTTGAAGGAAAATAGCAGGGGGCAGGGAGAGTGTCCTGCCATGATGCTGTGAGGGAGAAAAATCACTCCTGGAATTGTAAATAATCACCTGGGCATGAAGCACAGAGTGGCAGGCAAATGCTGCCTGCAGCAAAAGCTGGACCTGGTGACAGAAGAGCAGGGAGAACAGGCTGCTGACGTGAAGGAGTGCTTTAATACAAGAGCAGTGGCTGATGCAGATAAACCCCCCTTAGTTGACATCCATACACTCAATCCAGTGCTCACAGGTGTTGTCACCCTGGCTGGGCATCCTGCTCATCCCACTCACAACAGTGAGTTCTGAAGGTTTCTTTATTCTAAAAGCCTCTTAGAATGGCTGTAATATTTTTCTCCTGCAGGTAAAGTCTCTCCCAGTGTTGCACAGCTGAAAGTTGCCCAGGGGCAAAGTGCAACTGAAAAGGTTTTTCTGGCAAAGCTGGCATTTTGTTTTCTTTTTATTTTTTCTTTTAACTCTGAGGTGTTAGAAGAAAACAGTGCATGCAATAATGAGAAATGTGTAATATTATATACATATATATTTATGTGTGCACCATTTCATATTCATTAAATTATATTTATTCATACTTGATATTGGGTAAAAAATTTACTGTCATTGAAAAAATCATTCCCCAGGGCAAAACTGTCAGTAACTATTAATTTCCCAGTGTGGCAGGAGATATTTCTAATATCTGTAGCAGTTTAGAGCACTTTTAGTAGTGACAGTCTCATGTAATTGTCTTGTCCCACTTTATGCCTGGAACTGTCAATTCACTATTGGATTAATCATTATCCTTGGCAAGGAGGTATGGGGTTTTATTGGAAAAAAGTATGAAACTGATGGGGGGGGTTATTTAAAGTTTAGTGGATTTTAAACTAACTAAATAACTGGCATTCCAGTTATTAGAAAGGCATATATTCTCGTTTTTACCAACTGGGTCTCCTTCATAAAGACAATTATCTTTGTTTAGATAGCTAAATGAAACAGCATTTATCCAAAAAGGAAAATGCTGTTTGCAGGATGTGAGTGATCAACAGCTTTAGAAGTAAACAGGAACTGAGCACTATATCCCTAAAACATCCTTGCAAACCTCATACTGCAACTGTATTTATATACCTTGACCCCAGTCTGAATGAGGCTTCCAGCCCAGATTTCTCCCTTTATCCTTATTTTTTTTCTTGAACGTACATTTTACCTTTAAGAAATTAATCTTTTAAATATGAATTGCTCTTCTGAGATGCCTGGCTATGATAAAAGGCTCCAGACACTGCCAGGAATGAGATTAGGATGAATATTGGTATTTGTCATGATTTACTGCCTCTTTGCCATTTTATTTTATGCTTTGAACAGGATTAAACTGGGCCATGCATATTAAGCACCTGTGGCTGCTGCGTTCATGGGCGTGCAGAGAGGAAAAAGGACAAGTTCTGTGTCAGAGGGGCTGGGCTGCAGCCCATGGCCATGGGAGTCATCCCCATCTGTTCAGCA
>NW_005054317.1:3155858-3196221 GCF_000277835.1 Geospiza fortis
GGCGGGCAGCACTGCTCTGTGCCCGGCAGGAATCACAGCCTGGACCAGCCCTGCCCCTGGGGATGTGGCACAGGCAGGGCCCAGGTGGCACCTGGCACCTCAGTCTGGCACAATGCCGCAGGTTTTGGCTAAGAAGGCTCTGAGTTTCAGCTGGCTGAAGGCCGATGGGGCAGAAATTGGGAGCTCCTCCTCACCCACCCCATCCCCACGTGTCCTCCAGCCCATGGGCGCCAACCTGCCCAAACCACTGCTGCCACCAGCTGTGACCACTGCATTCAGAAATGGGCAAGCCAAAGCAAATTGTCTTTTGCCTTCAGTAAGAGTTTCTCAGGCCTTGTTGGCAAAGATAATTCATATTTTTTTTCAGAAAATAGATGTGTAAAGCCCTATCAAGTGCCCCTCCTTCCTGCTTGCTGGCCCCATGAATTTGTGCAGTCGTGTTTGTACACATTTGGTTTGTTCCCCATTCACTGTGATTTCTCTTGATGGAATAAAGCATTAATAAGATAATCAAAACAAATGCCACTCTTTGTCCCTTAAGCATGTTTGAAGCTACATAAATCATTTGACGTGATTGCTGGAAAATGGGAATGGCGTAAAACCGTGCACGCTGTGCCATGTGGCTTCCACACAGCTTCATGATCAATCAGCATCAAATTAAAAGCAGGAATAATTATTAAAGTCGAAATGAAGTACAGACAGAGAATGTGAGTACTTACAACTTCTGGGTCACGCTTGAGCAAGGAAATGATGCTGAGAGCTATAATTGGTTCTTTTTCAAAGGAGCCTTTAGCAAGAGCTCAAAACCCTTTGAGAAGGAAAAGAGTCCTATGGTTTGTCCACAAAGAGCAGCAGAAGGCAGTGAGCTAAGGGTTTGGAACCCGGGGCCTGGCTTTCCCCACTTGAGCACTTTTTCTGGTGCTGCCTCAGTTCCTGAAATCTGTAGCATGGTTTGGTTTCCCAGCAGCCTCGAGGTGGATCAAAGCAAGACATGGAGAGCACAGCCAGACCCCATGCACTGCTGCAGAGAGCGAAGCATGGCCACCTTTGAGAACTGGAAGGAGCCTGGAGCACCTTGAACTGACCCTGGGCCATGCAGCCTCTTTCAGCAGAGCAGGGTGAGGCTGAAGGGAGCTGCAGGGATATTTTGCATTTCTCCTCCCAGCTCTTCCAGTGAAGTGCATTGTTCCCACTGCAGTTCCTGCCTTGCATTGTGCTGGTGAGTTGATTGCATTAGAGATTTTCCAGGAAATCTCCTTTCCAGCAGATTAGCAGCTCCCTCTCCCCACCCTCCATACCCTCTCTAGCCCACGAGTCCTGGAGCAGTCAGGAGGAGTTTTGGTCTGCAGGTCCTGCTGCTAATTTAACTCACTCTTCCTTTTACACCAGAGCCCATGATACACCAAGAGTTACAGTATGCCCAGGTTCCCACCCTCACTTATTTCATTAAAATTTGTGGAATTTTTCCCATTAAATCAAAATATCTGTGGCGTCTTTGGGCAGTGACATAAAAAAACCAGGTCTCTTTTGAAAAGCAAGAGAGGCAGACCAAGCCAACAGCTAGAGGTGTGGGGCTCAGAGGACATCAGGATGTTTTGAGGGTTTGGGGTTTCTTCCAGTCTTTCAGGCTGAACCAAATGAATTGGGGCAAAATGAAGATGAAAATTTTGCCAGGAAAATCACCATGGCTTCTCCTGCCTCCCCATCTACATCCAAACATGGCCTAGGACTGGGGCAGGGCGGGAAGGAAGAGAGGTTTTTAAGTAATAAATTTATAAATAAGGAATGAAACAAACATTGCCAAAGGCCCCAAGTCAAAAAAAAAAAAAAAAACAAACCCAAAGTGAGCTGGAATGTTATGTAATCCAGGGAGCATCTGGGAGCACTTCCTTCACTGTTTGCATTACAACCGACACCCAAAAAACTTCACACCTGTGCTGGGAACCTTGCCTAGAAAAAGCCCAGCCAAATATTTGAAACAAACATATTTTTTCAGACTTTTCTAACCCCAAGGCATTTTTTGGAGGCATTGCCAAGGCTCCAAGTCAAAGCATGGAGAGGAGAACAAACAAAACATCCCTCAGCCAAGCCCGGCTCTCCTGCCTCGTGTGGGATGACCACAGCCAGGCTGGGAGCTGGATTGGGCTGGGTTTCCTAAAGAAAAGGCTTCTCCAGCTCCCAGTCCCACCTTCCACCATGGGCATTTGTAGGGAGGAACATTATCAGCTTGGTGTCTTCAGGAATAAGGGAAGAACACCCTGATTCCAACCAGAATTCTGCAGAATCAGACAAAGCCACTGCACCAGGTTGCCATAAAAGAAAAGCAGGTTCAGAGTGACAAGAGGAGAGCCAAGCAAGCGTGCTGTGCTCAGGGAGGTGTTCTGCTCTCTCTCCCAGGGAGGTTTGACAGTAGCTTAGTAACTCCATGTCACCAAAATATTGCTGGGGTTTCCAACCTGGCAGAGCCTGCGGCCTGCATGGAGACCAACTGTGTCAACAAACAAAGCCACCCCTCGGTGCTGCTCTCTGTTTGGCCAAGCACATCTTCATGAGAGAAAGAGAAAGGTAATTCCTCAGCTCTTTATAGGGGAATTTACAGCACAAGTGGCTTGCCCTTGCCTGGGCTGTGTGTTTGAGCCCACCTTGCTCCGTGGGCAGGGGTGGCTCCTGCCAAGCAGTAGCCAGACAGCAGGGCAGACACAGAGAATTAGCAGAGTGCTGGGATGGACAGACTGCCTGTGTGGTCGTGCCCTTCAAAGCACCCAGCCTCCAGCCCAGAGCCAGCACAGGAAAGGCTCCGGGGTGGTTTGTGGAGAGGACAAGCTCCCTGCTGGCCGTGCCTGGAGGAGCTGGGCAGTGCTGAGAGCAGCTCTGGGCCTCGCTGGGATGGGCACAGGGAAGGGCAGCTGGCCCTCCCTGTGCCACCCATCCTGCCAGACCTGGGGTGGGACATCAGCTCAGCCCCATGCCAAATGCTCCCCGTGGATGAGCACAGAGGTGCCTGAGCCAGACAAAGGCAAGGCTCAAAGTCATCCCTGTGAGGCATGGATGGATGGCAGAGGCACCAGGGCTGGGTGTGGGCTCTGCCTGCCTGGGGGGGAGGCTTCAGGTTCTGATCTGCCCTGCTGGGGTGCCACCAAGAGCCCCACCAGGAGCTCTGTGAGGGCTGCTGGCCTCATGGTGTCAGTGCCACTGACCAGAGCCCTTGGAGGGGATTTATCTGACAGCCACATTCAGCCCCATTCCCCCCTCAGGTGATGCCAAATGAGAAGCCTCTTATCAGTACTGATTCTGTGCTTCTTTTTCACATGGAACACCAGGCCCCCTGGGTAAAACTAACGCTTAAGTCACAATCTTTGCATTTAAGGATGGAGAACTGGAAAAAACTTCTGAATCCTGTCTCCTGCCATCACAAAAAAAAAAAAAAAAAAAAAAAAAAAAAAGGGCATAAAATCTCTTTCAAAGCCAAAAAAAGCTCCTTTTGGAAAACTGAAGGGTTTTAGCTGTCGTTATTTGTCCCTGTAGGACAGGTAGGTTTCCAAAGGCAGAGCTCAGCCCACCCTCCAGTTAAGGAGAAAAATAAATATCAAAAGCTCCAAAAGAAGGTGGGACAGGCAGCTCCTGGACTGGCATAAGCCAACAAAGAGCTCTTTGCTCCCGGGGCATCTTGTGTCAGCCAAGGAACTGTCTCAAGTTCTGCAGGTGAGTAGTGGAGAAGCAAACATCCTTATCTCCTGCTATGACAGGAAAGAGGCAGCAATACACCACTGCACCTCCAGCTCCAGTTATGTGGGAGAGGATTCAAACCCCTGCTTGAATTAATCAAATCTGTGAGTATCCAGACCCCATGTTCTCCTTTCAGCATCTAAAATCTGAATCCCTGACAGGAAAGGCAGAAAGATACACCAAGGGAGTCAAAGGCACTTTACAAACATTCCCTTGCAGGGGAGATTTGCTCCCACAGCAGCCCTGCAGTTTTCCAGCAGAGCAGAGGACTGCAGTTTGTTCCTGAGCTTCATCCCAGCAGCCTGGCCTGTCCTGGCTGGCATTGTGAGAGGCTGGCACAGTGCTCTCCACTGCTGGTGGCATTGAATGACCTGAGCTGTGGTGCCAGCCTGGGTGTGACTCTGCATGGGCACCAATGTCCCCATGCCCAGGGCACCTCCCTGCACGCAGCATCTGCTCTGTTTCTCTCTCTGCTGAGGGAAATGTAATGGCATGTTTGTGACTGCTGCACCCTTGCTGGAGTCTCAACAGCTCTGCTGGTGTCTGGGCTCCTGAGGGAATAAACAGAGAGGGGAGAAAGAGCCAAAGCACCAGGGGAAACGAGAAAGGAGACAGGGAGCTGCCAGCAAAGGCTGCCTGCTGCCTGCTCAGACAAAGCTTGTCTTGCTGCCAACGGGGCAGAAAAATGCTGCCCTACAAAAGCAGGCAGGGAGAAGGAGAGCAAGAGGTGCCCCTCAGTGCTGGCTGGGGTCTGTGTGCCATGGCTGGCCCTGGACAGCAGGGAATGGCACAGCAGGGAATGGCACAGCAGGGAATGGCACAGCAGGGAATGGGCACAGCAGGGAATGGCACAGAAGGGAATGGGCACAGCAGGGAATGGGCACAGCAGGGAATGGCACAGCAGGGAATGGGCACAGCAGGGAATGGGGACAGCAGGGAATGGGGACAGCAGGGAATGGCACAGCAGGGAATGGGCACAGCAGGGAATGGCACAGAAGGGAATGGGCACAGCAGGGAATGGGCACAGCAGGGAATGGCACAGCAGGGAATGGGAACAGCAGGGAATGGCAACAGGGAATGGGGTCAGCAGGGAAAGGGCACAGCGGGGAATGGCACAGCAGGGAATGGGGACAGCAGGGAATGGGGACAGCAGGGAATGGCACAGCAGGGAATGGGCACAGCAGGGAATGGCACAGAAGGGAATGGGCACAGCAGGGAATGGGGACAGCAGGGAATGGGCACACTAGGGAATGGCACACCAGGCTCCAGGGAATGGCACAGCAGGGAATGGCAGACTAGGGAATGGACACACCTCACTCCAAGGAAAGGGCAGACCAGGCACTGCCCCTGCTGTGTGCACAGCCACGGGCACACATCTGCACTCTGCTGTGGAGGATGGGAGGGAAGAGCAGGGAGAGATTCCCAACATTCTGTCTCCTTGAAATGCCCCTCCTGGCATTAAAGCAGTAGGGAGCTCAATAAACTCCGTTTTAAAGAACTTCTGTCTCCATCTTTTCTGGATTAAACTGTGCTGCCTGTCTCCAATCAGAATGTGAAGTCAAATCAGCTACAACGTGTCTGCAGAAGCCCTGAGTGGAGCCTGGGACACTGTCTGGGTTTGAAAATACCCCTTTTGAAAATCCCCCAAGGTTTGAAGCTGTCTGAGCAGAGCCCACCAGAGCTGCTGATGGACATCCCTCTCTTTCCTGTGGGCTTTTGGCTGGCTGCTGGAGCTCTGACAAAAGTCCAGCACTTTGGAGAAGACTGGGGTGGCCAGGCAGAGCAGGAACCCAGCTGCAAGTCAGGAGACCCAGACTGAGCTACCAGCTCCATGACTGTGGATGTGCTGTGTCCTTTCCCCATTTATTGCTGACAGCATGATAAAGCCTTTTGCAACATTTAAAACAATAAAATCCATAAAGCAGACCAAACATCTTTTTTTCCAAACACACCAGCATTAGTGACTTTACATCTGCATTGGCTGGAAGAGCAACTTTATTGTAATAAAATAGATTCTGTCAGTCCAATATTCTTAGCAAAGGCTACTTTAATGGCCTGGAGTTTATTTTCCTGAACTGCCACACACAGTTAGCACTGAGGAAAACAGAGAGGGCTTGATGAGACTCCAGAGCACGCAGATTTTTTTTTTTTTTTTTTTTTTTTTTTTTTTTTTTAACCGCAGGTTTCTCGTTACAGCTTGCACATATGCAACGCTTCTGGATGTTTTGGATTCTGACAAGTTGCACAGAGGGCTGTGCTTAAGGTGTCCAGGGGAAAGCTTTGTGTGGGCAATTAAAACACAGAGACACCTCACCCTAACAAGCACAGGGATGCTGCTTGGCAAAGACTGAGCTATTACTTGGTGGCTATTACCCTTTTTGTACTTGGCACTCCAGAAGCCATCACAAAATCAACTTCAACTCCAAGAGTCCAATTTTCTGGCAGTTGTTATTCAGCAATATCTTGAATTATATTTTTTTCCTGATTATTTTTTTTCCTCTTTTTCCCTGCATGGGAAAGTAAAGCCCAGTTTCTACAAATACTTGTGGCAATGACATCCTGGTTTCTATGCTTGCCTGCTGCTGCCAGTACAACCTGATGGATTGGGTATCAGTGAAAAGTGGATACAAAGGGTGTGATTACAGGCAAATTCATGGCAAAATCCCAATGAATATTCATGACATTTTTGTGGCATTCAACCATCAACAGCATTTTGGACTTCTCCCACCAGCATCACAGCCAGTTGTGGAGCAGGGAAAAAGCTTTGCTCTTCACACAGGATTTATCAACCCTGCACTGCTGAATTGGGACCACTACAACTTTACTTTCCAACACTTAGCACAGCCTGTAAACATCCTGAACACAACCCTCAATCCCAGTATCCTCCAGTGATCCTTGATGTGCTTTATCTCCTGCAGCCTCAAAACACAGGGCAAACACCAACCTCTCCAGGTAATTTCAGATGCACTGACTCCTCTGCTAAACGCCAAGCAGCAAGTGGGGGACTGCCTTTCTCACAGAGATTTGGGGAGCATTTGGCACAGAGCAGAGAGCCTGAGCTCAGCCAGGTCCTCTAGGAATAATATTTTCCCTTATCAACAAAAATTTTAACAAAATCTTTTGTAAATTTACAAATCTTTTGTATATTTCCCTTGTTCATGGGAGCCTTGTTGACTGAGAAAGGCTGAGGGTGAAGAACAGGCACATTTCCCTCTGGCAGCCTCAGCCACCTGGAATATCATCTCCAGAGAGACATCTTCATTAAAAAAGACAATGTTTGCTTGCTGCAGTGAACATGACAATAAAATATGCTTAAGCACACCATAAAAATTAAATAGCACATCCATTACATCACAGCTACCACATTGCCAGGGTGTTTGGTTTGTTGGATCCACAAACCTTTAGTGGGAAAGGCTCTGTAAATTCAGTCAGCTTGTGATACTGCAAGATGCCAGGTCACATCCTTGAAATATGTTGTTTTATTGTGAAAATTTGGTTTACCAGAGGTTAATTAACCAGCCACTGCTGCAATGGTGTGTCTCAGTGCTCATGTGCAGCAGACATTTATGCAATCCTGAGCTGGCACCAGGGCAGTGGTGCCCAGTGAAGGATGTCAATGGGAGCAGGAACCTCAGCCCAAACATCTGAACACAGCTGGGAAGCACTGACACATTTTTTGGGTCATAACTTGAGGTTTCTTCCTGCCACCCCTCCCACTCCACCAAGCACACTGAGACCTTAAATGCAGTTCAAACCCCACCAGAGCCCGCTCCAGTCTCTTTTGAGGGATGTGATAAACTTGCACCACTAAAACTGAAGGCAAATGGCTTCAGTCTGACCTGATGTAGCTCTGCTGGGATCAGTCTGACTTGGCCAAAGAAAAGACAAATATTCCCTCCACACACAAAACAAGACAAAGCTGCAGAACGTTGCTTGACAGCTTTTTGTCATACAGAGGCACTTCCAGAGTTGTCAGGACATGAAAGCAAGCGCTACTAAATAATATTTGACTTGAGTATTATGTCACATGAAGTAAACATCATCTGTTGCCCTGATGGCTTGCTCTGGGTTGGAAAACAACCACCACTGCCAAGGCACCCAGCAAATTCCTAAAAGAGGCTCTTGCCCAAGTGCTCAGAGCAGGGATTTGGCTCCACACTGCATTTGAGCTGGGGATGGACAGACAGATGCAGAGGACATTCATATCCCATGGGGCTCAGGCAGATGGGTAGGACTGCATCCTGCTCCTTGCCTGATTCCCAGATGTTCATGGGCAGCCTGTGAGGCTGGGGCTGGGTTTCCAGCCATGGGACAGTGCCAAGGAGTCACTCATTTGGAGACCAACAGCCATGAGAAAAGCTGGGCCAAGCGTGCAGAGCCACAGGGGAAGGTAGGAGAGGTGTGCAGAGATTTTGGCTGTGGTAAAGGTCAGGCTTATCCAGTGTTATCAGCAGAGAAATTAAAACAGCAGAGAAAACTCTCCAAAAATTCACCCTGGAAATTAAACTGCTTGAAGGGTGAAAAAGGATGCAGGGGAAGAGTCAAAACCAGAAGGAAGTTTTAGACTAATGGTTGGACTCAATCTTAGAGGTCTTTTGCAACCTAAACAATCCTATGATTTTGCCTAGGAGAGGAATAAATACCACCTGATGCATCCAGGAGAAACTAATCCCAGTCTGGAAAATAACCCTATAAAGAGCAACCTGGGGCAAACCCAGAGAAGGGTTTTGTTTTCCTCTAAGAATGTCTCTGGAGACACCAGGAGGGGCAGAGAGCCCACTGTCTCCAGCACAAGGAGCTGGGATCATGGGGAGGCAGCGAGGGTCTGTGCAGGGCCACAGAGAAGCCCCTGAGGAGATCAGATCCTGGGCAGGGTCATGAGCAGCAAGGTCACCAAGGAACACCCACAACATTGCAAAAAACCAGCACCTTCAACTCAGGGCAATACAAAGAGCACCTGGAAAAAGCAGTTTTCTTGGAAAAATTCTAGCCAAGAGCTGTGGAAGTGACTCCACCCCATGGAGGTTTTGCACTTGGAGAATCACTCCTGCATGGGGCAGTCACATTTTTGGGGCATGCATGGTTCCCCCAGAGATCCCTGCAGGAAAACTCCTGCAGGAAAACTGTCAGAGAGGCTGAGCTGAGCCCGAGACAATGGGGTTGGCTTGGGAATGGCTGTGATTTTTACAGCCCTAAATTTGATAGATTACCAAGATTTGTTCTGTTTGTTTTTTTAAGGGAAACGTTTTATGGAACCCAAAAGTATTTTGCTAACGAAAATAAAAAAGCCACTTACAGAAGGCTTTGTGAGCCACCACACAGACAAATGTGACTAAACACAGTGTTTAACTGGGATTAGAGACATGGACATTAAAGACCAACAGGCAACTTCTGGTGTGGGAAGCCCCAAAGCCATCGATTGCTGTGGATCAAAACAGTGCTGAGGGTGGTATCAGGACCCTTCTGCTTTGTCTTTAGGGTTTTTCTCTCAGCATCTGCTCCATAGTCCCAAACACGAGGCAGAACTAAGCTCTGATCTGGCCCACAGAAGGGTCCTAACACCCACCACATACAGGATCCTGTTTTGTGGTCAGATTGCAAACATCTCCTGGAGATCCTGGGGATTTTTCCTTTGGATTAAGTACAAAGGCCTGCTGGAGGTTTACAAACAAATGCCTTAAAGATAAATGCATGGGCTTTTTTTTGTAGGAAAAGATGTTCTTTCAGGAAGAGAAGGAAAAGAAAATGTGAGCTAATCAGGGCAAAGACAGAACAAATGAGTTCATGGCCAAAAACCCCCTAAATTCATTGCCATAAAAGATAAAAACTGAATGAGTAATGAGAGCACAGCTCCATCACAGTGGGAGAAAAACTGGATAAAAATGCAGAGATCCTTTCACCAAACAAATCTTTTCTACAGGAGAAAAAAAGGGAAAATATAAGAAACACAATTATCCATCAACTGCTTTGGCAATTTTCTCTTAGTGTCTGGTATAATAAGTGCAATTTAACACTTTGGGTATACAAAGCAAGAATTGTGTACTGGACCTGACAAACACATGATGGACCTTACTAATGGAAATTCAAATCTTCCCAGCCAGGCAGACTTGTCCTGGGAAGGGGCCACACTCTTGCCAGTGAGGAAAGGGGAGAAAAAGAAAATGAAGATGAGCAAAGGAAGCCATCAGTGAAGATGGGGTAATAGAAAAAAAACCCTAAACTTAAATTAGGTCGAGCTAGATATCTTGGTGCTGGTCCAGAGGGTCCTGGGAAGCCTGAGCATCTCTCCTGATGTGCTTCAATAGGGCAGGTCAGTGTCAAACCACACGCCAGCAGGTTTGGGGGCAGCCTGGCTGGGGGCAGCCTGATGAGCAAAGGAAGCCATCAGTGAAGATGGGGTAATAGAAAAAAAACCCTAAACTTAAATTAGGTCGAGCTAGATATCTTGGTGCTGGTCCAGAGGGTCCTGGGAAGCCTGAGCATCTCTCCTGATGTGCTTCAATAGGGCAGGTCAGTGTCAAACCACACGCCAGCAGGTTTGGGGGCAGCCTGGCTGGGGGCAGCCTCTGCCAGTGCCCAGGTTTTGTGGGAAATGCTGTTTGAAGGGAGGAGAGGAGAAGTGAGAGGCTGCTGCCCCGGCAGAGATGGAGCACACGGGATGCTGGCCAGGCCAAGTCACCCTGCTGGCCAGCACAAGTCACTTTGAGCTCTGCTAACACTGCCCTGAGCCACAGGAGCGTGGCTTGGTTGCAGCTGGGCTGTCCCAGTGGTGCCCAGCACAACTGGCCAGGGGGAGACTGTACACTGTCCAAAATCAAGGAGAAAACCACATGTCTGGAGATATCCTTCCCCATTCATTCATCTGCACAGCCTCCCCTGCACACTGAATGCTTTCCCTGTGCTTATGTTGCACTTCTCAATGGTTACGGTTGTCAGATGCTTTCAGTGACAAGACACTGGTTTTTCAGTTGCTGTTGCCAAAATTCCACTATCCAGGCTTACATTTTCCAAGCAAGCATCTGCTACAGTCTGAGTCTTGGGGGGAAAACACTTGAAATAAGTCTCGTGTTTGGTAGAATGAGCTCATGGAAAACAGGGTTGTTTTGTCTACGTTTGCAAAAGAAAAAATAAGAGAATCATCAATGTTTCACAGAGCAACACAAACATTTCCATACAATAGAGTGAAACATTGAAGCCTGCTGGAGGAGAGAGGAGTTTGCAAGCTCAAAGCCATGAGAAGGAAAACATCACTGCTGGAGAGGCTGAGCCATGGCCAGGACATTTCCTCCATCTCTCCAAATGGGAATCTGCCATGGATTTGTCCCAGGACCACTCCTGGGACAAGCCAGCCCCTCACCAGGAGCAGTCAGTAGACCCTGACTGGATGGAGCAATTGCTCTGAAGATATTCCAGCCCTGTCTGGGTGCAATCCTGTGCCCTGTGCTCTGGGACAGCTCTGCTTGAGCAGACCTGATGACCCACTGTGGTCCCTTCCAGGCTGGCCCATTCTGTGATTCTGTCTCCACATGTGCATCCGAGAGGGTCTCCCAATTATGCTTGGCCTGAGCACATGGTTTTTTGGAGGACAAAAGCAATGTGGTCCTGTCTGGAGAGCACTGCTGAGGTATTTTCCAGCTACTTCAAGATGCAGCTGTGATTACATCATTCATTAATTTGTGGTAGAGACAAGTATCCCGTAACTCAAGCCCAAGAGAGATTTCTAGGGCTTTGACACTAGAGATTAAACAGAAATAAACATCAGTATCAGTGAAAGTGACTGCAAAATAGCAGAAAGGGTAAGTGGTTAAGAACAGATAAAGATCAGTTGTGTTAGCCTGTAACAAGGATTTAACTGCAGGGAGGAGAAGGGCACACAGAGACCGTGACAAATTGACAAGTTCTTCACTGTTTATGAATAAAGGAAGTATTTCAAAGAATAAATAGAGAGTTTCTAGAGAGGGGAGGTGTGTGCAGGCATGGAGTTTTGCATAGTTCATTAAGCTGAGTGCGCTGTGTTTCAGACTTGTCTGGCTGGAAAAATGGCTCCAAGGTACCTGATACCAGCAAGGGCTGCTGAACTTGACAGACTAATTAATACCTGTTTGTCTGAAGGGACAAATATCCCTACAATATACCTAAAACAGTGGTGGTTCCACTGGACTCAGCAGCTGCCTCCAAGCACACACGTCTCAGCCATGAAATCCTACTGCTTTCTAAATGTTTTGGAAAGAAGTACACAAGAAAGGCCCATAAACAAGGACAGCAGCAGTAGATACATTCTTCTGGGTCTTTATAGCCTGTTTGGGATCAGTAATGTGGGCTCTGCCATGCACTCCACAAGGGATCAAATCCTGTGTTAAGCAACGTCAAAACCTTCCTAAAACCTTCCTTTGTTCAAGGTGTATTCCACAACCCTCCATCTCTTTTTAAGATCCAAGTTTTCAGATGAACTTGACAACAACCCAGTTGTTTTCTGTTTGTGCCAGTGCTGTGGGGCTGCACACACTTGGAGATAACACCTTCATAATTTAAGCATCAAACAGAGGATGCCATGACACTGTTTCAGTAACAGAGTCAAGAAAATAAAAAATAAAAATTGAGTCAATGAGTGATTAAACAAAATAAGTTAAATATACCTATTAATCTAAAACTAAAAGAAATGTTTCAGGAAAGCACTCTTATCTTCTCCCTACTCTTTGGAAAAACTTCAGATAAAGTCTTCAACACATAACATGGTTTTTCTTCAATCAAAATTAAATAGTCTGCATCAATTTTGAGTTACTCCAGCTTATTTTTTAAAAAACTTTCCTGTTTTCGAAATTCTGAAACACACTCAAATCTGAAGGATGACAGAATGAAGCGTGAGGGTTTTTAAAAAACATTAGTAGAAAAATTAAATACTCAGCAAGTTCAGCCTCAGCTCACAACAGCTCCACATATCCAAAACCTATTTTTAAAACTGTGTCCTTCTCTTTGAGGATTTGCCAGCTCCTTTGCAGCATCCTGTATGTAACCTGATGGAAACTAAAGACTCAGAGAAGCTCAGGGACATCAGTTTGGGCACTGTCCATGTCTTGCACCTGCAGGACATCCTCTTGCTGAGGGACACTGGTGACACAGCAGTGCCACAAGTGACTGCCAGCCCTGACATCCTGCAACACCTTGCCCCAGCCAAGACAGAGATTACCCACAGGCAAAACCCTCCAGGATTATGAAAAAAAAAACCCATAAAGACACATAAACCTGAGGAGTTTCCCTGAAAAACTGGGCACATTCACGTGAATGTACTTCTGCAGGTTTTTCTGTGAGTGTAAAGAAATGCCAAGAATTATCTGTTGTATAGGAAAGGGCTCCATTTCTTGCAGTATCAAAGGCTCCACATCCTGAGAAGCTCAGAATGGACCAGGCTGCAAGGAGGACAGGGAAGATTCCCCAGACTGTCCTTAAAGGGTATTCTAAAAATTTGACCAGCACATGGAAAATATTTGGAATGGCCTTCATAAAAAAGGTTTTGTTCTATCTGTTCAAGTGAAGATATTTATGGTGTCTGCTGTGTCATTCCAGATTTGTCATGGGCCATTAAATATCCACCTGGATATTGCATCATTTAACTACTGGAATGCATAAGCATTTCTGCTGCCTGTGAAAGGGCAGCTCTGAGCTGTGCAGAGCATTAAGTGCACTGCTCTACTTCAACAAATAAATCAGAAAGTGCAGCAGATAATACAACTGTGTTCAGTTGTGGTGGACTGACTCTTGTGTATATTTATTTCTTTTAACTGCTCATGACAAGAATGTGAGTAGGGACTGGATATATTATTTCTGGCCTTTCCTTGAGTTTGTTAATCTTCTCTGGGTGTCAGCAGCATTTTGGTGATCCATCTGAGCAGGTCTCTTCTCAAACCAGACCCTGCACTAAGTCAGAAGGCTCACACACAGACAGATGCCTGGTATGGACAAAAAAAAAAAGCTCACCTTGATTCAAGACCATGCTCCAAACTTTGTGCACCTGAAGGTGGAAAACCATTGCTCAGCCCAGGTGGCTCTAGCCTGTCAAGATCTGGAACAGGATTCTGAAACAGCATCTCAAATTCTGCTGTAGTGCATGAAATGTCCACACAAATGCTGAGGGTTTTTGGCATGCAGTGCCTCCAAGATGTGTCCAGCCTCAGGCAATGCTTTTCAGGCTTGTCCTCGTGCTGGCTGCTCCAGCTGCCTCACATTTGTGTTCCAGTGCCATCCACCTCTTTTAAGTGTGGCTGGTGACACACAGGGGGGACCAGCTTTACTACAAACACCAGCACAGTGTCCAAGGTGGAAGAAAGGATCCATGGTTACACAGGGCCCTGAAATGGATACTCCTCAAGAGAAAGTGTCTAATGACATATGACTGCAGACCTCCTTGGTGGTCCTGGTTTATCCCAGATTTTTTAAAAAAATATCTCATGTTGAACTGATGGAAACAAGGTGACATTGTGGTTTGATGTTGGCACCTGGCATACAGACTGGGCCAGCCCTGGAAAGAGCTGATTCTGCCAAAGCTAGGGGGTTTTAAAACACATCTATTTCTTTCCAGTCCTCGGTGGGGGTGGTGGAAAGGAACCTAAACCCTCTCCAAAATCAAAATGTAGTTATAGAGGGTTATTAGGGAAATAAAGTGGTTTCAGTGGGAGTGATTTAGCCAGGCTGGGGTGGGAATCTGAATATTTGGGCTGGCTCTCCTGGGGCAGCCTGTGAGGCAAGTGCCTGCTTGAGGGCCAGCAGCCCCATGGCCTTTGGCCTTGGCACACATCCTCTCAGAGTCCCTGGGGGATGTGGATATTGGGAGCATGTCAGAGAGGTCAGGAAATCTGGCAGGTCCCTGCCCAGATGACATCAGCTTTGGAAGAACTTCGTAGGAATCAGAGTGCTGCTGGGGGGAAAGCAAATGTCTGCAGGTCCTCAGCTGCAGGGGAAAGAGCAGCTCTTTCTGCAGGGGAGTTTTCTGGCTGTCTGCAGGCTGCCCAGCATGCCCAGGCTCCATCACATATCTGGTTAATGCCTCCTGGTTGTCACTGGAGTGGCAGCAGCAGCTGCAGAGGCACAGGCTGGTCTCAAGTAGGAGGTTGCTCCCTTCCAGAGCAGCAGAATGTTTTCTTTTGCAATTCCAAGGGATTGGACTCTAAATCTGATGTGTTTCCTCTGATAAGCTGCTCAAAACAGAGGCCCTCACCCTCATTCTCTGATACCAGCAGCATGGAGCACTGGGCAGGCAGAGGAAGGAAACCCAGCAAGACCAAATCCTCTCACAGAACAATTTTATCAACAATTCCTAAGCTGCTCAGCTCTTCCCAAGCCCAGCAGAGGCAGGTGTTCCCAGTTTACTGTAAACCACCAGAGAAGTGTGAAACAGCTCTTGCTGTACTGGGCCATATGGATAGGAAATCTGCCTCCAGGACAAATGTATTTCAATAAACCCCTTCTTGAGACACACTCTAGGTTTAGCCTATAAAGTAAACTCTGCAGCACTCATTTTGGAGGAGAGAGGGGAACTGTTTTCTTTGGCATTTCCCATCCCTTTTTGCCTCAGCTGCAGACAGAAGGAAAGCAAAACACACATGTGGTCCCCAGGACGGGAGAGCAGAGGGAGGTTTTGCAGGGATTGGCGTTAGGATGCCGTGGTGCTCTGGAGAGCCCCTCCAGTGCCACCCAGCATGAAACCTGCAGCTCACTGTGACCAACCAGAACAAGGAGCCCTGGAGCAGACACTGCACTGAACAGAAAAGGGAAAGCCTGGCTAAAATGTCCAAGCACAGCCTGTCAAGGCAAACAAATAATGACAGCAGATAGAAAAGTGATTAATACAAAATTTCCATCCTAAAAAAAAATTGTTTTACTACTGCATTGCCCACTTACATTCTATTACCTGAGTTTCATCAACAACCCTAAAACCCACAGGGTGCTTCAAATTGGTTATTCCTCCAGTTTAAATACAAGAAAACTGCACATGATCAGCCATTATAGAAGAAGCAGGAACCTTGGCAATGGAACCCATTGTAGAGCAACCTGTCTGATAGCTGTGAGCAAACAGCAACAGGTAAGATGCAGGTTGATATTTGATTTGCTTCTTTCCCAGACTAAGATCTGGCTAGTAACAGCTGCCTACTTTATGGCTGTCTCTTTTTTTTACTTTATTCACCCCTATGCCCCCCAAAAAGCGGGGAGGGAAAAAAAGAATGGCTAAAATTTACGGCTAGAGAAACCGATTACTGTTGGCAAGTGAACTGAAGGGATCAATTGTTCCATACGGCAAAAGCCAAAGAACTCAGGGCTCTATTCACAAGAAAAGACTGATGTGCTAAAGGGCATGGAAATGCCACTTTTATTGTGTGGCAGAGAATTTTCACATTTGAATCCAAATTCCATAGGAGAGCGTGGAATGTGAGCGAGGCAGCTCGGGGGGCTGGCCAGACGGCGCGTGCGAGCCGAGAGCCCCGCGCGGGAAAAGCACAATGGCCCAGCACAAAGGTTCTGTGTTCATGGCCTCCAGCACAGCACCAGCCTCTCACACAGGCAGGGAATTGTGTGCAAAATGCCTGGAAGTCAGCACCAAGTGTGCTCAGAAACAGGCAAAGCCAGAGCAGTGTGCTCCCCTTCCCCAGCCAGCGTGGACTGTTGGGTCTGTTGCTGGTGGTGGTGGGAGGAATCTTGGTCAAACTCATGAGAATCCCTGGTTTAGTGGTGGGAGAGCAAACTCCTCACGTTTCTGTGCTTCAGGAGGAGGAGCAGCAATTCCCAAGCTGAGCAGGCTGTGCCAGGTGCCTGCAGGTGGGAGCAGGGATGCGGGACAGAGTGAGCACAGCATCCTTTACAGCATGTCAGGAAAAATCTTCAGAGCTAGGATGGGAAGAAATCAAGACCCTTGGCTCCAGGACAGACATGCAAACTGCTCATGTGTCTGTAGAGAGGGGCATGTTGACAGAGCAGTTAAGCACGATGGGTCTGAAGAAGCCAATCCAAGCTGTATTTTTGGACTTGCATCAAAGGCAGCCCCAGCGGGGAAGAGGAGGGCTTGAGGCACAGCCCTGCTATCTCAACCCCACATGCTGAGCTCACTGGGGTGAAGTTTCCAGAGGTTCTTGGTGCTGGGTGCTGCACAGAAAGTGGGGACAGATGGTTCCTGCTCAACACAAGGGACAGCTATTTATTACCAGCTGATTCGGTGTTTTCCCATAGACAGTTGTACAACAGCAGGGAGGAACTTTGATTTTCAGTTTTACAAGCAGAAAATGGGAGGTGGGCACACATTTAATAAATCTTCCAATGACAGCTAGGTACCTCACTCCCAAAAGAGCCCTGGAAATCAGAGTCCTTGCTCAATTAAGTGAAACACAAAAAAGTTCTCAGAGCAGCCAAGTACAAATTCTTCTAAAGCAAATGCCAGCTTCGAGATTTCCCAGGTTTTGTTTTGGGATGCTCTGTCTGCCGGTACCCGAAACTCAGGACACACAAGTGTTTATGCATTTCTAAGGAGGCTCATGGCTAAATTTGGGCAAAGGTTTGTGACTGGAGGAGGGGGGGAAGGCTCTGGGAAGGACTGCAGCAGTGATTCCAGCAGTGCAGCCCCACAGATGGGTGTTGGAGCACAGCTCCCGTGGGGCGGGATCGATGGAAGGCTGACAGCACAGATGTGCTGCAGCTCAGCCTGTGACTAATTTTAACAAGCTGCTTGCACGGTTACAAAAGGCAGATCTGCTGGCATTTTTACTTTCAACCACCTGGTCTTGACAAACATTTTCTGCAAATAGCACATATGTCATGAGGCTGGACTGGGGGAGGCGTGCAAGGCAGGGAGGAGTTTAAATCCTGAGGATGGAGGCAGGGGCTGGAAGTGGGGATGGCCAGGATGTCCCACCAAACAGTCCAGGTCAGCATAACCAACTGTGGCCAACAGGCTGGAGGAAAGCAGCACTCAAAGGAAGAGGTGAAACATTTGTCATATAAATGATGCAGTGGGACAGGTCTGCCACTCATGATGGACAAGGAGCACTGTCCAGGCACGGGCTGGAGCAGATTCCCTGCTCAGTATCACCAACAGTGCATTGACATAAGCCTTGCACCAGTTCCTGTCCTTGCTGGGTCCATCTCTCTTGAACGCCAGAGAGAGAGAGACAGGTCCAGGGAAAATGCCCAGAAGATGACAGAGGTTTGACCCTTTGAAGGAGAACATGTTGAACAGTTTTTATAAAAGGTTTTGACTTAAAAAGGTCCCTCTGTGTTCGAGCCAGCAGGGGAGGACACAACTACAGAGATGTGGTGCTTTCAGGGATAATCCTGGATCAGTTTGCACCCTGAGGCAAGGCTGCTCTTTTGCATAAGATCCAGAGCACAGGCTGATCTGGTGGACCTAAGCATGCAGCAGTGACCTCCACAGCTCTCCTTTTCTCACCCCACAGTAACATCCACTGCCAAAATTGAGGAAGGACTGATGTGAATTTGTGTTAGAGATGAACATCCTCCAAATCAAGCGTCATGACTAAGCACAGAGATAACAAAGGAGCTACTAACAGCCTCCATCCCTTGATGTCTCACTGGCAGGCCATTTTGGAATAAGAGTTATGGGGCTCATTGCCAGTGTGACTGGTAAATCCCATGATTCATGAAATGTAAACTTCCAGTTGTTGATCTTGCGATACTCTCTGCCCTTAAAACTAATCCAGCTGTTCACAGAAGTTTTCTCTGTTTTCCTGGAGCCTGGCACAATGAGGGAGATTAAATGCAGGAGAACAAAAGAGTGAAATGACAAACTAGTGGGGCCATGACTCAACTGTTTCATAGGCTTCTTTTTGAGATGGGCATGGGGAGGGACTGCTGACAAGCTGGGCTTTGATCAGACCAGGGAAGGGAGGAGGACACCAAGTGATGCAGAAACTATCTCAGTGAAATTATTTTTTGGTTTTTTTTTACAAGGATGAAGCTGGTTCTACTCTCTGCATCTAGAATTAATTTACTTTGGGTTGGGCAAGGAGCAGAGAAGTAGGAGAGCCCTGCAAATCTGTAGTGCCTTTCCCTGATTAAAAATGTGTCCTGGCTCCCAAACATGAGCTGCTATTCCAGTTAATTTTCAAGCTACACTGGAGCCATTTTCAGACTTCAGAGTAAATCAAAAAGCAAACCAAGCAAACAACAAGTTTATGTGTCAGATCAGCTGAGAAACTGGGTCTCTCCTCTCCTCTCCTCTCCTCTCCAGTTAAAAAGGCATATTTTTACTGCAGCGTTACCAAAATGGGTCTCTGCTGACCTATTATATAAAGCTCATAGCCAAAACCAGACCACCAAAACCCTCCTGCACACAGCCTTACCGCCAGAAAGGGTCAGTCAGGAGCCTCCACAGTTGGTAAAACACACATTTCCAGTTGCCTGCCCAACACACAAACTCTCATTGCTCGCTCTGAAATAGTCGTGGGACAACGGAGAGGAATGAGAAGGAATTTGAAAAGATGGAGATTTAGGAACAAATGATAATTTATGTCTTTCAGAAAATGCAAGTCAAACCTTGCCTGCTCTGGCCCTTCAGCACTCCTGATTGGAACAGGATATGTGTTTAGCATATCTCCAAGGTATTCTCATATGAACATGACAACCAGGTGCCTACTGCGAGGACAGCTACAACAAATCACCCACATTCTTGTCAAGCCAAAGCTCCAATTGTTCTCCTCAGATCATCTGGCTGCAGTGTGGGCTCCCTTCAATTTCTAACACAGAAAGTATTTCCAATAGTTGACAGATGTCTTTCCTCGCTTTACACTCCTTTCTTACCCTCTTCAGTGTCAGCCTTGCAGGAAATACCGAGTTAATTGGAAAGATTAGGGAAGGTCTCCTACAGCTATTGCAGGAGAAAGTGGGAGCAGACAGAATGCAGTTAAGGGAGAATAATTCATTTAAAGTTTTTATTTTAGTATTAAGCTTTAAATGTTAACAGCCAGAGGAAGGAAAGGCTCTAAAATTCTGTTGGATGTTTGTTATCACTCAGCACAAAGCAAAGCGATCCTTCTCACAGTAATTTTAAACTGGTAGGTTAATTCCAATAATTTTAAACTGGTTAATTCCTGGTTCACATACGGAAGACAGTTTCCAAGAAGCAAGCATTTGTAAACAGTTACTAGAAATACAATTTGATCTTGCTCTGCAATACTAGAGTGTATGGTCCAGCTCACTGGTTTATCCCACACACAGACCTCAGGGGTTTTGCCCATAAATTTCTCTCCTTTGGAAGATGAAATACTCATTCTCAGCAGAAAAAAAAATTAAAAAGGAAAAAATAAGCACAGAAAGGAATATTTTGAGCATGTAGATAATGAGAATTTCTATAGAAATTGTCTCTCATGAGCTCATTGGATTTGAGTCAGGGTTTGATGCCAAGATTTCTAAAGGACAAGAAGTCCTCCTCAAGGATCCAGGAGCGGAGTCCAGGTTTTCACCTCCACCCACTCTCCACCATTTCATAGGCAAAAAGAATATTTTCACATTGGTATCAGTTTGATATGGAGTTTGATCTGCTCTGATTTACAGGCTTTATTCAAGTGTGAGAGGTTACAAAGAATTTTCTTCCTGAAAGGACACAAAACACAACCTGTCCTAATTATGTCCCTCGATGCACTGGAGCCATCTCAGCTGTTTGGAGCCTACAAACAGGAGTTGTAAGGGAGATATGTGAGCATCTTGATTTATTATTGCTTTACAATGCTGTTCTTGCAGCAAGACAAGCACCATCCTCCTCAAAAAAAGGTGTGTACTGAGAGGGAGAGGAGGGAAAAGAACAACTCTGTGCTGCAGGGACCAGCTGCAAAATCCCTGCAGCAGGAAAGTCAACCAAAGGGAAAAGCTCTGCACGAGCAGTGCTCAACATGCAGCTCTCAGCTCCTCAGGATCGGATCAGGAGGATGGAGATTGGGCATGGCTGAGCAGGGATATATGAACAGAGAATAAATTAAAAATTAGTTTTGTATTTAGACCTCCTGAGGAAACAGGGACAATTAGCAGACACATGGTAATTCAAGGTACAAGCCAGTGACAGTCACTGCAGGGCTCTACAGGACCCTGGCAGGAAATCACCCTCTGAGGGGCAGTCCCTGAGCTGTTACCTCCATTACAACCAGTGGGGATAATTGGAGATAATTTTCAAGATTGGTATTATTTGTGTCATGCCATGCAGCATTTATCCTGCAGGCCAAAACCCAGCACTCATTGAAAACACATTTCAAAGCATTACCTGCTCAGGCATCTGGAAGTGCTTAGGCACATGAACCTGTTTGCTATTTACACTGCTTAACTGCTCCCGTGTTGGACTGCCCTGGAAAGCTGAGTGACAGCAAAGAAAACAGCAAAGAGCAACACCCAGTGCCTTTTCCAAGGAAAAAGAAGGAGAAAAGTCCACTGGTAGCTTTGTTTGCTCTTTGGCTTCTCCTTATCTCATGCCCTGAGAGCCCTGGGGAGCAAGTTAAAGGACAAGGGAAAGAAAATGAAGAGCAGCCATGACTTCAGATGAGGAGCCACCCCAATGACATCAGGATGAAGGCTGCCAAAGTCTGGTGGAGAACAGGAGCATCCAGAGGGAATCTGCAGGGAAGAAGACCTGAACAAAGGTTGCCTCAGCTGGGATGCTGAACAGAAGGGATCCAGTGAGGAAGGATCTTCTGCCAGGAGCCAATAAAGCAGAAGGAAAGCCCATGAGAATGGCAATGAAGGGCTGCAAGAACACTTCATGAGCACTACTGTGCTGCCAGAAAGGAGTCCCAGGCCTGCAAGCCACAGAAAAACTGCCCTCAGCACATCCTGGGTGATGCTGACAAAGTTCAGCGCAGGTTTGTGCTAACAGATCACACAGTGCAGAAGAAAAGAGCAAGATTACAGCAGGAGGCAGGCCAGGATGGTTAAAACCCTCCAAAGAGCCGCTGTCCAGAGGCAGGACTGTCTCCTGAGGACACAGAGCAACAGCAATGGAAGTTCAGTGCTGAGAGAGGCCGTGCTGGAAGGTGCTCCCAGCCCTGCACAGAGTGACCTGCAGAGGCAGGAGGGGTGGGCAAGAGCTCAGCTGGATGGGGAGCACCCTCCAGTGAAACTCCATCCAGGAGAGCAAGCCAGAGACAAGCAGGGATGTGCCACTGCCACAGGACACTCCATCCCTGCAGGGCACAGAGGGATTCAAGGAAGTGAGCAAACACTGAGGTAAAAAGTAAGTTCCCCTCTGAAAAGCCAGAAGCAGTTACCTTAAAAGGAATCAAAAAAGGGGGAGACAAAGGAATCCACTTTCTATTATTTGAAGAAAGCTGATGAGGAATTCCTGTCTTCCTCCTCCCAGAACTGCCAGAGCAAGAGCAGCCCAGAGAACAGCAAAAGGCACAGATGTGTTCAGTCTCCTCACTGGGACATGGAGGCCACTACTGTAAAGTGTCACTGAAACTGAAGTCCCCACTAGCTTCATCTGCATCTGAGATGGGTGTGAATATCCTGAACTACCCCTCAGACCCCAGGCTGGGCACGTTACACCTTGGAATTATTCTGTGGAGCTGTTTTAGAGCTGCTGTGCATGGATCTGCCTGCTGCAAAGCTGGAATGCCCTGCCCAGCAGCAAGATGATCAGGCAGAGCAGGGGCAGGGCAGGAGCAGACGTGGCAGTGCTCAGTGCCAGGTGACACACGTGAGGACAGGCACCTGCCAGCTCCCAGAGCCAGCAAATTCCTGAGCCAGCAGCAGGAAAACAAACACAACAACGACTTGCCCCAACAGCAACTCGAGGCTGCAGTTCCAGCTTGTCTGCAGTATCAATAAATTGCTCTTTGTGAAAGTGTGGGGTTTATTTGCCCTGAGAACACCCGTGCAAATATTTAGGAGTATTTCTCTGAATGTTTCTCCTGAGCTTGGGGGTTATTTTCAATCTTTACCCTGTGAGCAGCCCTAGACACAGAGCCTGGGGCAGTGCTGCCCTGCCAGTCTGCACTGCTCTGCTGTGCCCAGGGCATCCTCCAGCCAAAGTGCCCATCATCCCACATTCTGATCATTTTCCAGCCTGGGAAGGCATGCAAGGTGCAGCCACAGCCCAGGATATCTTGCACCAGGCTGAAAAAAACTTATTTCACCCCTTAATGCACATTAAGATAATTCAAAAATTTAATGGCAAAGTCTCAGATTTTTTTTTTCTTTTTCTCTCCTCAATCACTCCACAGGATAGTTGGCAACAATTTTTCTTAATCAGGTCAGTTCTTTCCCTCTTGGTCTGCCAAGGCTTATACTCAAATTCCAACTTTCCTTTGAATTCCACTTTCTAATTGTCATTGTTATCTAATTCTTTTTCAAGAGAAAGGAATGCCCCTTGGTCTTTCAATCAGCTCAGATTTGTGACCTGACTTTAAATACATTCAGCTGAAAGCCATTAGCAATTATTCAATTGCCTTTGCTGTAAAATGGTTTAAATTACTTGACATTAGTCCATTATTTGAAGAAAAAATATCAATTAAACCTTCAGGTTTAAAGATCTTACATTTCTACATTAGAGGCATTTAACAGTATTTTGATTCTAAATTTTTTCCACCAGTTCTATCCAGAGCACAGTTTTGCCTCACACGAGTCCTGTTGCCATCTGAGGTGATGCTGAATCCAAATGTGGCTTGGACCAGCATTGCCCAAGGGCTGGGTCCAGGTGTGCCACAGACCTGGGATGGTGCTGGGTCCAAGAGCTCACCTGGGACCATGGCTGGGCTGCAGGGAACCCCCCCTGCCCCATGGCAGTGACCTCCCATCACTGGACACTTTGGTGTTGGCAGCAGGATTGGCTCTGATGACAAGACGAAGGAATTAAAATAAAATAAAATAAAATAAAATAAAATAAAATAAAATGTCAAGTGAACAGTTTGGTGGCAGCGCTGAGCAGAGCATCATTTCTGTGTCCACCTGTCCTCCCTGCTGCCTCTTGGCAGTGAACAGGGCTCAATTTTCTCCTCTTCTGCTCTGAGTTTGACTCTTCTTCAGGGCTGGGATGTTGAAATGCTCAGGTCCTGGCCATTAGAATCATCAGTCAGCACACACCTCTGGCACTGTTCTCAAGAAAGAGCGGCTACAATTGAACTAGAATTTTAATGCAACTGATTTGATTTAAGGAATCCAGTTTTTCCCTAAGAAACCCTGAACTGCATTTAATCTCTCCAACCCATGGGAAAATACATCAAAATTTTCCAAAAGAGGGAGCATTCCCCAAAATCTCAGTCAGACCCTCACAGTGGAGGGTGTGCCATTCCCAGAGCTTCCATCCAGCCCAAACCTGTGAGGATTTGCAACAGAGGGAGCTGACAAAGCCCTACAGCCAGAGTGTATATTCCAGCCTGTTTCTTCTGCAAGGTGCCAGGTCATCACCCCACTCATGAGTGAAAAACAGAGCAAGATCTGACAGCTGGACTGGGTTTGAGGGGACACAGACTGATCTGGGGATCACAGCATGAGACACCCAGGTGAGAGTTCACCCTTCAGGAGCTGCTGGAGCTGGGTACAGCTGCTTGGGGCAGTGGTCAGGTGGCAGCATGGGGTGGAGAAGGGGCAGGGGATGACTCTCTATGTGAGTTTTTGGGCCAATAGCACTTTCTTTCAGTTACTCTGGAACCACTGTTTGGATAGTCAGCTTCCCCTGGATCCACCTTCAACGCACTCTGAGGGCAGCAAAGGGCAGTATTGTGATACAGACAGTGTGAAACCTCCTCAAATTGGAGAACAGAAGTTCAGGTACGACACCATTGCTGCTTCTCTGAGTGATGCTGCTGCAGAGAAGCCCTGGGTTCTGCACTGTCCAATTCAAACCCCAGCCAAACTCAGATGTGGCTTCTAAGAGGCACGGATCAAAAGACATTAATTGCTCAGAAAGAGGGAACAAAAGTTTGCAGTGCACAAACCTCCCCCAAAAGCACTCTGCCAATCCCCTCTGCACTGTTTTGTTAGCAGTGCTCTCGGAGGCTGACAGTCCCTGCTGCAGAGGAGGCCAGCATGGATCCCTGCACCACACTGGTGGTTTGGCAGCTTTACGATGTTTTACATCACTTTTGCAGAGAACACCAGAGCTATAAAATTTGTAGTTTTCCTAAACCCCCAGAATCCATTTAATCAAAACAGTCCGGTGGCCACACCAGGGCATTATGCAAGTGCATGGCTGCTGCTCCTTCAGCTGCTGGAGGAGGAATTTGCTGACAAGTCAAGATTAAACTTTCAGTTCCTTCTGCTCTCTGCACTCATTACAGGCTGTTAAGAAATTTCAAGTTAATTAATTCAACCTCAGGAGAGGAAAATACTTGTAGGATTTAACATGGTGCAGCTATGGAAGGGACAGGCTGAGTGTGTTTGCAGCTGAGCAGAGAACAGTCCTTGTTCTTTGAAACTCCCTTCTCATCCTCCTCTGCCCTGGGTGTTGTCATGGGGTAGCCTCGTTGGAAACCATTTCACATGAAATTAATTCTGTAGCACCTAAACAGATTTGCACCACAAAACCAAGTGGTTTCTGAGCCACTTCTTGCCATGCATTTTGTTTTCTTCCCAGAAACTGCCTGTGTTCACAGCCCATAACTTGGCACTAGCACCAGCAGCCACACCTCACCTCCTTCCAAGCCAGAGGCTGGTGGGCAGGCAGGGGATAGAGCCCCATAAAACACAATTAACCTTTTCATTAAACAACAGCTCCCCAAGTGAGAACCGGGCTGTACTGACAGGAACGAGACTGCTTTATGTTAACGGTGTGTCTCGAAACTTTTAAATAAAATATTTGTGCTTGCATAAATAGTTGGAAAGGTAAAAGTGTCATAACAGTGGGTGTTTGTTATTGGAGCTGGAGCTTGCCTCCTGCCTGCAACAAAATGTCATAACAAAGCCAGCGTGGGGCTCGCTGCGTTTACTCCTCGCTGCAGTGTTTAAATTCTGGTACAAACCCCAGCCATAAACAGATTGCAGGACAACTCCTGCCAGAGGGGGCTTATTTTAGCCTGCCATGGACCCAGCATCGTCCCAGGGGATGCAAAGTTTGTTCTGCAAGCTTTGCATCCCCTGAGATTACACCGGGTGCAAACAAGCCGTGGATGGAGATGATGGTGTGCCCAAGCATGGACACAGCACCTCTGCAAAACTTTGCTCTCCACTTGAGCTGATGTTAGGTCTGCAGAATGGTTGGGGTCCTGCCAGCTTGGAAGCAGGAACCACCATGGGTCATGGCAGGCTTGGACCCAGGGTCACCCCAGGTGATGGAAAACACAGGAAGGTTGGACCTACCACCATCTGTGCCCAGGGTCACCTCAGGTGATGGAAACCATGGCATGGTTGGACCAACCACCATCTGTGCCCAGGGTCACCTTGGGTGATGGACCCACCACCATCTGTGCCCAGGGTCACCTCAGGTGATGGACCCACCACCATCTGTGCCCAGGGTCACCTCACCTGCACAAAGGTTTGTGCCCCCTGAGACCACTCTGGCCCATGGCAATCCTGAGCCCATGGTTAGGTTGCCAGCTGCAGAGCCCCCTGCAGCTCCCCAAAGCCTGCCCCAAACTCCTCAACAGAGAGTTGACTTCAGCCCATCACATCCTAAAATCTGCTTTTTGCAGAGTGCCTTCATCCCAAGTGCAAACTAAGCCAGGCTTTCCAACCCAGCCCAGCCCAGGGGAGGCTGCAGGGAGACTTTTATCACACTTGGCCAGCAGCAGCATCTTCCCAGCTGCTGTCAGCACCAGAGCAGGCGGCACTGGGAGCTGTGAGCACTCCCTGCAGCTCCTCCTGGCCAGCAGGGCCCACCTGCTGCAGCAGCATGGGCTGGCAGCCTTGCAGCCCTGGAGCCCATGGAGCCCATGGCTGGGGGAGCTTTCAGCTGCAGAGGAGCCAGTGTGACTCTGCTGTGCTGTGGGGTGGAGCAGGAGGTTCTGTGGCTCTTTAGGGGTGGTTGCTGTGTCCCCACAGCTCTAAGAGGAATTGGCACAGGGCTCCCATGATCAGCTTTGAAGCAGCTTGGTTGCTGCAAAGCAAGCACCACCCCCAGCAGGTCCCTGACACCCTCCTGCCTCCAGGCACTGCTTGTAACCCCTGGGGTCACACAGGTGCCTGTGCCCCATGCTCAGTGTCTGTCCCCCTGAGCTCTGCACCTTGACCCACCCTGGCCATTCAAACCCTGCATGAGGAGCAGGGGGAGATTCAATCCTGCACAACTGAGGCAGGAAAACCCAGCATGCATTCTGCACAGTGTGACTGGGCAGAGGGCAGGGGAAAAGGCACTATGCCTGGGAAATGTACCCCCATCCTTTTTCTTTTAAAATGCCTCAGGTAACCTACAACTCACAGCTTGCTTTGCTAGCACAGATCAGTACAGATGGTCTTGGGGAGCAGTTGGCGCTCCCCATGAAGCCCAAAGCAGGGACAGCCCACATGGCTGTGCCACACCAGCAGCAGAACCTCAGGGCTGCCTGGCTGATACACTTCTGCAGCTGTGAGCAGCCACGAATTAACATTGAGCATAAAGCAGCATGATTCCCCCAGAACAGCTGTAGAAATGCTTAGCCTAAATTAAATAAGCATTACCATAGCAGCTAGGTGCTTATTTACAAATGAAGGCCTGGAAGCTGCAGCCAGATCTGCTTCCCCTGCTCCCCACAGGCCCCCAGGGCCAGCACAGGCACAGGACTGTTGACTGGAGGAGCAGGGATGTGGGCTGGACTGTCTGCAGGTCTCAGAGGTCATTCAGGAGGTGGAGGTCTCCAGAGGTTGGGGGATCTTTCCCTGAAGGGCTGAGCCTGTGACAGAAGCCACCAAGAGGTCGATGCTCTGAGCAGGGCTGATGGCCGTACCTGAGCAGCCCCATGGAAAGGGATGTTCTCCTTTTGCTGAGACACATCTCCATCAGCCACCAGGGACCCTCTCTGCCAGGCAAGGAGGTCACCATTGTCCCTGCAGCCAGGCCTGTGCCCTTGCCAGCTCCCTCTGGCTCAGGGACCCCGCTCTGACCCAGCAGCCTCAGCCCAACTCAACCTCACAGATCCTTTCCCACGTCCTGCACCCAACTGCTGCCCTTGGCATGTATTTTCAGGAGCAGGTGTCTGTCTGGGGGCTCTTCAATCCACACAAAAGCCCCTTAAACTGCCTGATTTCCTGAGAGCTCCTGCCCACTCAGCAATCCTCTCCAGTCCCCAGAGAGGCATCAGTCACGGCAGTGAGGATGCACAGCAGGGCTGGGGCTGCACTCCCTGCCTCGGGAGAGCCCCAGTTTGTGTCTGTGTCTGCGTGGGCTGCAGCTGCCCCACACAGAGCCGTTTTCTGCCCCCCTGCTCCTGGGGAGCAGCTGCAGCCTTGTCCCTGCACGGGGTGAAGGCCAGCAGGAGGGGACAGGCAGAGAGCAGAGCGTGGGTGCAGGACCTCAGGGGAACGAGTGGAGGTTTCTGCTGCCCTGTCCCACCCTGCAGGAATCCGGGGTCACGTCGTTCCCACCGGGAGGGGACTGCACAGCTGTGTCCTTCCCTGCTCCCAAAAACCTGCCTTGCTGCAGAGCACTTCAAAGGCTCCACTCCTCACCAAGAGCAGGGGATCTGGGAGCCAGCAGTCCCAGGCTCTGAGCCTTCATTACCAGTCCCTGGGGGACAGAGGGAAATCCAGATGCATGGGAACAGGGATGGGTGTTTGGTGTGCACCGAGCTCAGCTCCCTCCTCCCCGTTACCTGGTGCCTTGAGGTTCAGTCAGTGCAAAGCTCCTGGCACAGCACCCGGGGCTGGGGGAGAGCCCGGGGCCACGCACAGGTGGGCAGCACAGGTGGGGCTGAGGGGAGCCAGCAGGGCAGGGAGCCATTGCCACTATCACCCTGCAATCAAACCCTCTCCTGGCAAATGCCTGGGCTCCAGCAAGCTGGCAGCCTCCTATGGAAAAATGTGCCTGGAAGCTCTCCCTGGAGCCATGCCTGCTCCAAGGAGTCACTGATAACCCTGCTGCCAGCCACATACCCTGGGATGGCCCTTCTTCCTCCCCACTGCACAAGGACACTCCAGATCCCATCCTCTCCCTGCCTTTCAGAGCCTTCCACTTCTCAAAAGAAATTCCTGCGCAGCCAGAAGATTTTACCACTTTGTTCTCGGAATATCATAATATTTTCTTTTTTAATTAAATCGCGTTCCCCATCTGCCTTGCATACATGTTTTGGGTAGTCTGCTTTTGCCAAACATAAGGTCAACATCCCTGCTACTAACTTTCAATAAAAGCTCACTGGTGCTAGAGCTGTGTTTTATCTAAACCCGATGTCTGCTCACAATTCTGACCGCACCCAGGCTAGGGCTGTGTGACTTCACTGCCCCGGATTCCCATCAAGAGCCTTTTAACATGAGTACACTCATTTAGCAGCAGGCATTGTCTTGCTTTCTTCATTAGCAAACTGAAAACTCACAAGGATGATTTACAATATTTCTGTAACAATGATGAACTTTTGTGGGGAAGAGTGGCTGTGTTTGATTTGAGCTGCGAGCAAATTAGTGGAGATGTCCTGGTTCTTAGTTTTAAAGCTCAAAAATGGAGTGAACTCAAGGAAATTCAAGAGAAAAAAAAAGCTTCAGCAAGGGCATTAATAAGGGAGGCTGAAGGGGAGACAGCCAGGAAAAGCAAATCCCAACCTGCTGCATAGAGACTGAAAAAAAAAGGAAGTCTATGCAGTTGTACTGGAAAATGGACACAAAAATATAGATATAGCAGGGCTTCACAGATAGATGCATTAAAATGGAAAAAAAAAAACTTCACAGAATTCATACAGGTTTTTTGTCCAGAGTTCCCAAACTTTTCCAGCAGAAGTTTCAGCCTCAAACTCTCTCGATTTACAGAACAGAAGCACAAAGATTAATAATTCATAGCAGCTTTCATCTATATCCTGAAGTAAGGAAAGGAGAGAGAGGAGCACAGACTGGACCATGCATTACTGAAGTCCAGAAGCTCTATTTAACTCATAGAGAAGGATTTTGGACAAGAGCTCACCCATCCACATGCTGTTGGGAAGCACAGTGCTTTCCCTCTCCATGCTGAAGCTGAAGACTGCACTCAGCTATAAATCTGGACAAAGATCTGCAAGGCCAAATCAAGATAAGCACAAAGCAGAATGCCTGCAAGTATAAACTCATCTTCTTCAAAGCATTTCAGGCCCCAGCTGCAAATTGGTTTATTCTGAGAACAAATTGTTGCTCAACTACTTGGAAGAATCTTCACAAAACTTCAGGCAAAGTACCTTTGATTGAAAAGAGCATAATATCAGTGATAAATAATATCAGGTGAGAACACAGCAGGCTTTAACCTCCCCCAAAAGTGAGATAAGTAACATCAGACATGTTCTATCACTTGCTGCTCCATAGCAGCCAATAAATTGCCCAAGAGCCTTCCCAGGGGTTTTGTACGGAATGTCCTTTTTCCTCTGTGTCAATCATAACAACCTTCCTCCAAGAAGAAAAACCCACAGAAAAAAAGGACAAATAATCCCTCTCTGTTAACAAAGGGTTGGCTGGCCCAGGAGTTTGGGATGAGCTTCAAGGATGCCCTGACAAAAAAAAATCTGACACCCTGTTAATATTAACTCCTGTCCTTGCCAGGGAGAGCACAGTCACATCTCAAGCACCTAACATGCTTTGAGAAAGATGTTACACAAGAACAGCTCGGGCCAGCTGTGAATTCACCCTCCTTGAGCAGCTGGTGGCACTCTGGATTCAGCATCACAAACACCTCCCATGCACCTCCCACCTGCACAGTTGTGGCTCTGCTGGGACAGGAGCAAAGGTGGAGACCAAGTCTCTTCTCTGTTGGCCCACCGGCATCATTTGAACACGTGTGTATGGAGAGTCATGGGGCTGTACAGGCAGATGGGTGTGATACTCTCACAGGTTATAATCTTATTTTTCCCTTTGTTTTTTCCTACAGACTGTGAATTACGAGAAGAGTATTTAACCTCCAACGTGTTCTGGTTTTTAAGGTGAACAAACAAAGGTCAAACCTGCTCCTAAAAACCAGCCATCTCTTTCTTTCTCTTCTACTCCACATGGGGAAGGGTGCACGAGAAGGAGGGACAGAGAATGTGGGAGGACAACGGGGCAGCGAAGGAGGAACAGGAGAAACAATGTTAAAAAGCAAGAACATAAATAGAAACACATGAGGTAAACCAACTCTGATTTAATCACTAGAGAACTCAGCAGGGTCACAGATGACATGAGCAACAAGCCCAGCAACCTCAAGGAAATATTGTCCAGGTTGTGTTAAGACAAGCTACTTTCCTCTGGAGCCCATCATAATTTGGGTTCGCCACCACGTTGGGCTGGTCAGAGGAGGTGCTGCTGCTGCTCAGTGGTTCCTGTCCCCAGAGCACAGAGCAGATGGCTGTGCTAGCAGGGAGTCAGGCAGCTCAGGTGTCCCTCAGATCCAGCACCAGGACAATGTGCACACACCTGGGCATGGTCCAGTGAGCAGGGCTGTGCTGCAGGGACCCACCTTGCAGCAAACATGCAAGATAAGCCACTTGCAGGCACAACTGCAGCAGAATGAGGAGCCTCAGGTCTTGAGGGATCAGGCTGTGGGAGCTCTCTGGAGCAGCAGAGCATCATCTGAAAATACTTTGCTGTTTCTGCACGGTCCACAGGCACTCTCCACTTGGTGGCCACATCTGGGGAAGAACATCCACCTGCACTGGATTATTCTTCTGTACGTCGACCTCATTTTGGCTCTCTTGCTTAGTGTTTGAAGTTCCTGTGCAGAATCAAATTTAGCAAGGTCCATACCTAGGCTGAAAAAATATCTGTCCTGGGGGCACTTCCTCGGCCATCCTGGCTTTCATTAACCCAGCTTCTCCACTGTCCTTCTTTCACACCCATTAAACAGCACCAAAGGGAGCTGGCAATACATTTTGCTTTGCCCTTCTCCTTTGTGCTCCTCCTTGATGAATGGCTAAAGCAGATGCACAGTTGCCTTTGAAGGCTCTGGCCCATGAGCATGTTGAATCAATGATGGATTGGACCAAATGAATCACAGTGTGGGAGAAAGCACAAGGCAATGATTTCTAAGTGGCCTTCACATCTTTACACTTCAGAACTTGCTTTAAAAGCCTGTTTTCTTCTTTTTATCTGGTTCCAGTTTCTGCAGTGCCTTTGCATATGTTGAGGGAGGTAGGGGGGAAGGAGGGGAACCTTTACATATAAACAGAAGAATCCACTTCTCCATTAGACAATAATGAAGCATTGTCATTTAGGGAGTTCAAATAGCTGGGAAACCACTTCAAGGCCATGCAAAACAACTGGGTAGCATCAGAAAGAACAGCAGTTGGCAAACTGAGCAAGAGAGTTCAAAACTCCAGTGAGCAAGCTCGCAAAAAACCCACAGCTGGTTCGGTAGCCTACCTCCCTTTACTGGGTCACAAGAGCTGCTTCAGCAAGAAGCTTTAATGAAACTGTATTTTTAGGATATGGTGAATTGCCAGGAATAACTTGATATATAACTGCTGCTGCTGGATCCCAACTGGAGCCCTGTGTGCTCAGCTGAATCCTGCGTGTCCCTCCTCACAGTGAGTGGGAGGTCTCCAAAACCCATCCAGAGCATCAGCTGCCTCCAGCTTGGCTGCTCTTGGGCCCTCCCTGTGACTGACGACACAACAGTGCTCATCAGATGGATGTTCTTCCCCCACAGGTACTCCAGGGTGGATGGAGGGAACCAAAGCCACCCATTTTGCAGTGCCTTCCTGGGCACAGGAGAGAGGCAGAGTTTGTGAGAAAAGGAAATTGTCCTTTTAGGCTGACAGTGGACTAGAGGGAGAAGAACATGTGTGCCAACACACAAATTTTCAGGCTCGAACATCTGAAAAAAAACCCAGCAAAAAAAGCCATCCCCCAGGCTGGGAGTTGGTTTTTATGGTTAAGCAACATGCCACACACGTTCACCCCCAGGTCCCTGCGCTCCAGGCTGCACTTTGTGCCCAGACAGCCCTGCCAGGGGGAGGACACTGGTGGCTGGTCCCTGCCTGGGCAGAGGTCTTCCCACACACCACCCTCTGTGGGATCTGCTTGACGTTACTGCTCGGGACGATGCTGCATGTGGAAATGCAAGTGGAAGCTTGCTCAGACCACAGAATTTGCAAAGCCTGTTTGCTTAACCAGAGCTAAAGACGAGCCAAGGACAGCTTGGTTTGAGCTCCTTTCTTCTGGGTACCCCACATGGAGCGCTGTGGCTGCTGCAGTAGCTGTGCCAGTGCTGGGCTGTGCTTCCTGGGCTGAGCCCTTCAGGGAGATCCAGGGGTGGCACACACAGGAGGACAAACATAGAGCTGCCCCCAAGGTTCTTCTTGGAGACCCAGTCTCAGCAGAAAGCAGGGAAAATCTCCCTGAAGCACATGAAGGGTTTCTTCCTCCAGCACCCTCTTCCCAGAGCCATCCTTACTCACTGAGTTGCATCCACGCAGGAATTGCAGCAGCAGCACCCCCATGCACCTCACTGCCTGCCTCCTTGTCATCCCAGTGAGGAACAAATCCCTCTGCTCCAGAGATAATGGACTTGGATGCATAAACCCTTGTGGAGTTGGCCCCAGGCTTGCCCTGACTCCTGCACACAGCCCATGGCCGCTGGCAGCACCTGGGCAGGCACAGATCCAGCCCAGTTCCCAAAAACTATTCAAAATCTCCATGGCCTGGCAAGCAGGGCTCTGGAAAGGGCCTACTGCTCTCCACACAGACAGGGGTATGGATGAAGTGCCGTGAGGTTTGGAAGTATTATTTTATCCATGAGCTGAAACACAATTAGCTTGAGACTTTTCCAGCCTGACACCAAAGTGTACAAATAAAACAGTGGAAAGGGCTGAACAAGCCAGAGGATGTTACTGCAGGAGGCAAGTGTGTGAAATAGAGGTGTTTGGGACAAAGGGAGGTCTGTTAAAGTAAGAAAAGCCTGAATAAACAGGGGTTTTTTCCCCCAGTGCCACTTTCAGCTTCATCCAGCCGGAGCTTAAAGATAAAAGGAAAAGGAGCTGCTGATTTTCCAGTGGGGGAAACTCAGCTGGGGGCTTCAGGGCTGTGTTTATTAAGCACCATGTTCACAACTGATCTGATGAGGAGTCAGAACTTGGGGGCTAGCACAACCAAGTGCTCACAGGAGCTGCATCTTCCTTGCTTTACAGACCCCTCATGTTTTAAGAGAAGTGAAAGTTCTCCAGCTGAACACCCCAGGAGCACAGTATCCCCCAGACACAGTGCTGGGACAAGCAGGGGATGCTGTGAGCTGCACACCTCTGGTGAAACCCTGTAACACACAACATCCCTGTCCAAAGGCAGCATTTTTATCCACCCCCATCACATTTGTCACTGATTTTCGGCGCTCTCACTGTACCCCAGTGGGACACAGTCCCAGCTCAGCACTGCCCTGTGCATCTACAGGGCACCACAGGCTTTGAAGTTTCGCCCCTCCAAGGAGAGCCCTGGTTGGTACTGCAGCTCACATGCTCATTAGGAGGTGAGGATGATTAATTGCCTCTCCCTGCCTGCCCCTCTGGGGGTGCTGCTCAGTGCTGTCTCACTGACAGTGATGTTTCAGGGCCATATGGCCCTTCCACATCCCATCAGCACCGAGCCTGCAGCCCCCTCTGCCCCACCCCGAGGCTCAGCTTTCACTGGGGTGGGGAACATGAAATACCAAAACTCCGGCTGGAAACTTGAAGGTCAGGAAGAAGTTTAGGGAAATTTGTTCTGTGAAGAGCTAAACCTGTCTGCTGCCATCAGTGGGGCTGGTGGCACACAGCAGAGGGTCACCAGCTTCACCCTCTCCAAAGGGACCTCACTGGAGTGGCTGCAGTGCTGAGTGAGTCTCTGTAATTACAATTAAAGCAACTGAAACCCTCTTTTCCCTTTGTCCCCACACTGTGGGCTTCCCCTAGGGCACATGGGTCTGTGTTTGCTCATTTTGGGACTGGCAGCAATGGCAGGGAACGTGCTCAATGCCCACAGTCCCAGGGGAACCTGCAGACTTTGGTAAGGCAATGCCAAGGTGCACAATGCTGCAAACCTATAGCTGCCTAACAGGTAAATCTGGATTTAAATGAATCCTCAAGATGTTCAGGTTGCTGTTTTTCAGTTGGTTGGTTTCATACTCCATGCAATCCATTGTTTTTGTCTCTGTGTCCTTCTAACAGTGCAGCACTGTGCCCACACCTGCATGGAACGGGTGCATCCCTCTGACCATGGATCTTACAGAGGGCACCTTTGAGGGCAGATTCACAGCAGAAGCAATTCCCACTCCCTGCTGCTCCTCACCAGTGCCCAAGCACACCATGGGGACCTCTCCCAGCTCATTTGTGTCCCAGCAAAGAGCCCTCTGCAGCTGGGCACCTGCAGAGAGTGATGCGGGTGCTCCTGTCCCAGCAGCCGGTGCCTGGCAAAAGCCAAATTCCCCAGGAGGGCAGGCTGTGCTCACACTGAGTCCCTCATCCCCCCTGCACAGCCCCCCTTGGCAGGCAGCATGGAAAATGCCACTGCTCACAGATATGGTCTCCAGGGAGGACAGTTTCCACAACCCACAGCAAAGCAGGAGAGCCTGACCCAGGGGCCAGGGTGGCCAGGGGCCAGCACCCACCCCCTGAGGTGGCACAGAGCTGTGACACCTGGCAGGGACTCAACTGCTCACCCCAGCTCTGGTTGAGGTTTTCACTGCAGAAAGAGCCCAGCCAAAAAAAAAAAAAAATCCAAGAAGAGGGCAGCTTCCAAATTACACTGTTTTACTTGGTCATTCAGTTCCTATCACAGAAAGCAGCTGGTTTTTTCCAGAAAACAAAACAAAACAAAAAAAAAAAAAGATGGTTGTTCACCTCAGTCCCCCCTGTGGGAGCTGAGCAGAATGAGCAGAAAGAGGCACCAGCAGTGGCTGCCACCACCTCTGGGGCTCAAAGCAGCTCAGAGACCATCTCTGCAACGCCAGCAAGGCCTGCAGGGGATAGGGACTGCTGGGCCAGCACTGCCTCAGGGACCTGAGCTGGGATCAGCACTGGGATTTCTGCCCCACAGTCCCTGGGAGAGCTGCTGGGTCCCTCTTTCAGTGGACAGGGACCTTCTCCTGCCTGCCCCCAGCAATGGGCTCTGATGCTTCAGCTCCCTCCCTGGGAAGGCTGGGAGAAGCCTCCCTCAAAGACCTTCAGAGCCATGTAAGGGGAAAAAGGGAGAAAGAGGGTGAGGGGAAAGCAGATCCCACAGATGAGCCCCTGTGCCCCCAGCACATGCACCTTGCCAGCCCCACGAGCATGCCAGCAAACCTTCCTGCTGCCTAATGTATTCCATGTGCAGCCTGCACCTCCAAAACATTACTTAAAATGGGAATAAATCCTTCATGAGACCTCGGCATGACAGATACCACTTGATTGAACTGCCAAGCAAGGAACTTTTTATTTTAAGGAAAAGCCTCCATTTAACCTATTGTCACTCTGCAGCAGGGGGAAGCAATAAACTGTGTATGTCTGCTTTGCAGCCAAAGTCCAAAAGGTTTATCCACAAGCCCTTCGTAGCAAATCTCCTCCTCAAGTTCTTTTGATACCTTGTGGATTTGCTAAACATTTATAACATGAAAGTGAGAATATTATACACACTGCCCTGGCATAAATCACAGGTCTGATCCTCTGTATACACTAGCAATGGAAAGGGGACCTGGAAGGAGTGAGAGGGTTCTAGGCTGCAAGGTGAGTAATTGGAAAGGTTTCTCTCATCCCTCCACCAGCACTAAATGCACACCAAGGCATTAAGAGGAGCTGCTTCTCCCCCAGCCCCTCCAGTTTTTCAAGTTTTACACCTGGGGAAAGAAGAATGAGCAGCCCCTGTTAGACATCAGCGAGGTGAGTGTACAGGACGTTTCAGAAGTGGAAAAACATCTGTTTAGTCCAGATAGAAACCAGATGGAGGCAGGGGGGAGGTGGAGGATGGAGAAAGAGACGAGAGGAAAAACAGAAACCTGGTCAGGAAGAAGGCTGCAGGAGGAGAGAGGCTTCCAGGAGGAACCAGTCCCACCCAGCCAGACCTGCACGTCCTCCTGGGCTGGTGGGCAAACAGCAGGGCACAGCTCTTGCTCACAGGATGAGGCACTGGGGGACACTCAAAGCAGCTCATTTTGGAAACTCAAATGCTGCCTGGCCCCCTGGGACATTACATGGTCACCAGGACTGGGAATGGCTAAGGAAAAGTCTTGCTGATGGGAAGAACTGTGGATGTGGGCTTGTTTGCAGCCAGCAGAGCCCCACAGCTCCCAGTTCTGACCTCTGAAATGCCCCAGTGGTGCCTGGACCAGAAACACTTCCTACAAGGAACATACAAAATCCTACATTTGCAGTAGAAAGTGTTTTTTAAGGGGTCTTTTGGCACTATTCCCCAGTCCTCCTTATCCTCACGTTCACCATGGCAATCAAGCACTTCTCTCCTGCCCTAGCCCAGCTCCCTCTGAGGCTCTCAGAGGCACAGCTTGGAGTTTTTCAGGTCTAGCAGGGACAGTAAATGAAAGTTGTGCCTGGCAGACAGGGCGCAGCAAGCCAAATCCCCCAGGGAACGGCACAAGGCAAGGCACACACAGACATGGGGAGCTGCAGGTTGTGGTGCCTGCAGGCAGAGAACAGCAGGAGCTGCAGCAGCAGGGCTGGAAATCCCCCAGAGCTGCACCAGCATCCTGGGCAGAAACATTGCAACAACACCAGGGACATGCTTTCTGTGGGTGCTCCTGCAGTGCCAGCCAGGTTGGAAAGATCACTAAAGCCAGGACAGTGAGATGCAAAACTCACCCCTGCTCTGACAAACTGCTTCCTCCTGGTTTTGTGTCTGACTTTAGTCTCAGATTCCACTTTGGCTGGCAGAGTGAACGAAGAAAGAAGAAAGCAATTTTTTTTTTAACAACTGTAAAAGGCTTCTCCAATAGTATCAAATGCTAGAACTAATGAGCAGTTTCCTCGCTATATAATATTTTCCCACAGAAAAAATAGTATATATATATTTTCACAATGAACATTTTTGCAGGAAATGTTTAATTTTGAGGCCATTTTGATCCATTTCTTAAATCCAGGTGAAGTGTCTGATTTCAAGTGAGTGCCAAAATTGAAAGTCTTTTTTATGTTGCTGTTTAAAATGTGTCTGATCCCTACACTGCAAGTAGGAAAAGGATCAGAATAACTTCTCCCTTGTCCCCAAACAAAACCCAAGTGTTTGAACATGGTCACTATGCAATCTGAAAAACATTGCTCAAAGGCTCTCTGAAATATTCCCAGTTTGGGAAAATTCTTTCCTGCTCCATTTTAAAGAAATTCATTACAAAGGCACCCAAGCTACCTCTTAACTTGGTTAACACTGCATAAAAGGGCACCTCAAATGTCCAGAAATCATTTGCAAAGAGGTGAGAGTAAATCAGCCCTTTTCTGACCAGGGAATAAATGGGGAATGTGGGACTGAATAAGGGAGAAGGAAGGATTGGAGGTTGTAGCAGCCAAAATAGAGAGGGAAGGAAAGAAAATGTGGTTACCACCTCCCCCCACAAAAAAAAAAATGAAATAGTTCGGGTTAGAAGGCAACTTTAAAGTCCATGTAGTCCAACCCCCCTGCAACAAGCAAGGACATCTTCAACCAGATCTGGTTCCTCAGAGCCCTGTCCAACCTGACCTCGGATGTTTCCAAGGATGGTGTATCCACCACCTCTCTGTGCAACCTGCGCCAGTGTTTCACCACTCTCATTGTAAAAAACCATCAGCAGACCATGCCCATGCAGAATCTATTTCCAGCCCCTGCTGCCCCTGCAGTCAGGACAGCCAGAGAGGTGGCACTGAGCCTGGGCTTTGGAACCACGGGCTGGACAAATGAAATCTGAATTCTCCAGTTTTTAACCTCTAACAGGAGCTCCCCCTACCCAGCCACAGCAGGTCCATTCCTGCAGACTATGCATGTGTGCATTTATACCTTTCTTACCAGAGGCAGATCATTATGGTCTCATCTCTGCCCTGATGACAATTTCTACAGAATTTTTGGAAGCTCAGCTGTCCTGGAACCCAGCACAAAGCTGCTCTCCCGCCAGCTTCCTCTCCGGCCGGCTCCCAATTTGTCTGCAAACCACAAGTTTAATTGGCGCTGGCAAGTGTTTTGACTTCAAAAACGTCTGTAACACCTGGGAGACAAGGCTCAGGTTTAAGGGGGAGGAAATGGGATGATATCCAAGCGCTATTGTCACGCTCTCAGCTGCCTGCACGAGAAGGAACGAGTAGCTGCAGGGTCTGGTGCATGCAGGCGATACCAGGCACGCACACAGCTCTGCCCTCCTCCAGCCTCACACTGCAGCAGGCTCCTGAGGTCATGTTGGAGCTATGTAAAAACCCCTTCTGAATAAATAAATAAATAAATAAATAAATAAATAAATAAATAAAATAGACACACCCCGTAATGTTTGTGAAAAATTAATTGCAAGAACTAGGAAGAGATGGTGATGCGCCATTCCTGGAACCCATAGAGCAGACAAATGATCTAGCAGAGGATGGGAAAGGCTGCTCTGATGAGGGACACTGTGGAGGGGACTCTCAGCACAGGCTCTGTTAGCACCTTTAGGAGCTGACACTCAGTCTGGATCAAAACGACCACAGTGCAAATCGGCACACTCCATTATCCCAAAGACGTGATTTCCAGCTATCCTGACCCCCCTTTAATGATCCTCCCCATTAGGGTGGGCAGGGTTTTAGGAGAGGATGGAGTCCTGGCTGGAGCTGTGCCCTGGGCAGCCCTCCTGGATTTTGGAAACTCTGAAAGCCTCCAGTGCCCACTGCTTGCTTGAGCTGCTGCAGAAAGAGAAGGAACAGAGCCCCTTCCCATTGGACCTGTGAGTGCAGAGCTGGACCAGAACTACCTTTTTCTGCAAGAAACAGTGATGGACAAATCCTGCTGAGACTTTCAAAGACCAGGTTAGGAGGAAAGATTTATTTCCTGTGATTTACCTTAATGAAGGGTGGAGGAGATTTCTCCTCATTGTGTGCTCTTGCAATTTCAACCAGTTATGCCTTGTTATTTATAGTGGTCTTTCTCCAAAATGAGGAGAATTTTGAGAATTTCTCTAAAATAAGGAGCTGAAAACCCCTTCCTCTCCCACAGCTTTGAGGGTGAGAAATATTAACCCTTAGAAGAGATTTAAAACAGGACAAAACTCCTATAGCACAGAAAGATCCTGCAGTAACACCATGTTTTAGCATATCATATAAACCTGAGAAAAGCAAAACATCCATTTGTCAGCTTCTCCCATGAAGTTTCACCTTTTATTTTTGTATATTACATTGTTAAAAGCCCCACTTGGTTTTTTGGGTTTTTTTTCCACAGGGTCAGTTTATTTTACTTAACTAATATCTAGATAGAGAGTAAACAAAATTTCAAAGGGGTCACTTGGCCATTTCTTCAAGTCTTTCATTCAAACCATTTATCAAGCCTTTAATAACAGCCACTAGCATGTGAGAAATGTTAACAGAGAATGAATGTTAGAAAAAAAAAAAGTAAGTATTTTGCAAGGTGCTCCAGCCACAGCCCCAGAGATCAGTGTGATTCATGGAACAGATTTCCTTCTCTCTCAGGGAAGGAAGCTACAAAAGGACACAGGGGGCTACTGACACAT
>NW_005054317.1:3196231-3204598 GCF_000277835.1 Geospiza fortis
AAGCAAAGCATGCAACTAGAAATCAAGTAACTGTTTTATTTTCACCCCATGCCTGCACATGCTGCATCCTGTCCTTTATTTTCTTGTAACAATCAAATGCTTTTCTAGGTTTTCAGCATCATGTTCAGTGAGTTCCTTAAACCTGGGCAAATTCTTCTGAGCCAGATTTTGGAAAAAATCCCATCTGGAAAATTTGAGTGATAATTAAGGTTGTGACACTGGCATGATTGCCATGTGAAGGGGTAGATAGTTCTGTTCTGTTCACAAAAAAAAATTCTCAACAACTTCTGCAAGCAAGAGCAAGCACAACAAGAGCGTGCACTGAGTTGTCTCCCATTAACAGCACAGATCAAATGAGCCAATGCAACTGCTTCAGCTTTGCCTAAATAAATGCCTGGATCAGTCATCAAAGTAGAATTGTTTTCCACAACACACTTCCTTGAGCAACCCAGATAGCCTTTGTGCTGGCCCCAGCAGTGATGTAATGGGAAAAGCTCTGAGGCAGTGTCAGAGCCCTGCAGATTGCTCAAACCCCAAACGCAGGGCTGCAGCCTCCAGGTGCGCGCTCAGCAGCACCGACCCTCGCCGTGATTAATGGCTTCTTCCAATGCCTCGTGTAAATACAGAGCCAGCTTTAACAAATCATGGATGATCTGGGGGAGGATTCAGTCACCTGGAGGCTGCCATGTGTAAGGAAGCTGTCCCAGCCTACACAACCTGGGTATCTCAGAGATGAGCCAGGTGACGCTCGGCACTGCCTACGAGTACCGTGGTACACACAACTCCTGTCTGCCTTATTCTCTGCCAGAGGAAGATATTTGGGACAACTACCGCCCAAGCCTCAAAGCCCTCAGCCAAAGAGCCAAAGAAAACCATCAGTCCTGATGGAACCAATCTGAAAATGGTCCCCCTCTAGAAGCAGCAACCCCTCCTGACCACATCCAAGCGTGGGCTCTGTACAGAAGCACAGAAGGCACCTGAAGTCCCAAGGAAACACCTCACGCAGAGGCACCACTTCAAACAACACCATTCAGCAATAATTAGCTAAACTGTAGCTAAACAGCCCAAAACAAGATAGCACTTGATAAAATAGCATTTAACAAGAGAAAGAAATCTCTTTCACTTACCCCTCATGTTGTATCTTGGGACCGTGACAGATATTCTAAGTATCACAAGGCTTCACCATGCACTCAAAAATATCCAGCACACCCCAGATGCATTCCCTGCTCCCAAAAAAAGGACAAGTCCAAGGGCTAAAAGCAAAAAGGCACCTGAAGCATAGCCCTGGTATTTCTGGCAAAATAGCCAGAAAATGGAAGGAAAAAAAGACAGCACCTGCCACTTCAGCCTCAGGGCTCCCTGGAAGGATAAAGGCTTGGGGCGGTGCAGGTGGTGCCTGGGAGGTTAATAGCCCACAGCTGGCTTTCTCCCAACAGGTGTAGCCCATCCAGGGACCCAAGCAAACACACCCTGCACCCCATAAATGCTGGAGAGAGCACAGATCATCTCTGCTGCAGCCAGCCCCAGTTCAGAGGGATGGTTTGTGTAGCTAAGGGCTTGTGCAGCATCAGGTGGTGGCAATGTGGGAGAAGGGAAGGGGTTCAGCTCCCCTTCCCCCTCTCAGCAAGCCTGTGCCCAGGTACATAGCTACTTATTGCTTTGTTACTGTGGAGTCAGTAACTGCAAAAACCTCATCATAAGTGGAAGGTAAGAATGGCATTTTTTGTTTTCTTCTTACACCTTCTTGCCTGGGGGTTCTATTGGACACTGCCTGTCCCCTAAGCTGTGCCCGGGGAGAGCTCCCTCTCAGTGCCCCAGGAGCAGATGATGCTGCCACAGTTCTCTGAGGAGGAGAGGAGGTTGGTTGGTCTGCCCTGACCTTCAAGGGGTCTGATTTTGGATCATCCAAAAGAAAATATTGTCCAGGGTAACCAGAATGGAGAGGCTTTGGTCAAGTGGGATGGAAGGGAGTAATGGAGGCCTCTTGGGGAAAAACATAAAAGCTAAAGAACTAAAGAAATCCTAGCTGAATTTAGTTCCTCTCTGGAGCAGCAGAGGTGTGAGATTAATAGCTCTATGTAGTTTCTTCTAACCCAAGAGACAAATCACATCATGCTGGAGTGTTTCAGTACTGAGGGTATTTTCTTCTTTAAATTTGGGTGGCAGGTAGCTTAAGGCAGCTTGTGCCTCTTCAAACAGCGCTTCCTCAGATCACAGGCTGGTAGGGGATTCAATCTCATTATTTCTGAGGGAGCTCTTCATCACAGTGTGCCTTCCTGCAGAGCTGATGGGAGCAGCCTCCTTAAGGGCAAAGGAATGCAGTCCTCCTGGGATACAATGGAAACAATTGTTCTGCATCCGTGGAGCTTCCCTGGTCACTCACATCTTGTGGGAGATGCAGGCGTGTGCTGAGAAATGGGTGTCACACACTGAGCTGATGCACAAATCCCAAACATCCATCACTGGGCTGTGGACAAAGCTGTCCAGCTACTGCATGATGGTGTGGCACTGCCAGAGACTCATTCATGTGCCATGGCAGGCTCTGAGAGAAGTTTGAGACATTTTCCATCTATTGCTTCCCCTGTTTCTAATTAGTTATGGTGTTGGCATAAACTGGGATCTGTGTCTGCTAAGCCTTCATCTGCTCTTCCTTATTCCCACATGAAGTCATAATCCTCCATGGCATCCCAACTGTTGCACTGTGGGAGTGATTTAGGGCGCCTCAAATCAGAGGATCATCCCTCAGGTACTGAACAAATAGGATAACTGTGGAGGAAAACAAGCCTTGTGTCACAGGCTGCTGGTAAGAACACATGTGCTGGAACAGGGACACCAAGAGAGGAGTGGAGGAGAGGCTGATGTATCCACAGAAGAATTTGAAGAACAATCATGAGATTTTTACACATGGCAGATGTCTAAGATATTTTGAGAGATTCTTCTCAGAGCCTCTAAGCCGCAGCAGGGCCCTGCCACATATTTTGCTCTTCCCATAATGATGCTGTGCCATTTGTATTGCACTATTGATGCACTCCTGGGTGGTACCAGCAGGATGAGAAGTGTGGTTAATAGCTGGCTTCAAGGGCCAAGCAGAAATATCAGCCTGCAGCTCAATCCCTAGCCAAGAATGAGGCACTCAAGCAAGGAAACAGATTTCTTTCCTAAACAAGGGATCAAAGTATGATGAAGCAGTGGACAAATCTTAATATCTTCCAGCCAGATGAAGCAACAAAAGACAGCTTGGTAGTAACAGCCCATAGTAATCACAGAGGCAGTAATTGAGTCCCAATAAAAGTTGTCACAAGGTATCTTGCCCCACTTCCAGCATGGATAAAGATCAAGGACATAAGTTGGGAAAAACTAGCTCTGACCTGTAAAGGCAGTGCTTGCTTGCCAGCTGCTCCCAGAGCCTGGCTGCTGTGGACATTCTGCAATCATCTTCCTTTGATTGTTATATGGGATCTGGACCTCTGAGAGCAGCCCCAGCTTGTGCAACCCTCAGCTGAGCTTGCCTTGGAAACCCTGCCAGGCAGAGACCACCCCTGCTGATGGTGCCCTTCAGCTGCAGAATAAAGACTGGACAGTGAGCTAGTAAATAAATATGTTTATTAATTCTATATTTGAATAAGTTTATTAATTATTAACATAACTACTGGGCTTGGCAGTGGGTTTTTTTTTTCAGCAGACACCCTGCATTTACTCCATGTGGGTTTTTCCTTATCTGAGCCCACAGAGAGGTCAGGGTTGTTTTGGGGCAGGATGAGTTACCTCTTTTTTGTCATGAAAGTCACTGGAAGTCAAGACAACAGCAATCAGCAAGGAAATACAAGCTTTACTGTTGAAACCCTTTGGAGCCCACTACTTTCAAGCTTGTGACTCAGTTTCCCCCTTACATAGAGGCAAGAACTTACAGTAAAATAAAGCACCTGCTGTTTTTCAGCTGCACATGAATCCCTAGCCCTTTCTAGAGGCTTATCCAGAGCGAATAATTAGCCTTGATTAAAGCATCCCTATCTGAAAGGGATTAAACTCCTCCAATATTTCTAATTTTCTTTTCTATTTTTCTTTGAGCAGAGGCAGGTGACTCCAATTTTATCTGCAGCAGGATTCCAGTCTTCCTTGCTCCACTTGTATCTTTTCATCTAACACATTCCTCCTCTGTGGCTGCAGGAACTTCATGCTTCTCTCTCAGCCTAGAGGTGAGAGCAAGGAGCAGAAGTTGCACCATGTAATTATGGTTATTATGCCAGCTAATAGAGCTCCTCATGGCACAAACACTGCTGGGAACAGCTCTGCTCTTGCTGTTGGAGGCTTGGCACAGATCTGAGTCCAAGCCCAGATCTGAAGAGCAAAGCCCAAACCCTGCCAGCTCACACATGGGGCCAAACCTTTCCCTGGGCTTGGGGAAACCTCTGGGTTTTGGAGCTCAAGCAGGATTAGTGTAATGTTGTGCTGAAGTGTGTGATCCAAGCAGACAGTGCTCAGACTTCAGGTCTACCAGCTTTCTTCCTGCACTTGGACTCAGTCCATTGCCTTGTCTACCAAAAGAAAAAAAAAAAAAGAAAAAAGCTTTTAAGTGTAATCTCCAGATTTGAGTACTACAGGTTTACATTCAAACCCTCACTCTTATCATATATTTTGCCCATCCAAATGGCAGGCAATATTCTAGTGCTGTCTCTCTCTCCTTTCTTGACAAGAAACTGCTCTCATGCTGTTTTGATAGTCTGCTTTTAGAGAGATGAGATAAACACACACACATTTATACAACAATTTTTATGAGAAGCCCTTCAGTATGGGATAAAAAAGAATCAGAGGTGGCAAAGTTGTGACAGAACTTGGATGTGGTTAATTGGATCTACTTATTTGCACTGTTTTTTACTAACTGCCTGTGTCAGTCCTGGGCTCAGAAAGCAATTTAACTCATTGCCTGTGAAAAATGAAATGACAGCAGCTACTCGAGTGAACTTTCACATTAAGGAAGCATGATCTGCTCTTGATCAAAGACCTTGTGTTCCTGGAGGACCAGAGTTCAAGCACCAGCCTCTCATTTCAAGAGAAGAAAAGGTTTCTGTGTCATTGCAAGGTAAATCTCAGAGTTTGAGGCCAAGGTAAACTTTCATGTCAGCACTGTTAGTGACCCTGTACTGAAGCTTCACTTGATCATCTCTTCCTTTAATTCTCACTGTCATATTCTGCCTCCTGCTCAGCTGAATTGCCTTCCCCCATTTCAGCAGTGAGGAGTGATGTTATCACCAGTCATTGCTTCCAGGCACTTGTGCATCACGTCATGCAGCTTGTACCAACAAAACAAGCTCTGAGGAGTGGGGTTGGCATCCAAGAGAGACAAGACACCAGCTTTGGGTGCCAACAAGCCATAAAATTGTCCTTGCAGGTCTGGTGTAACCAGAACAGCTAATAAACCTCTGGAATGCTGATGCTGTGGTTGATCTGGTTACACCAGAGAAACCATCTCTTGCAGCTGGGATGGCATGAGCCAAATCATGAGAAGCTGATACCAAAGGCCACTGCTAGAGATGTGTTAATGTGGCTGTTGCTGTGCTGAATAATCACTGTGACTCTGTACACTGTCTCCACAACACACCTGCTGAAAACTTTTTAAGCATTTGGCATTATGATAATATTGATTGGAGCCTCAGTGCACCCACACTGACAACACAAGGGACTGAAGCCATGGCAGTCATTTTGCAAACCTCAGCACCATTGATGTTGGGTGTACAGCCATCATGAAAGTTATTAGAAGAAGACAAATGTTGTTGCAGATGGATTTGTAGCCCTGCAAATAGAAATAAATGGAGGAGTGAATGAAAGATGTCAGGTGCAATGATGGTCAAAAAGAACAAAGGTCCATCCTTTTCTATTTTGCTGCCTCCAACCTTCATCCTGCCCCAGGAGAAGTCAAATGCAGCCTTCCCAAAGCCTGACAGCACTGCCATTGCTGCCCATGCAGTGTGACACCTCTGGGGTGCTCTGCAATCACCAGGGCTCCTCCTCAGTGCTGGGTCTTGCTCTGAAAGCCAAGACATCTGTGAAAGGCAACTGTAGATCCTGGGCGGTTAGAAGTTAATGGGAAGGTCTAGCTTTCAAATCAAACCAGAGAGAGAGAGAGCTGCTTCTGCAGGAACCAGGAGACAGAAACTCAGCTCATGCTGGAGATGAAGGGTGCCCTGAGCCTGGGGCCTGTGTGAGTTCCTGGCTGTGCCCCAGGAGCGTGGGGTCACCCCAGGTGAATCATCTGGGGCTGCTTCCCCAGCTGTAAAGCAGGATAATGCTGCTGTTCTCACCTCAGTTTGTCTTCTCTGTTTAGATTTCAAGCTCCTCAGGGCTGTGTCTGATACATGTATGTACAGTTCCTAGCTTAATAGAGTCATGATCCAAACTGAAGCCTCCAGGCACTCCTGGATATTATATCATTGCTAATTTCACAAGAGGTTGCAATCAAATTCCTGTATAGAGAAAAAAAACCCTGAAAAATCCCAGAAATTAATAAAGCAAGCTATTAAAAACTGAGGAACATTTTTGCTGAAGTGGAAATAAGGGTACTTTGTCCCAAAATGTATAAAATATGTATTGCAATTAAATTCTCTATTGGCAAATTGCTCTACAATTAAAAAACACAGAAGCTTCAGTGAAGCAATTAGAATAATAGTAGAGTGTTAATTATAGCTTGATGGATTCTGCATGCTGTCAGCAATTACCTTCCAAGTGTGCACTTCTGAACCAACTCCAAATCCACAAAAAGACACCGGCAGAATTAGAAGTATCTTCCGTGTTGGCACGCCTCTGCCATTTTAAAATTTGTTTTCATAAATACTTTTATAAGCTATTTAATTAGATTTAATGAGGTTTGAGGAAGAAACATCCTCCATGCTGCACACAGGCTGTACAGGCATTGACTTGGGGATGAGGGAGAGCACAACTGGGAAGAGCCTCATTCCTTCCAGCTGCCCTTTTCCCTGTGCAAGGATATCTTGTGCACATCTGAGGTGATTGGACCCAGGTTCCAGCAGATTTGCTTCTAGCTTTCTTTTTTACTAAGGTTATCTATTTTGGATCCCTCTCTCCCCCCATGAGAAACCTCTTGCCTTAATATTGGAAAATATTGACATGGAATGTTGAAGTTAATTAAAAGGCCTGGTTGTCAAATCTGAAATCACTTTCAAGGAAGCTAAAGGTCTCTTATTTGTGATACCATCCCTACTGAGCAGGAGAAATCCTCTCCATAAAAGTGCTTTTGGGTCCAGCAGAAGACTTGACTGCTGTCTGTGTCAGGCATCTGGCTGAGAAGCTAAAAAAATCCCTGTGCATTGTGTCAAATACAATTCATGGTTCCACTGACCTCTATGTAAGAAATCTAGAAGAAAAGGAGAATAGGCAGGGGGTGAGAATGTCCTCACCCAGAGTGACAGCTTCCCAAAAATGTGTTTCCTCTCACACCTTCCCTCACACGATCAAGGCAGCATTTCATCACCCTGAGCGCTGATGCTGATGGTCGAGAAAGACCTGGCAAGATTTTTGCTCAGTTTTGGGACTAGAGGCATTCAAAAGCCAGATTGCTCATCACTCCAAAGGCTGGCTTGTCACCTGCCTTCCTCTTCTGTCAGTTGCTGATAAGGCTCCAGTGTGCTGCCTTCTCTTGCTGGTTCTTACTGATGGATATGGAGAACCTTCATCCTCCTCATCATACCCATGGAGCTGCCAAAACTCCACATCCCGCATGGGGAAGAGACACTGAGGCTTTGACATGAGACTTTCACAACCTGTGGGCCAAATGGAGTTTCTTTGGTTGGGATACCAGCAAATTCAACTTCATACCTGTTTATTTTGCCTAGCTGAACCTACTCTCTAATGACAGCAATCCAGCTTTGATGCCTTTCATGAGTTTGTACAGCTTAGGTCCCACTCTGAACAGCCTGAAATGCCATTGCCCTGGGTATTTTGGGAAGAGATGAGCAGCATGATTGGAGCATCCTGCAGTGCAATGCCCCGTTCTGTCACAGGAAGGAAATACGGCTCTGTCCCTGCATGCAGGAGGGATCTGCACTAGAAGATTGCAAATTTAATCAAAGGTAGTAGAAGCAGGATTCCCCTGTGATATCTAAAATATTCCCTTGTCCTCACGTAACTCCTGCTGTAAGGGGTTAAATCACACTGGCCTGATATTTTAGATATATCCTGCTGTAAGGGGTTAAATCACACTCCCGCCCGCCGCGGGTGCGCTGAGCACTCCAAGAGCTTCCTTCCCTAAATGCTGTGCTGGGCCACATCCAAACCTGACCCAGGGCACTTGGATGCTCTCCAGCGGGCTCGGGAGCGCCTCTCGGTGCGGTGCTGGGAGCTGAGGGATGCTCC
>NW_005054317.1:3205546-3205895 GCF_000277835.1 Geospiza fortis
CCCCGGGACCCCCACTGGCCGCGGCACGTGTGAGTACCGGGGACACCCGCGGGAACGGGGCGGGGGGTTCGGGCAGCCAAACCAGCGCTCTCTGGCTTGTTGTCAAGGCAGGAGAACTTTAAACAGAAATCCCCGCGAACTCCGGGTTATTTGTTTAAGTGAAGCTTAAACAACTGGGCTGCGCGGTGCGGAATTTGTTCCGTGGTCCGGTGACCCCTCTGGCACCCACCGGGGCGGGGATGGGGAGATGCAGGCAGCGGTGCGACGCTGGTCCCGGGTGGAAAGCTGCGGCTCCCCGTACCTCGGTCCCTTCGGGGCTGGCCTCCGGTGTCCCGGAGGAAAGGGAGCC
>NW_005054317.1:3205932-3207624 GCF_000277835.1 Geospiza fortis
CCCCAGCGCCGCGGCCGCGCCCGCTCTCTTAATGCTGGCTTTTAACGCTGCCAACTTTTTAGGCTGTGAAATTCGGGGAAGGAAAGGGAGGCGAGGGTTTCTGGGGAGTTTCGGTAAAACCCAGGTGTTTTCCAGCCAAGGCTGGCTGCGCTCCCTCCGTGCTTGCTGTGTAGCGAAGTCATTCAGCTGCGCTGTATCGTGTGTCCGGGGCGGCAGTGAGCTCAGAGCCCCGCACCTGGTGCTTGCTGCAGCACCCTGAGATATTTTTTATCCCTGGAAGGGTGGTTTAAAGTGCTCAGGTTGGTCTCCAAGCGCAGGACGGTGTCCCTGCCTTTTCCCGGGAAGCGTAGCCCATTGTGTGACCGCTGCTCGTGAAGCTGAAATAAAACATCGGACACTTGATGCTCAGGAGATTCGGGGGGAAAAGTGTGCTCAGCATGGACAGTCCGAGTGGTTTAACAGTCCAGGAGGACTGAGAGTATGTGTGTGTGCTCACAAACTTGTAAAAATAAGTGTCCTGAACTGTTAGTTAACTTCGGGGAATCAGTGTCCAGAAAGGGGGAGGGAAACAGCGCTTCTGTTGCGGGGCCTTTCTGCTGTTTGAACAGATTCATAAATTATCGAATCTCTGAAACCCCTGGTTGTAATAGATACTGCTCAGCCCGGCCAGGAGAGAGGACAGCCACTGAAGTGTTGCTGGAGATGATCCAGCTCCTTATTGAAAAGAATTATTAGAGGTTTGTCGGGTTCTCCTGGTGGTATTCACTTTTAGCTGCAGAAATGCCTTGTTTTACTTTAAATTATCGTGTCTCGTATTGAGAGGAATGTGTGGCCTCTGCATTAAAGCCCTGACTCATCCCATTCACCTGTTGCTCTGAAGGATCTCTCCCTCACCTTTCAGAGCAAGCTTTTAATAATTCCAGCATTCCCATGCACCTCTTAAAATAGGACAGTGTATCTTTGTTTGGGCAGGGAAGGGCGTTAATAACCCAGACAGAACAAATTTATTGTTAGGTGTTTTTTTTCCGGAGTGCTAATACCCAGGAGTGCCGTTTTCAAATGGAGCAGGTTTTGGAGCGTCTTGTGTTCAGTTCAAATTTTATTGGTGAAGTAAGAGCACGTATAAATCTTCTGCTACGGACTCGTGGGCTGTTGAACTTTTAGACACGTAGAATACGATTTGTAACTTTGTATACTGAAACTAACCAAGAGTTGGTTAAATGACGGCTGTTGTATTTGAAAATGCAGCATTAAGGCTTTTTGCCTCTCCCTAGCTAGTGTAAAAAGAAGACTTTGAAGCTATTGCAAGTACTTTTGTTTTTAGAGTAATACTGTTTCTAATTATTAAAAATTACTTAAAATTACCTATTTCAGTTTAGAAGCACAAGGATAAAGCACGTTTTTCAGGCTTAGTGGGATCGTAAATGTTCATTTTTTGCACAGAGAATTGATAACTCACTTCTTTATTGGTTTAATGCTCTCTATAAAAGCACCATGTGCTAGCGAAAAGTGCGATACTCCGTGCAAGTATCTCTGTTTCTTTTTGGATTTTGGACTTTTTTTTTTTTAAGAAAAATAAGGGAAATGTGACGGTTCGGAGTGGTCCATGGCTGATGCAGGATGCGGGTTTTCCTGCCCTAAACTGGGGGGAGCCAGGCGATGTTGGAGCTGCTCATCCCCATCTCCATCCCC
>NW_005054317.1:3207652-3219766 GCF_000277835.1 Geospiza fortis
CCGCCGTGATAAGCTCGGGCATGTTCGATCGCTTATAGGAGACGAGATAAAACCCAGCTTCCAGCGACTCTGGTGGCAGTGCTTTAACTTCATTAAGGCTCTAATGAACAATCCCTCCTTAGCAGTTTATCTTTATTCCTAACGAGTGCCACAATGCCGGGGCAGTGCTCGGAGTCGGTTTTCAGTGTGTTGGAGATAAAGCTTTTGTTTGTCGGCTTGGAAATGCGGCCGCTTATAGGAGACGAGATAAAACCCAGCTTCCAGCGACTCTGGTGGCAGTGCTTTAACTTCATTAAGGCTCTAATGAACAATCCCTCCTTAGCAGTTTATCTTTATTCCTAACGAGTGCCACAATGCCGGGGCAGTGCTCGGAGTCGGTTTTCAGTGTGTTGGAGATAAAGCTTTTGTTTGTCGGCTTGGAAATGCGGCTCGGCAGCCGGGGAGGCATCTGGAACACACTTAATCACGCCGCGTATTTTGTCAACAGGACTATCAGTACCGAGGAAAAGCACTTTTTGAAACTATTGTTGTTTCTCTGCTGGCAGCAGAGCTCGGAGTTGTCATTTTTCTCCCAAGCTTTCAGGAGGAATAGCTGATACGCAGAGGGGCTGCAGTGGCTCACATTTAATGTAGTGTAGCATGGATGTCTTTCAGGGTTGTTTTTGATTTTTTTTTTTTCTTCCTTAAAAGCAGCAGGCAGCTCAGCACTGTGTAGCAGTTATATAAGCGCTCTTGACTTGCTGCACAAGGCACGTTGCAACACTGCCATGCCCCATCCCGTCCTCGCAGCAGCACCCAGCTGCAGCTGGGAAGGGTTCCTGGTCCTGGGAAGGGTGCACAGAGCTCCTCTGCAGTGCCTCCCTTTGGAGGTACTTCATGTTTTGTGGTGTTTAAGTCCCAAGTTTGTTTTTACAGTAGAGTCTTACATGTGGCATCAAGTTTAGGGCTAAGTTTAAGTGCAGAACACTTCGTGCCCCAAAAAAGCCAGTGTTGGTGATGTGGCACATCCCCTGCATCCTCTGCTTCTGTCTCTCCATGCATCTTGCTTTTTGAGGAGTGACAGAAGAGATATTTCCTTTCGGCATCATGTATGACTGAGGGGTTTTTCCTTTTCTATTTAGTGATAAGCAACAGTAAAAGAAAAGCAACAGTATTTTAGGTACAGATTTTGGTGAGAAGATTTAGGGACGGTGAGCCTATGGTTGGATAGTTAATTCATTGCTAGCATGGTCTGCAGCAAAGAAAGTTTTTATTTTAAGCAGAAGTATTGTTCATTTTTGACCCGAATAACTAGGGGATATTTTGGGGGATATTGGCCATCTGTGCATGGACCCTTCTGCCTCTGGGTCAGTGTGCATGTGCCTGGCATGTCTGGGAAAAGGCAGCACCCCCAGGTCCCCAGGAGAGCTGGGCTAAGAGGTTCTCTCCGTTTCCCAGGAAGGCTCCAGGGTTTGGTATATGGATGAGTTGCCCCGAGGCACCAGCTGCGTGCGTGTTGGCTCTTTGCACGGTGCTGCTGCTCTCCGGAGAGATCAGGGCAAAGCGTCTGAATGCTTTTTGAAGTCCTGTGGGTGCCTGTCAGTGGTTTCAGGGTCTGGAAGTGCATTTGAACTAGGAGTCAGGAGCAGTTTCTTTCTGGGCTCAAGTGCATACACACAAAGATTTTTGTTCAGTGAAACTTAAAGTTTGTGCTCAAAATTAACTGTAAATTTCTTGCTAAACTGGGGATTTCATGTTTCAGGTCCTGTAGCTTTGCTTTCGCATGTAGGGTAGCTTTGCTTGCTTGGTAAGGGGCTCTGCTGATGCTGGTTACATGGGATTTTTCTGGTTTTTTTGGGGAGAAGGGCATGACTTGCTCTTGGGCTCTGGAGTAAGTCTGCTCCTGCAGATGCTGGAGGAGGAGGAGGTGTAGGGGGGCTCTCCTGCTGGGAGGGGGGAGTGCTGCTGGCAGTACCTCTCCTGCACGTCCTGCTTCCAGGCCTGCTGAAATAATGGAACAAAGATTAAGTCATGGTCACCCTGGGCTCCTGCCCCGCGCAGCTGTGCAGCTCTCAGCGTGTGCCGGCTGCCCAGGGGGGTTTGAAGGATGCCTTGGGAGAGGGATGTGCCCTGGTGCAGGTGGCTGCTCCCTGTGGCCACCCAAACACCCTGCTGGGTGGTGCTCCAAGGGGGTTTTCCTGCTCAGGTGGGACGTGCTGGGAGCTTGCAGTGCCACACAGCTATGGTGGTGGTTCCTGGAGCTCTGTCCTTGCCAGTGGCCCTGCCTGGGACAGTCCCAGGGCTGAGGATGGCTCTGCACCCTGTGGCATTGCAGTGCCACACAGCTCTGGTGGTTCCCAGAGCGCTGTCCTTGCCAGTGGCTCTGCTTGGGACAGTCCCCAGGGCTGAGGAAGTCTCTGCACCCTGCAGCCCTGCACTGGCACCACATTATTGTGGTAGTTCCTGGAGCGCTGTCCTTGCCAGTGGCCCTGCCTGGGACAGTCCCAGGGCTGCAGGATGGCTCTGCACCCTGTGGCATTGCAGTGCCACACAGCTCTGGTGGTTCCCAGAGCGCTGTCCTTGCCAGTGGCTCTGCTTGGGACAGTCCCCAGGGCTGAGGAAGTCTCTGCACCCTGCAGCACTGCACTGCCACACAGTTATGGTGGTAGTTCCTGGAGCGCTGTCCTTGCCAGTGGCCCTGCCTGGGACAGTCCGAGGGCTGCAGGATGGCTCTGCACCCTGTGGCATTGCAGTGCCACACAGCTCTGGTGGTTCCCAGAGCGCTGTCCTTGCCAGTGGCTCTGCTTGGGACAGTCCCCAGGGCTGCAGGATGGCTCTGCACCCTCAGCATTGCAGTGCCACACAGCTCTGGTGGTGGTTCCTGGAGCGCTGTCCTTGCCAGTGGCTCTGCTTGGGACAGTCCCAGGGCTGCAGGATGGCGCTGCACCCTCAGCATTGCAGTGCCACACAGCTCTGGTGGTGGTTCCTGGAGCGCTGTCCTTGCCAGTGGCTCTGCTTGGGACAGTCCCAGGGCTGCAGGATGGCTCTGCACCCTCAGCATTGCAGTGCCTGCCCTGGTGGGGAACAGCAGAGCCTCTCCGGGCCGGCTGTTCAAGCACAAATAAATACATGTGCCTGCGAGTAAATCCACCCTTCCTGTGCGAACATGTGTCGGTGGATTCGCTGACCACCCTCAGCATGCCGCAGTATTTATTTATCAGTTCCTACGGGAGGGCAGCAGTTAACACAAGCCCTCTGCATCTGCTGTCTGAGCTTCTCATCTCCATCCCACACTGAGCCGCAGAAATGGGCTCATCGGACTGGGATTAAAAGTAAATACGAGATTGATAACAAAGGAAAAAATACCCCCGCTTTAGAAGCCCTTCTGGCTCTCGCAGAAGCCCCTGGCTTCTAGTGAAAATTTAGGACCTCCTCTGCATATTCCTCTCTCCTTTTGAGAAACTTCACGGCATTTAATCACTTTGAGACTTTTCCTCTCTGCAGTGACTGCAATTTGAAACGCAGGGGTCGCATACAAAAGAAGCAAGTGCTCAATGGGCTGTGTTAATATTCAGTGCCATTTACAATGGGTGCAGTTTGAAAAGGGGAGAATGCATGGTCTGGGAGCTGGGGGAGGAGGAGCTGCAGAGGGAAAATTCCCAGGACAGGGGAAGCAGCGTCTCAGTAGGCAGTAGGAAAAAAAAAACCAAAACGAACACACCATCAAGTGTTCTCTAGAAAAACCAACTATTATGTGTTAGGTACAGCTTAATATTTTTTTCTTTGCTTGTGCAAAGTGCTCTACAGTCTTCTGGGTGTAAGGTTTGGGGGTGGCTGAGCTTTGCAGGGTTTCCTGCTTGGAATTTAAGGAGCAAATGTGAGGTTGATTGTCTTATCCCTTTACTTGTTGGCATCAAGAACCTAAAAGTGGTAAACTAATACATTTGGGACCCCAGACACTTCAACAAAGCACTTCAGGTACTTAAACGCTTCCTCGAGCATGGGTGAGATTTCACTTCTCCGCTTAAGCTGCTGCTGGAGTCCTGTCTGATGGGGATTTGGGCAGATGTGGAAGTTTTTGGAAGTGGGGCTTTATTTGGTGTGTGAGCCTCACCTGGTGCAGGCAAGTCCGAGAGCACTGGAAGGATGGTCCCAGACTGCAGCTTCACGAGAGCCTGCTGCAAGGGCTCAGGGTGGTTTCATGTTGAGGCAAATCCCCCAAGAACTGTCCCTGAAATGCCCTTCTGACTGTGCTCGCACCTGGGCTCATGAATAGAGGAGCATCTCGCACTGCAGGGCAGCTGGGAGCTGCTGAGTGCCACCCTGGGCATGCCCCAGCAGTGCCTGCCTTCGGCTCCTGAGCGCTTTGATCCATCCTAGAGGGGTCAGGTTTTGTCTTGAAGTTCGAGTGGCTGCAAATTGGGATGATGGCTGTCATTGCTCAGTAGCCAGCTCTGCTCAGGGTTTGTGTATTGGCCCTGATTTGTGTATTGGCCCCGGCTGGTATGTTAGCCGCACCCAGAAACTCTCAATTAGGGCTGCAGGGCTTTTAATTGATCTCGTTGGCTGCCCTGCCAGACACCTTGGATTGAGTTAGCTCAGCTCATCAGCTTTTAACACAATCATTTTGTGCTGCTAACCTAATCACCCAGTGTGACTCCCGTGTCTTGCAGCGTGGAGCTGGATGGGGTCATGTGGATGAATGCAGCACAGATAATTTAGACTGATGTTGCTTGGGAGAGCCATCTGTGGAAAATCCAGGCTTCAGCTTGAGCAGCTCTGCAGGACCTGGGCTGAGCAGGAATTAGCACCTCATGCAGGGTGAGGGGAGTGATTTAACATAAAATTTAGCTTTGGTGAATGACAGTAAATAAATAAAGCACCTTGGTCTGGATTGCGGTTTCATAAAATACCTGGGCACCCCTGACAGCTCTCCCTTGCTGGTTTTTAGTGGCCTGTGAAGAAAGAAGCAGAGTGTGAGGCTCCAGGATGTGCAAGAAGAAACAAAGGGTTTCTTCCTGCACACCCTGGAAAAATACCTGTTTCCTGCTACGTCCAGCTATTAAATAATGTACTACCTTTTTTTTTTTTTGTTTCCTAGCATGGATAGGGGCCTAAGTCACGGACCAGGGTGCCGTTGTGCTAATGCACCCCGTGAAATACCTATTATTGTTGTAGCTGAGTCATCCATTAATAGTTAACCAAGTCCTGTGCTGCATCCCAAGTGCTGCAGCCCCAGCCTGCTCTGGCTTCAGAGCAGGACCACAACACATGTAATATGTTACACCCCCTCATTATGCTTTCAGCACGTTGTCTCTCAGGCCACAACCATACAATTTTGGAGATGTCTAGAAGCAGGCCCTGCTATTTTGGGGACGCCTCTCAAGGCCTGATGACGTGGCACATCCAATTCCAGGAGCAGGGTTCACTTGGTTCACGTGGTTCCATTTTCACTTTGAGTAGGAATTGAAGGACAGGCCTCAAACTGCAGCCATCTGTGTAGCTTTTATTAACCATGCTGGATGTGCAGACAGAATGGTTGGTTATTTGCACCTGCCATGGCAGTTTTGTAGCTTCCCACTGTGGCACTGTGTAAATTTCAGGAGGAAAAGTGTAGGAGACTTAACAAGTGAACAATTTGATACAGGGCTACAGATTCTTAAAATGTTGTACATAAGTTGCATTTGAAAATGCATTATTTGCCTAAAGCTTTGTTCTGGAGATAAAAGTTTTATGTGCAAGAGAATTTGTCTTTTTTTTTCTTTCTTTCCAGGATGGGAGGCAGGGTTTGGGGAGTGTTGATGCTGCTGCTCATGATGGGGCAGTAACTTGTGTGAATTTTCCTTTGGGGTCTTTTTTGGACCTTTGGGGCAGTCTCATTATTTTTTGAACTTAGCAGAGGTTCAGTTTTAAATGTAATTATTGTAAATCCTACTCAACTTTACTTGGTTGCATACTGCAGAAGGTGCCTGTTTTTAGAGGAATCCTTTCGCATCAGAGAACACACCCTCCTGAGTTCTCTGGCAGTTTGGCTGTGAAATCTTGAAGTGAAAAGCTTTTTCCTAGACCACCTCCTCCAATTTCTAGGGGTTTTTTTTCTCCCTATAGGAAGGCAGACAAACCCTGAGGTGCAAGAAGGAAATGAGAAATTCAGAATGCCAAGGCTGGGCAGTGCTGCTCCCCACTTGCCCACACACACAGGGACAGGGATTTGTCCTCACCACTTAAATGTTTCTCTGGTTGCCCAAAGCCTGTGATTTTGGGATGGGCACTTTCCAGGACAGAACCCTGTTGTCTTTCAATGCTGTGAATGTTCCTCTGCTCTGGAGAGTTTACCATCAACACCGGCTACTCACAAGCCTCTCTCCAAAATACTGACCTGCAAATTCCAAATACACTTTACCTAGCTGGTGTTCAGGCTGCTTTATAGCTTCACTTGTAGTGTGTTTTAGCCTGCTGCATGCCAATATAAACACAAGTTTTCTATGTTATCTAAAAAATACTCTTATAAAGTGCTGGCTGTCCAGCAGGGCAGGACATACAGCCTGTGTGGCAGTGCTGGGCTGCTCCCCAGGGCAGATGGGGACTGGGGCTGAACTGGTGGGAGAAATTCACTTGGAGGTGACAGGTTTGGGCTGAAGTGGTGGGAGATATTCACTCGGTGGATGTTGATTTGTAGCTGTTTATGGATGCACTGCTGGAGGTGTCCTGTGTGTGTAGGTGCTCCACTGGGGTGTGGTGAGTGGATGTATGTCCATATAGGAGTGGGGTGGTGGGAGATTTGGGCAGGGGGAAAGCTGCTGGTCTGTGGATTGTGTCCTGGGTAATAAAACAGCAATTGTAGGAAACGGCCTGGCTGGAGGCCCTGTGAAAAATTGCCCCCTAAATGTGTTCCAGTTGTCCAAACAGTGGTGCCTCTCCTCCTGTGCCGTGTGCAGGGGGAGCCTGGAGCTCTGCTGCTGCCTGGGGAGCAGCCCCAGGCACCCTTTGCTGCCTTTCTGCTGTGGCTCTGCCATCCACACAGCTTTCAGAGCTGTGGAAAAGTACCAGGAACTTTAGCATAGGTTTAAAAAATGTCCTCTAGCAGTCTGGACAGGGTGAGCTCTTCTGCAGCAGTCCTGGGCAGGCAGACTGAATTTGGCTGTTTCCCAGCACAAGGTGGTTGCTTTGAGATGGAGCTGGAAGGGGCATGGAGCCATGGATTTATTCCTCTCTCAGGAGACTTTGCAGCCTCAGGGAATGAGGGAGTGGAGGGGTATGGCAGGATTGTGTTGGCAATGACCCCTCTGTCACTTGCAGAGGGTGAGGAGGTGTGTATTGATCCTGGATGTTCTACAGCTCTCATGCCCAGTTCCTTCATTGCTCACCCACCTGCCTGGTGGTGGCAGAGGCAGAAATGGGCAGAAATGCCAGGTGCTGTGACACAGGGCAGCTGTGACCTGCTGGGAGCATCCCGTGCTCTGCTTGTCCATGTAACTCACTGCAAACCTTTGTCCCCTCCTGAACTGCAGCAGAGTCACATCCACACTTGTATTTCATTTGTTTTGGCAATATGGGGAGGCTTCTCCTGTTTTAGGAGATTTAAACAAACCATGTGATGTTTTATTTTGAAAGGTGTCATAATAGTTTGTGCTTTTTCTTTGCTAAGTGTATTTTTGTGCTGTTCCTGTCTGTTGGTCTATAAACAACTCTGTTAATTCTTTTTCCTCCTTAAACAAGTAATCTAAGTCAGAATTCTTGGCTTTTGAAGACCTTTGGATTCTTTAGGAGTAGTGCATGCATTTTGCATATAAATCAGTAAATAAAGGATAGTGTGAGGGTTTTTTTTTTGCTTCTCTGAATGGGAAGGATTTGTGAGAGTTGTTCCATCTTTGTTTCACATGGTTATAAACCTCTTGTGTATCTCCTCTCCCACTTCCCAGCTTTTTTTACTGGGGTGGTGACTACCCAAAAGCTGTTGAGGTTGATTAAATTAAGGGGTTTGAATGACTGTTCATAATTTTTCTGTTACAATGGGTTAGAAAATGATATTAGAATGGGTGCCTGGGCAGACTCCACCTTTGCTGTGTGAGTGAGCAAGAAGTTCTCTGGTTTGGGAGGAGGTCTGCAGAGCTGAGGCTTCACCCTGATTTCTGAGCACTTTTGTCCAGAGTTGTCACCTGTTTTGCCTGCTGCACCAGGAGCTGGCAGCCTGTCCCTCCATCCCACAGGGATGCAGTGGGACTCCTTCAGCTCCTGCAGTTCTCAGTTTTGCCTGCTGTTGATCTCTGTGAGGCTGAGCCCAGCTCCCCAGTGAAGGTGCTTGGCTTCTGGCTCCTTGGTGAGCTGAAGCTCTTCCAGGAGCTCTGGGTTCATCCTTGCTGACCCTACCAGCAGAGACATGCACTGGTCTTTGAGTTAATTCCTTGGACAGAAACTCGTACAGATCTAACAGGATGTGTTAGACTTGCACTGTCCATTTCAAACAGCAGCTGGATTTGCTCCTCTGTGCTGCAATAATCTCTCTGAGGCAGGTACTGCTGTTTGCCCAGGCTTCCTGAGAAAGGAGGATGTGCAGTGGTCCAGGTGGCTGTTCTCTTCTCCCAGGGCTTTTGATGCTGTTGGCCAACTTCACTTTAAAGGGGTGAACTCAGATTTGGAATGCCTGCCTCTCCTGCGGGCAGCAGGCTGAGGACAGTGGCTGTATCCCCACCGAGGGAAGGGAAGCAGTGTGAGATTATCCTGTATGAGAAATCAAAGAATCTCTGTGGGAGAGAGCAGTGCTGTTTAACCATCCCTGCAGAAGTGGGTGACAGAGTCCCCGCTGGGACACAGGGCTGTGCTTACCCCTGTTATCAGTTGGGTTAGGGGGCTGTTCAGAGTCAGGCTGCAATGGTGCTGCTGTTATCTGATATCCACAGCCAGGAGCAGAGGGTTTGGTGCTGGGTTACCCCTTGCAATGTTCCTGTGAATAGGGGATTGATGCCGTGGAGAAAGCACCCAAATCGTGATCTCTTTGGGGACCAGCATGGTTTCCTCTGTGTGTAAAGTGCTGTCACCAGTGCAGTGGAGGAGCATCTCAGCCAAAGCTGCAAGCTCTTGTGACTGCCACACAGCTAGAGATTGGTTTTTGGTGATGTGCTGCTCCTCTTGAAGCAGAATTTCCAGGAAGAAGGTGCTTTCACAGCCTGCTGGGCATGGGGCTATCAGCTATGGATGAGAGGGAATGGCCCGGAGTGTGTGCATCCCTCAGACTGCTCCCTCCCTCTCTGGCCACTCAGGGGAGTGGGATTTACAGCCCCTGTGGGTTGAAGGCAGAGCCATGCAGCTGGGCAGCATCCCTGGGAGATGCCAAATCACAGCCCAGGCTGTTTACCACAGCTTTTCTCTTGTGGTTCCTAGCACTTGTCTCAAGTGATGCCACTTTGTGGTCTGCTTCACAAGAGCCTGGAGCTGTCCTCTCAGCTGGCAGGGACACTGGGACTGTGCTGCATCCCTCTGTGTGTGATAAGCACGGTGTGCTCAGGCTGCCCAGGCTCTGTGTCCTGCTGTTTACTTTGTTTGCTTCTCTCTCCAGCTGGGAATAGCTGAAAGGCAGGGCTTGAAGCACTGCAAGTTGTAATGCTGGCAGGGGGCTTGCTGGGGAAAGGGCTGGGCACCATTAAGCCATTTAGGTTTGTCACAGATCGTTTCTTTTAAGTCAAAAAACACAAATCCACTCTTGGGAGAGGATGAGGTGGTAGCTGAACACTTGGGGCTGTGTTAATGAATGTTGCTTTGTTTGTGAGATGCATGGTTAAAAGAAGAGGAATTCAGCACAGACGTACAGGTCTGTGCATTTGGAAACAAAATGGGGAAGTCTCCCTGTCCAACAAGTTCCAATTGCTTCCTCTATGGTTTCCTGAGTAATTCTGACTGCTGGTTATAAACAATCTCTCTTGCATGGCAGGGTGCATTGTTCCCCAGATCTCCCTTTGGACCTGCACCTACCTACCATCCCATCCCTGCTGGCAGGGAAATGTCCAATCCTCTGGGAAGTCAGTTTCCTGAACACAGCTGTGAGATAGACAAAAACAGCCACAGCCCTCACAGGACTGGGATTGGGAGTGAATCGAAATATTTTGGGGAGATTATGGTTTGATATAACTGAAAAGCCTTTTGAATGGTTTTCCTGCTTTTTAGGTTTGAAATGCAGAATTCCTCTCGACTTCTTTGAGTGGCTTTGGAGCCACCTGACTGTGCCAAACGTGGAAGAGCAGAGCTGGTCCTTCTCTTGGCATTCCCGTGGTGTTGGGAAGGGGCTGCAGGATGCCCATTTAGCTCTGGGCTATGGGGACAAGCCAGGCCCTGCAGCACCTCTCACTCTGCCAGGGCTTCACCATTCACTCTGGCCACTTCCACTGAGGGCTTTCAAGCCAAGGTGAACCAAATCTGTGTGCTTGATGGTGTTTTGGGGCCGTATGTGGCTCTTTGACCCACGCCCAGCCTGCCACCATGGTTGTTTTCCACCCTGGCTCTGTGTTTAGCCCAGTGCCACAACACTGGGGTCCCTCAGCTGAAATCATCCCTCCAGCCCTCACCTTCTGGGGTCTATGGGGACTTGTTGGGAAGCAAGGCAGGAATAAATGCCAAGCTGATGCAGGCAGGAGCTGGCCTTGCTTTGGTGACACTCCTCAGCCTGAAAATGGCCCTGTAATTAAAGCAGTGAAGATCCAGCTCACCTAATGTAACCCCATAAACATCAGGCTTTATGGATAAGCTAGAGATTTAGTTTTCTCAGTTTTGTGGAATGCAATGGGTATTTCCAGAGGACAAGTCAAGAAGTGTCCAGTGGCCATGCAAGCAGAAGTCCAAGTGTGGGTTGTCCTTTGTGGATGGGGGCATTGGGATGTGGTTGGGTCCTGTCTGGGAAAAGAGACAGACTCTGCCCAGAGCTTTTTCACAGCATGATCATCTCTGTAAAGGCCAAGAAAACTTGATCTGGAAGCCTGTTTTATTTATTAATTCCTAACTCCAGCCCTGCTTTGAGGGGAGCACATGGAGGCCACCGGCCTCGCTGTCCTGGCACAGCCATGTTCCCCTCCTGGAAGAAAGGGTTCAGGGTGGTATTTGAAATGCAGCAGAAAACCCACACTTCCTTCAGAGTTTTGACTTGCATTTTTCATCATGGGCAGGGTTTAAAGTTTTCTGCAACATTCAAGGAAAGTTTTGGTTTCCCTTGCCCACATGTCAGCATTCCTGAGCAAAGCAGCCTCAAGATTTGTGGAGCAAATTCTTGAAATTCTGCAACTGTTCGGAGCCAGAAAATGTTTCCAGAAACTGCCTGATCTAAGAAAGAGTTGGTAGGACTTGGGCATGGCTTAGGAAAAATGAATAAGGCATTTTTATCCCTCTTTAAATTAGCATCATTCTGACCAAAACCACCATTCCCAGTCTTGAGAGCTGCTGCACTCTGCCACCTTGTTGTGCTTAAACCACAGCTGTGCTTATTTGAATAAACCAGATAAAAAAGGTACAGATTTTAAAACTGAGCTTTTCCCTGTTCTTGCACCGACTTCCCCGGTAATCTGAGTGTCATTTAAATCTGAAAAGGAGTTTGGATGCTTCAAAGTGGACTTGAAAGAAGGGGAAGTAAGGGTGTGTGTGTGGCAACTGCTGCACCTGCAGGCACTGCAAACCTGCTTAAGGCTCCTGGGAATGGTCTTCTCTGAATATTCACCTCTGAATGTTCTCCTAGAGGTGATTTGGGTGTGCTGCCACCAGCACCCCACAGTTGTACTCGGCAGCACCCATGTTGCTGTCGTGGTCTGTTGTGGATGCTGCAAACATTGAGTTTTTGATTTATGCACTGGATGTCTCTTGCCATGAGCTCTTTATAAAGGCAGGACCATGAGTAAGCAGGAAGGGGATTGGGAGGCAGGAAGACTCCTGAGTATGGGACTTGTGTATCCCATAACCTTGTTTCTAAAGGTGAAACCCCAAAGCAGAGCCATGGCTATTTTGGCCCAAGTATAGATTTTGTTTTAGTTTTCTTGTTGTTTTTGTGAGCACATTCATGGTTCTAGGGGATTTCAGTATTGACATCTTCTCTTCAGGGAAGGGGTTTGACTCAGACTGAAATTGCTGATTGATTCCCTTTTTTTGCCCTCCCCCTTT
>NW_005054317.1:3219776-3223513 GCF_000277835.1 Geospiza fortis
ACGCCACACAGTTATTGTTAGAAGAATCTGAAATATAATTGAAAACAAACCTTTGTTCAACCAGGCATATCTGGCTGTTGACTTTCACTCACGACAGAGGTGGGTGCTCAGCCTCTTCTGCTAGATTTGATGTCTACACACTTGTCATGGCAGACAAATTGCCCCCATGAATTTACATCTGGTAAATGTTTGCAAAATCTGGAAAATGCGTATTTTTAAGGAGGTTTTTTTCCTACCTAGGAACCCACACTGACACTCAAAAGTTGCCAGCATATTTGTGGAATTCCTTGCAGTAATAAAACACATCAAATTGGTCTTGGCAGGCTGATTTCAATAGAGATGCTCCAAGTCCAGGTTTCTCAGCTTGGCAAGCAGAGTTGTCCCACTTCCTTTTAAGACTTGTCTCTTCTGTGGGATATAAGGATATTGTTCAACGTAATTTCGAAAACATTTGTGAAAGCATGGCTAATACAGATGTCTGCACTCATTTCAGCTTTGTTTGCTGAGACAGCAGAGGCTGGTGTGGGAGCTTTGCAGCCCAGCTCAGCCAGTTCTCATGGTGAAGTCCAGGAGGCTGGAATTCCAAAAGAGCCCAGCACACCTTTGCCCACAGCAGCCCTCGCTTGCCTGGTGCTGAGCACAAGCTGTTGTTTCATACCCCATAAGGTCACATTTGCAAACATGGTTTGCAAGGTGCACAGTGTGGTTTAGGTCCCTGTTTCTTGTATAAATTTAGAGGAGCACACCAGGTCTGTCTTGGATCAGAATTTGGACTGTGCTGATGCACATTAACCCAGAGTTTTGTCCCAGGACTCGTGTGCCACTCCATGCTGTGTTATGGTGTGACCACCTGGGCATCATTTTGTCCCTCCTTGCTGCAGGGTTTGACTTTCCTTTGTGCCAGGGTGATGGTCTGAGACCTAAAAGCATTAGTACATCGGGTGCAGGGAGCTGAGTCCCTGCTGGAGGTTACTCCTGCAGCCAAATTTGGGTTCCTCTGGAATTTAATAGGTCTTCTCACTGTGATTATATTGCTGGATTTGGTGTTTCTTCTCCTTTTAATTTGCCTCCCCTACCAAAAACACCAGTCTCATTGCATATGGCTGCCTGTCTGTTGTTTATTATCTTTGCTACACTGTGGTTAGTGCTCACACATGATATTTCTTTGGTTTCAGTACAGACTGAGCGGGTTGTCCGCCCCTGGATCCAAAAAATGTAAACTATTTATAAATGAAAAATACTCTTCCAGTTTGAAAGTGCTGTGTTGTCCCCTTTCCATCCAGCATGTGCACATTTGTCTGTTCTCCTGTAATCCCACTGATGTAAGTCCAGATTTCTAATAATTTATGGGACTGGGGGCTGTCAGAAGAAATTTTGATGGGACCTTGTGCTCATGGGGGAGAACACAAAGCACAAGTGATAAAAAGTAATGGAAAAATGTTATTTGGCTGTGCTGCATTCAGTGCAGATATGGCCTCAAACTCAGATAATCCTTCCTGCAGAGTTCAGGGATTCTTGATTTTGATTTTCCAGTTGGGCTCATCTCCATAATAAGCAACTCTTGAAAAACTGGGACAAAAAAAACTTATTAGTGTGGCTTAAAATGGCCAGAGTGCTTTTTCTGGTACTCATTGCAATTAAACTGTGTTTGATCTGTTTTGAGCATGTACTTAGTTTTATATTGAGCTAAGAGCCTATGTTTAGTCTCCTAGGGAAGAAAAATAAGACAGGATTTAATAATATATTATGGGAGGCTGGGGAAAGTTTTCTGTGTCTGTTTGGACAGCAGGGCAGGGAGGTGATGCTGGGTGGGCAGGAGGGGATGGGCTGGACCAGAGGCTGAAACAGTCAAGCCCAGGGGCAGGACAAGAGGAGGCTGGGAAGGAAATACAAGGTGTTTAATTGAGGAGCTTGTTAGCCAGCAGCTGATGGGTTGTTTTTGTAGAGAACTCCAGGGGAACTTGAGCTGAGTTGGTTTCCTGGTTGAAATGAGCGTTGCTCGGTGATGGGGCTGGTAGGAGTGAGGCATGTGGGGAGCAGAGCCCTTCAGAAAATGCTCTCAAGAGAGCAGGAGTTATTTTGATCTATAGTGACATGGTTTTCCATGCAGCCACGGTGATGGTAAATGAGGTAGGGCTGTCCTGCTTCCTGCTCAAATCTGGAAGATTAGAGGATAGCTGAAAAAACAGGTGGTATTTTTTGGAAGGCTGTTCACAGCATCCCCAGCGATTCATCATTCAAATGCAAATAGTGGAAACTTTCTCACTGCCAGTGAGTTCAGGCAGCCTTTGCCATGAAACCACGATCAGTCAGTCTGTAAATGGTGCAAAACATCAGTAGTGTAACCAGTGCAGAGAGGATTAAAGCATCATGAGTGTAAATTCAGTAAATTTCCAGGTTTTCTCTGGACACTCTTGGCACTGATGGTGATAATTCCTTGCTCTGTAAAACAACAATTTTTGAGCAAGGAATATAGGGCTTGGGGTTTTAATTTTGACTGTTTGGGAGCACCTAAATGCATTTGCACGTCTGTCCTGCACAAGACAGCACTTGCTGGAAAAGGCTGCTGCAGCCTGGCTGGGCCTGTGGAACGAAGCCTTTAATGCACTGATTGCATATTAATGGACAGCCAAGAAGGAGGGACTGTGCCAAAAAGCAGGGAGCAAAAAAGCCAACAATATCAGCACGAACTTTGCACTCTAGAAAGTGTGAAGTGATGTTGGTGAAAGGAGTTTACTGCACAAGTGGAACGCTGTGGTCCCCTTTGATGCCCAAATTTCTGTGCTAGTAAAATTGGCCAGAGGAAGGATAATTGGCCAGTGGAGCTCGGTGGGTTCCTGTTAACCCATTCTGTACCCCTTGGAATGCTCCCCACTGCTGAGTGTGTTTTGGCACTGTGGGTGCTTGCTGTGGAGTGTTTGACGTGCTGTGTGTGACGTATGGAGCTGTAACACCTCTCCAGCACATGGGGTTACCATGCACATCTGGTTTGTATCACCCTCAGTGGTTTTATTGCAAGCTGTAGTGCTCCATCTGCACCCTTTCCCTTGCTCAGTTCTGTCCCACAGCATCAGGAAAGTGAAATCCCCAGCCTGGAAAAAGCTACAGAATAGGCTGGTGTATGAATTAATTAATATAATGGCTACTGATAGCAGTGTGCTTTTCCTGGTATTTGGCAGAAATTGGATATCTTGGCTCTTGCCTTTTCATTAGCCTGGTTTCCACATCCCAAGCTCATTACCAAGTCCTAGGGATGTGGGTTTTGGGGTTTTTTTAGGGCTCCCCATCTGCTTGGAAGCCTCCCACAGAGGCTTCCCCACAGAGCCTGGGCGATGCCAGTGGTGGCATTGTCCCCATGGAGTGCTTGGGGACAGACTGGCAGCTCTGTGTGGCGGCTGGTCACTTCTGCCTCCCTCCAGGAATGTGCAGTATTCAGTGTGGGGGCTTGGGTCCCTTGTGCAGCTGGGGACTTTCCTGTCAGGAGCACTGGGAGTATTTAAGATGATCTTGCAAATATTTTTTGAAGTTTTTTTGGGGTTTCTTTTGGCCCTGGGCCAATTTTTGCTTGTCTCTGATGCATAAAGTGGGTTTGAAAAAAAATGTTGTTTCTCTCTCTTCCCCCATTTAAACATTTCAAGAATGTCAAGTCTTGTCAGCCTTAGCTTTGCTGGGAAAGAAAAAAAAAGAAATCCCTTGAGGAGCTTGGGGATGTGTTTTGTATGTGATCTCAAAACCCT
>NW_005054317.1:3223529-3233762 GCF_000277835.1 Geospiza fortis
GGGAAAGAGGAGGTCATTAACAAAAGCTTCCTTTATCCCACATTTTAATGAGGCATTGCCATTAAATAGCAGCAACCACAGGAAAATTCAGCCAACCTGACTTTGTTCCCCTGTGTTTAGCCCCCTGGTCTAAATCATGCTCTCACTTTGCTGGTTCCCTGCTATGACCAGAGTTTTCCAAGGAAGATAAACTCCAAATCTGTAACATAAACCTGTTTGGTAACATGGACAAATTAACAGAAGATTTCTCATGGAATTTTTCTGCTGCAGTTCCTTGTAACCCCAGTAATACACATGAAAATGGGCACAAGAAGTCTGATTTCCTGAGGGTTTGTGTCTCCAGGGCTGACTAAGGTTTTAATTAGAGCAGAGTGTTCCTGTTATCTCTGGATTATATTTTATCAGTGCCCTCCTTTCCCACCTTGGCTGTGGTGTATTTTGGGAGTGTGGGGCTCCTCTTTTCTGCAGTGATGGGCCCAGGCCATCCAGGGCTGAAGGCTTCGTGCTGGCCCTGGGCTGCTCTCCCTCCTTGCCTGCCCCTGTTCTGCAGCCTGGCAGGAGCTCCCTTCCCCTTCCCAGCCCTCTGGTCTTATTCCACTTTTAAATTTATTGGGGAAGAGGACAGACATCCACAAATCTTTTCTGAGCATGGCTACAAACAACTTCCTATCACTGATCATGCAGGAATGGGGAGATTTGGTGGCTTTGGTGCATTCATGCTCCCTTAGTGGTGCAGTGGGATGGATGCTCAGAGTTTCACAGAGACCCTCTCCTTTCTTCTGGGCTGTTTTTCCAATGCAAGGGCATCTCTGTGCTCCATCCCCACCACCACCAACCACCCCCTGGATGTTTTTGGGGGTGGTGGGCAGTGAGCTGACCTCCCAGAGCTGACCATTCCACCCCAGTCCTGTGCCTGCTGCTCAGCTGGACTTTGGAGCCCAGCTCTGGAATGGGGCAGGGGGAAATCCCGGAGAAGGAGGAAATGTTTGTTTAATTCCTGACGTGGTGTAAGGTTCAGATTGTGAAACAGCAGGGACAGAGCAGGGCATGGCTTTTCCCTGTGGTTTGCAGATAACATGTGCAGAGCAGGCAGCCAGCGTGGGGCTGGGGGGGAGAAAGACACTGAGGTTTATTTGTTTGTGTGGCTTGTTTTTAATTTAAATAACCTTTATAATTTCCCCTCCCTCTGAATAGTAAGTGATTCCTTATTTATAAGGGCCTTGCCTTATTATTCAGCCTGAAATACAGGCTGCACTCCAGCTTTTACAATTGGGATTAATTTTTAAGATGGGCACAGGCAGGGGGGGCAGGTGGTGTGAGCCCCCTGTGTTTGCATTTCCTCTGCTGTTGGAGGCCTTTGGCTTCTCTCTGAGCGTAGCTGGGGCCAGCTGCCTGCTGCCCTTGCAGCCCCGGTGCTATAAAAGAGGCAGCAGTGTGTTCCCAGCTGGAATGGGGCTGGGTAATTGCTCTGGGCAGGTTTATGTTGGGGAGGTGTGAAGTGCCCGCTGTCTGTCTGTCTGTCTGCCTGCCTGCCCCCCTGCAAGGGGCTCCTCAGATGGGCTGGGGGGCTGCTCAGGGAAAAAGTGGTGTGCTAGCCATCTCCTGAGTCATGGAATTGTTGGAATCACAGAAAGGCTTGGGTTGGAATGGCCTTAAAACCCATTTAGTTCCCATCCCTGTGGCCTGTGCACCCACTAGACCAGGCTGCTCAGGGACCCATCCAGAGAATGGTCCCTTCTCCGTTGGGATCCAAGTCACAGAGTGGGGCTCTGGTGCCCATGGTGTGAGTGCTTGGACAGAAAAGCCACACTGGGATTTCAGAGTGCATCTCTGGATTTCAGACCGAGTTTTGCTTATTAAGGTGGGGGGAAATGTGTCTAAGGAGCCATTTGCCAACTTTTCATAAATATCCTAGAGATTTCACAGCAGAGCGCAGAGACTGTTGAAGCTGGCTGGGCATACCAGAAACTTTATGAAATAGTTGGATTTGATCAACACTTAATCACAGTCAGGCTGCTTGGCTCAGTCTTGCTCCTCTCCCAAGCCCAGAGGAGGCAGGAGGTGCTGGGGCTGGCCTTGTGCCCCCACTGTCAGCTGCACGTGTCTGTGATGGCACACCAGGACATCTGTCAGTGCCCAAGGGAACATTTATGGCCACAAGGAGAGCAGTGGGGCTGCATCAGGTGGCTGCTGTCCCCTCAGGTACAGGGCAGTGAACTGCCTGCCCTCCTGCATCATGGTGTGTGGGGCATTGCAAGAGAGATTTTCCAGGTATTTTATCCAAGCTTTTCCAGGTATTTTATCCAAGCTTTTCTACTTTCTGAAGTGGCTGGTTCAGGGGCTGTTGTGGTAAGGCTGTGCTCATTTGGTGCTGTTGCACCCAGAGGCAGGTGAGGGTAGAGGGGTGAATCCACCGAGTGCAATGCCCTTGATTTAATTGCCAGTAAGTTTTTTGGGTGTTTGCTGGCCTAGAACCCCTTGCTAGTGCTTCCTGTTTGTCCTGCTCATGTGAACAGCCTCCCTGCTCCTGGCTGTCCATGCCTATTGCAGTTTCTAGAGATTTGTTCTTCTCAGGATCAGAGGAGCTGTTTCTGCAGGCACACACACGGGCGTATTTCTCTTGACCCAAGTCCTTCCCAGCCTGGATTTGTGCTGCTCTTACACTGCCTTATGGGCCAGCATCCAAATTCAAGCACAAGAGAGATATTTGAGGTTGATTCTTTGCTGAAAACCAGCTTGCTTTTCTCCCTACAAGAACTAAGCAGAAAACTTCAGATATGGCTAGGAGTTTTCAATTAATTTTATAAAGTTACTGGTACACAGAAACGGAACATTTTCAGCAGCAGCAGTGTTTTTCAAAAGTTTGCCTACGAGCAGTTTATTGATTTAGCAAATAGGTGGATAACACAAGCCTGGAGGTGTATGATGGTTAATGTGTAACCATTAAATAGACTTATTTGGGCGCTTTTTATGGGTTCTCATAGCAATTAAAGCTTATAAAGCTGTGGAGAGTGTTTTTATGTGGAGCAAAATGAGAACCTTTATCGCAGTGGAGGTGTTCATGGAAAAGGTACAGTTTATGTAATTGTGTTCACGTGACTTGACGTAAGTGTGGGGCTGCAGGAAAAGCAAAAACCTACTAGAGCTAATTCCCAAGGCTGATTGCAATATTCCTGTGTATTGGCTTCCCTCCCAGTGGCTCTTTCAGTATATTGAATTCAGTGTCATTCCATGGGGGGGCATTTTATTGTGAGCCTCCCTTGCTCTAGACTGATTTTTTGGCTCTCTCCCCCATGGGTGTGGTTTTTTGGTGTGTTTTTTTTATGTGTCTTGGAGCAGCTTTGGTGGTGGTGTCAAATTTGCTGAAAAAAAAAGAGCATGAAATGGTTTCCTGCTGGCTAATGTGATCAAGAAGTATTCTGCAGCTCTTGGAGCTCTGTCCTGGTTAAAGCAATCACACAGGACCCAAGCTTTGTGGGGATATGGAAAAGCCTTGGTTTCTTCTTAGATTTTTTTTTCATCCCCAATACAGAGTATTTAATGGAAAGTGAAGGCTGAATGAAATGTTGGGGACTCAGTAGATGTGTGTGTATGTATATATGTATATATAAAGCTGTAGTTCCTCCTTTTCAACCAAAAGAAGCAAAGGCTGAAAACCAGACTTGTTTCCTGTGTTTGCAGCAGCACCTTCTCCACTCTGGAGCCATGTGGATGGTGGGGGAGAAAGGATGGGGAGGGCAGCTTGGCTCAGTTTCTGGAATTGTGTGATTGCACAGCTCCAGGCAAATATTGACACCAGGTTTCTTGGCAGATGTGCTGCTCCTGAGGTGCCTTGGGAGCAAAAGATCCTTCCCTGGCACTTCCTGCAGCCCTTGCTGGGGTGGTGGAGGTGGTGAGTAAAGGGAGAGAAGCTCCGTGAGTGTCAGTGATGGGTGCTAAGAAAAGGTTTCACCCACAAATACCCTGATACCACATTATGAGATCTCTACCCAAGGGATGGATGGCTGGCAGATGTGCAGAGGGGTGGGACCCCTTGGGTGTGTCAGCACTGCCAGCCTGGCACAGGGCTGAATGCAGGGCATGCAGGCATCTGCTCTGCTTTTGGCATCTTTAAAAAACAAAATAAAACCCGACTGCTGGCTGAGAAAGGGAGAATTGTAGAATGCTGTTTTCCATCAGCACTTGGCTGCCTGGGCTCTGTGCCGTGGCAAGGGTGAGCATGTGTGAGATAACCTGCTCTCCCTGCTGCAGTTGTGGAGAATACACCAGAGCGTTGTTAACATCAGCCAGATTCCTCTGTGGTGTGGCTCTGTAGTGCAGTCTGGACAAAAGGTTAAATTGGGCAGTCAGTTTTGTAGTTCTGGAGAAAGTCCAGTATCACTTAGTTAACTTTTGCAGAGCCATTTCCTGTAGGTTTTGTTAGAGAAAAGCAAGGTTATGTGTTTCCAGTTGCAGTAGAGTTATTTTCCCCTATAAAATGCACTGCAATTTATTTTTACACAATTTTGATTGGTTTGCAAAGACTTGGAGGGTTTGGAAGATCTGGAAAGTTGTTTTTTTTTATTTCATACCTCACTTGCTGTGACAAATTGAGGAAAATGTGTTTGTTTTAATGTGGCATTGCTGAAGCCTGGCCAGGCTGGGAGTGTGCAGAGCATGAGCTCCCACGCTGATGTCTGACCCAGGGTCTGCTCCTGGCAATGCCCAGTTTTGGGAAGCACTGAGGAAGTTTTTCTCCTTCAGGCAGGTCACAGCCTGGCAGTTTGCTGCACAGGGGTTCTTTCCTCTGGTTTTTCAGCTGTGGATGTGCTGTCACCCTCTGGCTCCTTGGCTTGCCTCCTTCCATCCCTCCATGTCCCCTCTTGGGAGGTGCTTTGGCTTCTCCATCATGGTTCATCTCAGGATTTCTTCATCTTTTCTTGTGAATTGCTGCATTTCTTTTCCCTATTGCTGTCTGTGCTTAAAGCAGCAGTGCTTCTCACAAGTCCCAACTATTCTTGCTCTGATTTCCTTGAAATGGTGACATTTATTATTTTCACAGAGATCAGTCTGTCTCCTCTCAAAAGGACATGGTTTGAATTCTCCAAGCAATGAGTGCACCTGTGTCCCTCACTGTGCAGGAACAAAGCTTGGGGCACCTTCTGCATTCACATTTCCCAAATAATCCCATTTTGGAGCAGGGCTTGGTGTGAAGCCAGGGAGCCCTTGGCCCTGTGAGAGCTGCAGGTTGTGCAGTGAATGGTGAGCCCCTGGCACGGTGCCTGGGCTCACAAGGACCACTCCTAAGAGGGAAGGGGTATTTCTGTTCCTGCCCAAATTTCAGTGTTAGCTTTTCTATTTTCAGGGCAGCCAGGTGGCCACCCACATGGAGTTTCATTATGAGACTCTTAAAAAATATTTTGAGAGGCCATTAGGTAAGTTTGAGATGGCATCTACTTTGGGTTATGCCTGAGTGAGGTGGGCTCAAAGCAAGAGAGAAGGACCTGGCTGCCTTTTAACATCTTCCTGCAGAATTTGTTGCTTGACTGCAGCATCCCTTCAGATGAAGGATTCCCTGTGCTTGGAGCTGGGACTGGAGCTCCTGTGACAAATGCACATCTGCTCTGCTGTGCAGAAACTAAGATAGTTATAACAAAAAATCTTATCTGACATGCCAAGAGGAGCAGTACGATTCCAGTAGTAATAGTTAAAAGATGAAAAAATTAGTTTATCCAAGTATCTTCTGAATCCAGCAGTTTTGCAGGGAGAGTGGGTTCTTTATTGTTTCCCATAGCAAAAGAACTGGGAAATGTTCCCCTCCCCTCTGCAATGTAGGAAGGATAAAAATCTATAGAAGGGAAAGTTTGTTCTTTGAGTGAACCTTAAACATCTACATTCCCTTTGAATTAGCTGTGATGCCTTCAGCTGAGAAACTCTGCAAATCCGAGGGAGTTCATTGAATAATAAATCAAGGCATCCATCCAGCAAAGTACATCAGAGCCCTTTGAAGTAGATGAGAAAAATACCTTTGTGATCTGAAAGAGAGCTTTGGTGCCTGACTGATGCTAATGCAGGGTTCAAACTCAGCTGCAGTGGCCCCCAACAGAGGTGGGGAGCAGGAGCAAATGTGGGCTCAGGAGCAGCTGCTTCCCCTTGGCTCTGCCTGGAGCCCCATTTGCCCAGGACTCCTGAAAGTTTGAGATATCCAAAAAGCAAAAAACTGAAGCCAGTGGAAATAAGGACTGACTTTTAATGCTGCAAAGTTCTGAGATACCAGACATGGGGAAGAGCAAGCTCATTTGAAGGACTTTCTAAAATTTAATTGCCTATAACTTTTTCTCCTTCCGAGACTTTCTGCAGTTTGAGTTGCACTAATAGAGAAATCTGGCTTTGTAAGTGGAAGGAGCTGAAAAACAGCACCAATAAAAGCTGTAAAGCTCTCAAACATTTTTAAAATAGTGCTTCTGTAAGAGATGTGACACTATATGCTGGGGCAGACTGCAATAAAGATATTTTACTAGCACTCTTCACAACTCAGTTGTAAGTTGTACAGCTGTCCCAAACTCCCCTGATAAAGCCTTTCTAGCTGTGTAATCCCTGTAATTGTATTGCCTCATGCATGCATGCATGTGTTTGTGTTTACATGAAGGTCATGTACACGTGTAAGCCATTTAAGCATGAATGCACACATGTGAGATTCTGCTGGATGTAAGGAATGTTGAGGCTGGCATGTAAAGCAGCAATAGGATCAATTGTTCCCTCAATGCCTTAATGGCATTCCTTGGGCAGAGACTTGTGCTTCAGCTCCATCTGCTTTGACATTGCTGCTGTCCCAGGGGCAAAAACCAATACAGGAGTTGTGCCAAAAAAGTCTGAATGATTGTTCTGACAGCTGACCCTGATGTTAACATCGAGGGAGGCAAGTGCTGTTTGTAGAGCACATTCTCACACGCAGTTATACACTCACTCACACTTCTATTTCCCTTGATCTAAGTGGAAATGGCTTGTTTTAAATGCAGTTTTTCCATCTTGAAGGTCAATTAAACCAAGTTGGAGGTCAGATAGAAGGGACAGAACATTTGCTTCTTGGTGTATCTATTTCTGTAATGTTATCAGTGCATGTGGTTTTATTTCCAGCATTTTGTTCCCGGGGCTTCCTCTAAGGCTGAACAAATTGGATCAGTTGGATGTGGTACAGCTTCCAATTTGGGGTTAGAAATCCATTAAATTGCTTGGTGCTTTGTTGGCAGTATGAAAGTGCTTGGAGTGGAAGTGCATTATGATTGGACATTGATTACTCGAAAGGAAAGGGGATGGATGCTTGTGTAAACCATACACCTCCAGCCAGAATGGCCAGCTTAGGGTTTTTTTTTAGCTTAAAATCTTCAGGTTTTGCCCTTAAAATGCTGTTCTTTATTACAGAGAAGAGCTATTTTTAAACTGGAAATGGAGAGCTGTCTGCCATGTGTTCCTCACACCTCTGGGGGATTAGAGCTGGCCCTGCACCGTGCAGTGTTGCCAGCCTCAGACAGCCCATGGGTAACTAACTAGTCCTTGGGATGGTTTGGGGTTATATACATCATTCCTTTCCACACACAAAATGTTTGGATTTGGCCAAGCTCTCAGTTTCAGCCCGTGGCATTGGAAGGTGCCAGGAATGTCCTTGCTCTGGTAGATTTCAAACTGAGTGAGTTTATGGTGGGGCACAGGGCTGTAATTCCACTTGGGCTGATCAGAGAGGGCTTTATTTCCACTGTGCAGAGCTGCAGAGTTGCCTGGGTGTTGTGTGAGATCAGAGTCGCTGCTGCAGGGGGAGGAGGGAGCAGAGCTGGCAGGGCTGACCATGTCTCTGTCCTGCTGCTCCAGCTGGGTGGGCTGTGCTGCCTCTGCTCCCTGGCTCTGTTCAACTCTGCAGCCCATCTGAGGAGGCAGAGCTTCACCTCAGTCCATCTGCTGAGAGTTTTTTCCCTGGTGACAGCACAGCCATGCCCTGGGTGGCTGGGGAGTGAAACAGCCAGGTACTGTGGCCAGCCAGGGGGAGAACAGGACAGCAGTGCTTCTTTCTGGGAAAAGCCTCTAAAACCACTTGGGTACCATCACTGTGTGAGAGCAGGAGGTGATGCAGCCCCTCAGTGTGGGTGGAAAGCAGCATCAAGTGCAGGAGAAGCTGAAGACTGTGCTCAGAGGCACAATCAAATGAGATCCCCCAATACTATGAGCCCTATGATTTATCTTCCTATTCACCATCAGAGGACTAACAGGGATTGTCCTAGCAAACTCCTCACTAGACATTGCCCTACATGACACCTACTACGTGGTAGCCCACTTCCACTACATACTGTCCATAGGAGCAGTGTTTGCAACACTGGCAGGCTTTACCCAGAAGCTGGAGCAAGCCTGGAGTGAGCCCCCATGCCTGGGCTGCAGGAAAAATCTGCACATTGGTTTTTAAAAACTTTTTTTCCCCCCCACTCTTTGCCTGACTAATTGTAATCAATGCACAGATATTCCTTGCTGCCACTTCTCAGCAAGCATGTTTGGGGGGGAGATCAGTCCTTGCTGATTAACTATTAATAAGAGCCAGGAGAGAGTGGCTGAGCAAACACACAGTGGGAGGGGGTTGTGTGCCCTGGCCCCACCATTAATGATTGACTGGGCAGGGCCATGCCAGTGCTGTCACCATGGCCAAGTCTCACTCAGGGTGGGCTCTGCAAAGGGGCAATGCCAGCTGTGTGCTGAAATTTCATCCTCAGGGCTTGGGCATCCCCCATCCTGGTGTGCACGATCCCCCATCATGGTGCTGCTGGGTCGTTGCACTCAGAGTGTTGTGCCAGGTTGTGCATTTACTAAATTAATATTTCTGATTAAAAAGTGATGTGGGAGCAGTGGAAAAATATTTTGGCTGGTTAAGATCTCTGAGCTTACCAGGAACACTTGCAGATGGGATTGAAACCATTTGAATCCCCAAAGAGAGCAGAGCATGTTACAATTCTGTGTTCTTTGAGAAAACTTGAAATACGATTATTCAGTATTACTGAATGGTTGACCTTGGAAGTTTTCTAAAATCATGGAAATCTTGAACAGTGTTTGAGGAATTCCTGAATTATCTCTCTCTTCTCTGTGCACTCAATTTCTAACCCACAGCTGAATTTTGCTAAGTCATGTGATGGGAGGGTTTGATTGCCAGCAGTCCAACATTGTGCTGTGGGTCTTCCCAAACATCTGAAAAAGCCAAAGGTTTAACATGGTTTATCTGCTGTGAGTACTTATGAAGAATTGCACAACTTTCAGAAGAAAATATTTGCTTTGCAAAATGAGCCATTTTTGAAACTGTAAATAGCATTTAATGCTGATTTATCAATGCAGCTTGTTATTGTTAATGGAGGCTGAGCAGTTCTAAGGGAGATATGTATAGTAAATCACATAGTTATTAATCCTCAATAAATTGGTTTTATATGTTGAATACACAGTGGGGAACCTTAATTGAAAATGTTAGTGAAGAAGTCATGGCCTCTATTGATTTACCAAAGAAAAACAGCAGTGATGGAAGCAGAAGCAATTTGTTTGGTATTTTGTTTGAGCTGGGATATCCAGCCATTGCTCCAGTGGTTTAAGAGACTGCTTTGCTTTGTGGGTGCAAAATCACCAAGAAAAAAATTTACTATCAAATTAGAAAAAGGTGAGTTTGGTCATATACAGTCAAGCAACCAACTCTGCAGGCTTTTGGTTTTAGGGCTCTGTCTTTCTCATGGCAGCAGTTAGCACTTTAATCAAAGCAGTAAACCCAGAGCAAACCCTCTAGGTGTCAGGGCAGATGGTGGGTGGAGTTTTATTTGTGGGTTAAAAAACCCTCCACATCCTGCTTTTCCTTCCAACTGCTGACCTGTCACAGGTGGCAAAGCAGGATTGCTTTACTTGAAATTAAATACAGTTACTCTTATTTAGATGCTCATTCCCCCTTTGAAATGTGTTTTTGCTTTGATGCAATCCTTGGAGCTGATGCCTCAGTGTGTTTTGGAGAGGATTGTTCTCCTTCAGGCAGTGCAGCTTAATAGAAGGAGCAAATACAGAGAAAGATTGCTGCAATTAAATCCTGCCCTGAGCCCTGCAGCATCCCCTGCTCCCTGCACACCATGCTGCCTTTGGCTGGGGGCAGAGGAGCCCATGGCCCCAGCAGGAGGGTGAGCAGCCTCAGGGGCTGCAGGCTGTGTGCCTGTGGCCAGTGCTCTTCTCAGAAGCAAAAAAAGCATTGTT
>NW_005054317.1:3233822-3242756 GCF_000277835.1 Geospiza fortis
GGGAAGGGCTGCCCATGTGCCCAGGGAACAGAGGGGCCTGGGGCGATCTCAGTGACACCACTGCATGACTTTCAAATCACTTCACTTCTTGAAACCTCACTTCACTTTTTTTTTTTGAACAATTGGAACAATTTTTTTGGAGCAATTGAAACACTGAGAGCTTGTTGAGTGGGCCAGGATCAAGCTCTGGTGAAACGAGTATCCTCATGTCCCTTCTGATGGTGCAGAGTCATAGCATGAGGTCCATGAGCACCTGAGCTACCCAGGTGATTTCTGCATGTGTTATGGACTATTTGCCACATATGTGTGGTTATGTAGATTAAATTGCACCTAAGCCTTCTGTCTTAAGAAATAAAATAGGGGTGTTTATGGTCTTTCAAGAAAAGTAAAAGAAAAAAGTAGACAAGAACTTTACTTGAGTTTTGCTCAGGTTATTAAAATAGGAGGAAATGAAATCCTAGGTTTTGTCAAAACACATTTGTGTAAGCCAAACAGGGCCTAAAATAACCTGACACTGTCCTGATGAAAGAGACAAATAAGCGTGTAAAAATCCTTGGTGCAGGAGATGTGGAAGCCCCAGCAGCCTTGCAGTGTTACCCAGTGCTCCTGCAGAGGATTCCTGCTTTCCCTCAGCCCTGAGAGTGTGCCTGCTCATCCTCTGCTGCCTCTTGGAGGCTGGCAGTCTGCAGTGGCAGAGATATTCACGTTTACAGCCCTGTGTGAGCTGAGGCCAGGTGTGTGATCTGTGTGCTCCCCAAGCTGTGAGTGCAGAGTGGCAGAGCAGGAGGAAGGGCCAAGGCTGACAGTGTGTCCCTGAATGTCACTTGAAGGTAAGGTCATTCCCAAGTTTCTCAAACCATACCAGCCACATGCTAAATTCAATTATAGTCTGGCACAATACCTCTCAGTGGTGTGGTTTTAATTAGTGTTCTTTGCATTAATGGCTGCATGCATCTGCATGGTATCAGTTCTTTGGGGATCATGCTACAGGAATTTCCTTTAGCCTGTATCACTGGTCATGACTGAGAGTGATTCATGGTGCAGTTTTGGATGACCTCTCAAAGTTTGTCTTCACTGTCAAATTAGCTCATATTATGGCTTGAGGGCTGCCCTTAGGTTGACTCCCTCCTGCACATAAAGCCCCTTATATGAGCAGGCTGTTAACCCAAGCCAATGTGATGCTGCTGCTAATTTGAACAAGGACATAAGTGAAGCCTGACTGAGCACATCATCTGAGCCACTAACAGACCCCCTCAGTGGTGGGGCACAGCTAAACCCATGTGGGTGCTGTGTCCTGCAGAGTCCCCTTCTCTCCAAAGCACTTGGAGCAGCAATCTGGGGCATCCTCCTGGCTGGTGCCCTGTGTTTTGGCGCTCTTACCTCCTTCTAGGAGGTAGCTCTTTGCCATGCTTGGTGTGGGCCATTTCTGGGCTGCATTTCAGGGTCTCTTTAAGCTGGATGCTTTGCACTTGTAGGCAGCACCCAGGGTATCTATAACAGAAATCACAGGGGGCTTAGCTTGGGACACATGGCTGAAAAGCTGCCTGGTGAAAAAGGATCAGGTTGAACTGTCTGAGCATGAGCTAGTGAATGCCCAGGTGACCAAGGAGGCCAGTGGCACCCTGGCTTGTACCAGCAACAGTGCGGCCAGCAGGACTGGGCCAGTGATCACCTTCAGCACTGGCCATGCATTGAATGCTGGGTTCAGTTCTGGGCCCCTCAGTACAGGACACAGTGAGGTGCTGCAGCGTGTCCCGAGGAAGGGGCTGGAGCACAGCTCTAATGAGAAGAGGCTGCAGTGGCTGTTTGGCTGCTCTTGCCTCATGGGAGTAGATTTTGGACCTGTCCTGTGCACAGCAATCAAAAATGAACTAAAGCTCCTTCTTTCTGTCCATACAGCCACCTGAATCCGTGCAATCTCTGATGGCTCTGTGCTTCAGCATTAATGCTCCCCTGTCACTGCTTACAAGGACACTGGCACCTCACAAGCTTGTTTAAAAGAGACATCTGAGAGTGCTTTCTTCCTGCACAGCTGTACACTTGTAGCATGGGCAGTGTGCTCCCTCTCTTGCTCCCCTGGCCCCCATCCCCAGGCTAATTCAGCAGCAGCCATGCTTTTCATACCCACTCAAGTGTGCATGGGGCCTCCATTCCAGGGCTGTAAAGCCATCTACAAACATGTGGGAAGAGGATGGTGCCTATTCAGGGAGCTGCAGACTAGGCAGCTATCTTTTGACAGATGAGCCAGAGGAATTTCCACTGCAGGGCTCAATTGTTCTGGGCCCTCAACTCCCTTTTGTGCAGGAGCAATGAAAAGTTGTGTTATGACAACGGCTGACAAAGTGTTTAATGAAAGCCACAGTTGGCAGTGACAGAATTTCAAGCCATCCTCCTTTTCTCCAATGCCTGTCATCAAAAGGTGCAGAAACACTTTTGACATAATCTTCTGCACTGACAGATAAATGGTTTTGATGTGAGGGTTGGAAACTTTCACCTTGCAGAACAGAATTCAGCCATCATCGTGGTGGACAGAGACCAGGAGCCATGTATGTCTCTGTTCCTTTGTCTGGCTTTCAAGAGAGAGCTAGGTGGCTTTTCTCTGCGCTGGTCAAGGTCCCAAAGCAGAGCCAAAACTTGGACATAAGCTCCTGATCTAGCCTGCACCTTGCCCAAGGGGGCAGGGCTGGCCTCTCACAGGTCACAGAACTGACTGAGCCCTCCTCACTGCAGGCAGGACTCTTTCTGTGACAGCATTGTTTCTTTTGGGAGGCAGTTTGAGCATGCCCAGTTATTTAACAAGACTTTCAGTTCACTCTCTGCAGAGTTCAGTGATAATGCCACTTTCATAATGCCAACTGAAGGCAAACACTGCTTTCTTATTTAGAGACTAGAATAACTGAAAAGACAGAACAGGGCCCTTCCCATATTGATTTTACAGGCTCTCAGTTCCTGATCATGGGCATCTTAGTGACAGGAGGGGAAAACCCTACATTGTTGGATTAGCCAGTACAAGGAAGACTTAAAGTCTGTAATGGATAAATAATATGCAGAGCACTTTTCATGCCAGTAAATCAGAATAAACTTTAAAAACATTAACCAACTTTTCCTTTTCAATAGAAGCTGATATGAAAAAAACAATCTGAATGTTAGGGGCTGCTCAGGTTGGTGGTTCTGCTCTTTCTCCTCTGCCAGCTGTAGAACTTCTAACCTTTGTAGCTTCCCTGAACTCATAGCTCAGGCTCTTGAATTTGTATTAGTGGACTTCTGTTTTCTTTCCACAGTTGCCTTGGAGGGATCAAAATATCCTTCCATGAGTAATTCAACAGAAACACGTACCCATGCAGAGGAGCAGGGCACTGAGCAGTTTGTGGGCAGCCCCACATTTGGTCTCAGCTAACCTCACCTGTAGGTGCCAGGAAATGGGCAGAACATGCACCAAAGCTCTTGGGAATGGCATAAAACACTGCAGGTGATGCTTTTAAACTGGCTTTGAAGAGATGCTCAGGGTGAGAGATGCCTCAGAGGGCTGAGCAGGTGCTGATTTGGGAAGGGCCAGAGTTTTGATGTTGGGAGCTGATGGCTGTCTTTCTTTGAGGAAGACATTTTGGAAAACTGATGGCAGAAACATTTATTTGGCGATTCATTGGGCAACTGTGGCATCATCCCAAGGGCTCCTCGAGAAGGAATGCATTCTGTGCTGCAGAGGAACAGCAAATGTGCCAGCTTTCAGTGATGGAACAGCTGTGCCCTGGGCTTGGCATCTCCATCAGCCTGCACTGCTGGTCTGCTCAGCTCAGAGAGGCCAACTTGGTGGGGACATTAAAATCCTGCAGTGCTCCATTCACTGCTGGACATTTGGGACCCACACTTCGGGCTGGGAGAGCATCCTGTGCACCCATGACCTCAAGTTCTGAGCTCCCTTCTTTATTTGCATTACTGGAGCCCAACCAAGATTGAGGCCTCATTTCATCAGCATCAGGCAAACCAAGACAATACCTACCTCAATTTTATTTACAGTCTAAATAGACAAGACAGACAAAGGGTGGCTGTGGAAACAAAAGCTCTGGAGAGGTGATGTGACATGACCCGGTCACACAGCAGGAGATGAAGAGAGCCAGGAACAGACAGAGGTTTCCTGACTCCCAGTCCCAGTGATCTATCTATAGAAACATGTTAATTCTTTCTCTCACTTAAATGCTGTGGCTGGCATGCCACATACTGCCTAGTGAGGGGATCAGAGTTCTGGGAAACACATCCTTTGATTGCTAATGCTTCAGGCTAGAAATTCTTGGGTATTTTAATATAAGTTAAAATACAGCTAGTATCAGAAATGCAGTAAGCTTTATTTTGGCGTATCTATGTAATTTCAAGTCTCCTGTTTGTTTTGTACTGACTCTATTTCTAGCTTTCATTTCCCCACTGATTTTTGAGCCGTGTAGTGTACATTTAGTGAGGTGGTTGGGGTGAGTAGTGTGGGGAGAACTGAAGACTTTGGTGTTCAAGAGGATGGAGTTCACCTGCATTTCTGCAGCAGATGTTGGGAAATCTTTCTGTTGCTGGTGCAGCAAAATCTCTCTGTGCTATCTGAAGAGCCAGCCACTTGTGCAGTGACTTTGATGTTCAAATGTCCTGAATGGCAGCAGCAATAATCAGAAAGTCACTTTGGGTGATGTTAAACTGTGGCCATGAAATCCTTTAATTTATGAAGATCTTTGTTTTTTCACTTGTGAACTTGGGAGGTTCCTGTCAGTGTCACTCAGTGCTTGAGCACAGGCTAAACCAGGGACCTGGTCCCTCTGGCAAGTGCAGGGAGGATCAGTTCTGGTGCATGTGTTCTTGTTTCTTGCTTCATAAAACAGCCCCCTTAGCCTGTTCCAGAGGAATGTGTTGAGGAGAAATACGTTACCTGAAAAATGTGAAGTTTGGCTGCAGTAAAAGGCACAGAAATACATGAAAACAGATGGATTCATGCACCATCATGTCTGGCTGTATTTCCCCCTTTTCGTTTGTCACTTGTGTTTCTGTGTTGGCTTTATTGTGCTGAGCCTGTAGGACCTTACCTGTTGTATTTTTCTTTTTGCCTGTAGATCAGGCAGGGGCAAGCTCCAACCTGATCTTACTGTGTGGTTAAAAAAAAAACAGTAGTAATGTAATCTGTGGGCAAATTGCACTTTAATTCGTAATTGTCCTATGAATATGGACTTGGCTTTCAAACACACTCTGAGTTTAAACTGCAGTTTGACTTTTATTTAGATAAATGCCTTTGAGTTCATAGTGAAATGGATATCTGCTGTAGGCTGGTATTGATTTAAAGGTCTCTTGAGTGTTTTAAAAGACAGTAGGGGCTTACAGGACAGCATATTTTAAACTGAGATGCTTGGTTAGGCTTTACACTCCTCTATAACTTCAGCTCTAGGCTCTGTTAAGAGCCAGCCTGTGTTGCTGATTTGTGGAGCATTCTTCCACAGCAGGTATTGGCAAAAAAAATTGAACATTTTGGGCAAGCAGCAAAGAGCTGCGTTCAGAGCTGAAGTGATGGGGAATGGTGTGATGTGAGAGCCATCAAATGATTCCCTCGTGCAGGGGAACGCTTTGAGGACTTCCCATAAATGCATTACAAGAGGGCAGGTGATCAATATCTGCTTTTTAGCTTGAAAGAGGTGTTTATCACTTCCTGCAAAGTTGGTAAGCTTTGTAGTCTTTCAAGTCTTGGTATTTGCAAGGCTGCTGTGAGCCTGGATTTCTCTGTGCATTGCCACAGAGAGCAGTGTGTTGGTGTGAGCATTTCAGGAGATATTTTTCATCAGTGCTCTTCTGGCAGCTGCTTTTTCTTTGTGTGTGCCTCAGCTCTAGGACCATGGAGCATTGGTGGAAGTTCAGTGGGTGCCTTGGTGACTTAGATCCTGTTTGGGCTCCAGACTTGCTTGCTTTCTGTGGACACAGTTTTAAAGCAACAAAAAACCCAAACTAGGGAAGATTGGCCAGTTTTCTAGTCAGACTGGCTTGGTGGTTTGAATAAGCAGCTCAATGTTTGAAAGCTTATCTAAAATCAAGCCATGAATCTTTTGGGTTGTGCTCAGAGGTGCAGTAAGAGGGTGTAACCTCCCTGCAGAGGAGGCAGGAGGGTTGAATTTTACCCAGGGTAATATCCGAGAGCAGGGTGTGGAGCAAAATAAAATTAAAGAAGTCCCCCTCACAATTTCCTTACAATTCTCTGTTGTTGCTGTTCTGCTACCGCCCATCAATTTGCCTCCTCCCTCTTTAGATTACACTCTCACAGAAACATGCCAGGACTGCATACAGAAGGGTAATTAAAGCACTTGTTACTTTCTGCATCATTAGTCACTTGGTCTTAATTGATCAGGTTAGTCCCTGGCTTCAGGTTTGACCTGTCCTGTGTGGATGCTGAGAGTGCATGTCTTGGAGGGAAGGCTCTGCTGCTGCACTGTGTGATGCTACAGCAGAGCATGGCAAAGCTCTTGCTTGTGGAGTTAGCACTTAATTTGCATTATTTTGCCTGTCTGCTGTCCCTAGCAATTCCTGCAGTGTGTTCCCTCCTGCAGCATGTTGAGCTCTGGATGTGTTTCCAGTCAGGGGTGTCCTGTGAGGCAGATCTGCTCTCCCACCAGGCTGCACAACCCATTTGTCATCCATCAGCTAGAATATTATTTAGGTTTAGATTCAGGCTGTTGGATAGCTGGAAAGTGTTGGCTAGGGTTGTTGAGGACCAAAATATGTTCTACTGTGTGGCTTGAAAGCTGTATTCACTGATTAAAAAGAATTAGTGACAGACTAATTATAGCATCTTGTTAGAAAATATAGAATATATTTTATGTTTACACATATCAAGTGTACATATGTGTATTTTGTATTTTATAAAAAATACCCTGTGTGAATATAGCTATAAAATATTTAGTGGAAGGTTTGTTGATTGTTTCAGTTCAGGCTTTAATTTGTCAGGAAACATCCTATTCATCTGTGATTAGTTTTGTGGTTGGAAATAATCAATAGTAGAATAATAAATGTAATTGTGTAATATGAAGACAAATTAAAACCACACTAATCTAATGCAAAAGAGGAAGAAGCTTGGGGTGAGCTAGATAAGATTTTTGTTATGGAACTAAACTCACTTGTGTATTCAGCAGAAAAGTGCTGCTCTCCTGTCTAAGTTCTCTTAAAAAAAAAAAAACCAAAATCCAAACCCTCCTAGTGTAATCCAGAATAATTAAGATGACTCTGTTTTGCTGAGCAGGGTGTCTGCATTTTGCTGATCCCTCTGTCTTTTATTTTAACAGAAACCTGAGCTACAACAAGTTGGCAGAGATTGATCCTTCTGTCTTTGCAGAGCTGTCGAACCTGCAGGAAGTGTAAGTATTCCTTCAAAGGCTTTAATTGTGTTTTGCCAGGGCTGCTTGTGGGCTGTGAGGAAATTATATCTGGTTTCCTAAGACAGTACCTTCCTTTAGCTAAGTTGAATGAGCAGGTCTGACTTGGTGGGGAGGTTTTTTCCTCTATTGTATCTGGGCTCCTTTTTTTAAACTAATCAATGGGCAGAACAACATCCCAATTAGAACAGCAGAGCTGTTATTGGAAATCATTGGAGTTTGCCTCCCTGGGTGTTGTGCAATGCTTGGAGGCAGCAGTTGAGCACACCTGAGCACACACACAGAGCTCCTTGCTGAAAGCATAACCCTGAAGCAAGGCACAGCAGCCTGGATTGTGACACCTGATGCCAGCCTAGCCCAAATCTCCCAGGAAACAAAGGTGTAGTGTAGTGGCTAACAAAGCACTTAACTGTGCCTCCTCCTCTCTCAGACATTTGTGTCCTTTTGGAACCAGAACAAACTCTGCTGGAAGTCTTGCTAGAAGAGGCTAAGCCAGCAGAGCTGTCCCCCGCTCTGGTGGGGAGCAGAGGAGCTGGTGAAGGTCTGAGTGGCTGTGCCAGCCCCTCCTTGCTGGTAAAACAAATCCATTTCAGGGAACTGCAGGTTTTCCAAGCTCCTGATCTCTGACAAGGCTCAGCAGTTTCACTCAAAGAGGGGCTGCACTGTCAGCCCTTCACAGGGGTTCCTGGAGTTCTGATTTTGGGGTTTAAAAACCAGAAGTGCCTGAGATTGCAGGCGGTGGGCTGAGGTAATGAGCTGTGTTTGCCTGGTGAATCGCTGGCATACTTGAGGTTTGGGCTCTCTGAAGAACTACTGCTGCCTCATGGGAAACTGAAAAAACATTTCCTTTCAGAAACAATACTGTGCTCTATCAAGCATTTGCTCTTGTCCTCTGTCTGTTTTCATTAAGTGTTGGCTCTGGGACTCATGGAGGGGCCAGATCCTGTGATTCTTAAATAGGCAAAAAGTGGAATTCTCCCTGGCTGATTGGACTGTGGAGATTCATGCAGCATCTCTCCTCTGGCCTGATTGCCCCTGGCTCCTCTGTTTACACAAATAGTAGGGACTTGCTGGGAATCATGAGTGAGTGAGGAATGGATATCAGGAGTGACTGCAGTGCTCTGAAATCAGCTCTGCACAGTCTTTAGAGAGAAAGTGATGTGGGTCTGCAGAACACTGCCTGCAGGATCTGTTTTCTCAACTTCTCTTTTCACTGTGGAAAGCCTTAAATTGCTCTGTGCTTAAAGAAGAGAATTGCAGCCCTGACTCTGTGAGACTTTATAATTATCCTGACATGACTGTGGCTTAGCAACAGCTTTTATTCATGGAAGTGCCTGAAGGTGTGTGACTTCAGGGAGCACAGGGTGGGAAATTGGGAAATGTGTGTGGCTTTTGATTCCCCAGGTAGGGAATTCCCTTGAGTAAAGTGCTGTGCATATGTGTGGAGCAGTGAACAGTTCCATGCTGTAAAAAGGTGTCAGGGTTTCTGGGGAGATAAGTAATGCAGCCACAGTGTAATGGGTAGATAAGAGCTGCTTGCTGTGTCAGA
>NW_005054317.1:3242816-3243123 GCF_000277835.1 Geospiza fortis
TGGCAGACTGGAGGGGAGGCAGAGGTCTGGAGCAGAGCCTGGAAGGCAGTCTGAGGGAGAAGCTCTATTAAAAGCCCTATCTACTAATCTTGGTTGCTTTTGAATAACAGCTAAACCACAGACCACTGAAATAAACTTCATTTCACAAGGAGAACCACATCTATATTGCCAGAGCATCTTCTTTCTGAGGGCTTTTTTTTTAAGCACTTGACAAACATTCATGAAATAAGCATCATGCTGTGGCATGTCTCTAGAGCAAGTCAGTGTTTCTCTGTGCATGCTGTGCTGGGCAAACCAAGGCAGCCCC
>NW_005054317.1:3243164-3302802 GCF_000277835.1 Geospiza fortis
GAACCTCCCATGATGCTTCAAACGTGCTGTCTGTGGCTCCTGAGCATTGCACAAGGCTTAAAACTCTGTGTGTGTCTCTCCGTGTGAATAATTACTGTGGTGTATTTTGAAAACATTTTGTTTTCCCTTGATTTAAAGAAAATATCTGCAGACCAAAAGATTTAAACTTCATCCCTTATCTTTGATGCTCTGCTTTGCTTTACTGAGATTTGATAAAGTCAGAGCAGAATTTACCCTCCACTTCTCCCTGAGTTGAGGCAGTTGTTTGTGTGCTTTGTTTTGGTGGCCTTTATGAGAAGCTTTATAGAAAAGTTTTAAGTCTGTGTAGGATGAAATTTAGTGGCTCAAAGTGATGCAAAGCCCTGTGATCCCACTTGCTCTGAAATAAGGGGTGGAGGCACAGGGTAGGGGCTGGACTGGGACATCATTTTCCTTCAGGACACTTGATCTTTCTCTCATCCCCTTTGGTGCCTTCATCTGGTAACAATCCCCTGGTGTCCATCCATTCTCATTCCATGGATGGATGGATGGATGGATGGATGGATGGATGGATGGATGGATGGATGGAGGGTGCTGCTGTGTGGTGGGCCCTGTGCTCCTTTCTGGGCTTTCCTCAGGTCATGTGGCTCATGGAATCCCCCAAATTGATGTTTTCGTGGCTCTCAGGCTTTCCAGGCTCATTGGTAGCAAAGAAAGTAGTAACCACGCTAAAATTCCTCTCCCAACAACTCACCTATTCTTTTCTAAAGTGCCTTTCACTGAAAGCTCTGGAGAGCTGTGCTATTTTTGAGCAGGCTCCATTTCAGCTTTGACACCAGCCTGGCAACTGGACTGTAAATATTTTATATGGGTGGCCCCCCCTCCTCCTCTGCTCAGCATCCAGAGGGTTTGTGTCATCAAAGGTGAGGGCTGGGGAAGGAGACTGAAAGTTTTTAAAGTTGTTGAGCCCAGCTGCTCTGTTTTGAGGGGATTTTTTCCCTCTTTTTTTTTTATTTTTTTTTATTTTTCAATTCCTTTACATAGGGAAAAAGGGAAGATGAGTGGGAAATCCCAGGCAAATACAGAGCTTGGCTGTCTCCTCTGTGTCAGCAAATGGTGCCTGTGAGCCAAGAGAGAAAATGAGGTGGGAGAAGCACTTCTGACTGATTCCTGCCATGGCAGGAGGCTGATCTATGAATATCACACTTATGTCAGAGGAGGGTTTGACCAGTTGTTAGATGCTGGTTGGTGTCAGAGCTGCTTAACCACAGCCGACCCAGGCTCCTTCTTCTCCTGAAGATGCTTAGCTAGATGTTAATGAAAACATGCTCAAATAGGCATTTTAATGCTCTTTCCAGCTTGCTCTGTACCTTTGGAAGCTCCAGACCATGTTGTAATATGAGCAACAGTGAGCTTTTAGTTGCAGAGTGGAGCTCCTTGCTGAATTGCAATGCATCTGGCTTTTTTCCCTTACATTTTAAGGCATGGGTATAATGTCAGAGGCAGAGGAAAGCTTTTATCCCAGCAGTGCTTGGAACTCCTCGTGAAATCAAATATCTTGCCTCCTCTCAGAGGAGCCAGAAGGGAAGTTCTGGGATAAATGTGCCACTGCCCTCTCCCACCTGCCAAAAACAGTGTTAAAAGGAAAGAAGAGGGAAAAAAACCCAACATAATTTAAGATTGCCCCTACTCATGCCTGTGGCTTAGCAACCCTGGGCTGTGCAGCTCTGGGATGCAGTGCTTTGCACCCAAATTGTGACCTTTTCAGGATTTTCTGCAGAAGGAGAGCACTTGGAAGGCCCAGAGTGACCCAGAGGCTGTGCCTGGAGCAGCAGGGATGGGAGCAGGGCTGGTTTGGGGGTGCAGGGGAGCCTGCCCAGGAATTGCCTGTGATCACTGCAGCGAGAGGGGGGCGTGGGTGAGAAGACTGAGAAATTAGGTAATTTTCAGGCAGCCAGACGAGCGACTGTTACAGTAATTAATTGACTAATTCACCGTACAAACAAGGGCTCTTTAAAGCAAGGAAGAGCCAGTCACATGGCAAGGATCTGCTTTCAGTCAGAAAAACACTTGAAGCATTAGGCCCTGGCAGGGGACGTGTCTGTGCTGGTGGTGCCATTAACCAGGGGCTCTCTGTGCTCCCCAGCTGCCTGGACCGGTGACATTTCTGTGCCCAGCACTGCTGGTGTGCTGCTGCCTTTGTGGGGAAATCCTTCTGAGATTTCCAGAGCTGGGCCTGCTGTGGAGAGGATGCCATTAGGTTGTGTCCCCAGGCCCTGACCTGGTGTGAGCAGGGGAAGGGGTTAAATTCCTGTCCTGAGCCATGGCCCACATGGCTTTAAGGTGCAAAATTCTCCTGTCTCTGGTTTGATTCTGGAAACACAGGCTAGTGGAGGGCTGTGGCACAATGCTTTCCTGCCTGGAACTTTGGGGAGTGGGTGGCAGGGAGGAAAAGCTTTACTCTTATAAAGACAATATGTTGGAATCAATGATGGTGGCTCTTATATATTAAAGATCAAGGTGTGGCCAGCACGGGTCCAGAAAACCCCTTCAGATGGAGGCTTCTGCCTCAGTGCCAGCCCTCCCCTGCTCCTGTAGGCCTGGGCCTGCTTCCCTTCAACCCTAATTTCTGTTTCTTGCAGGAGGCTGGACCACAACGAGCTGAGTGCCATTCCCTCCCTGGGACCTGCAGCCTCCAGTGTCCGTGCCCTGCACCTGTAAGTCACTGTCCCCTCCCCTGGCTCTGGGCTCCCTCTGGGGAGGGTTTAGCTGCCTCTCAGAGCTTCACAGGTGTCACACTCGTTCTGTTGACTCTAGATTTTGGTTTTTGGCTTGTTAAGAAATTTAAGAATTAATTAATCTTAATTAAGAAACATCATCTTGAGCAGTGTGATTTGTGTGATGTTGTGTGTTGTGCTTATGGTCAGTGGTAACTTATGTCAGTAAATTCCACAGGTTGAGTACAACTTCTTTTTTCTCATCTGCTTTGGGTTTCAACCATTAGGTCATACTTGTGCTATTGAATTTTACATTTTCTTTGTTGTTCTTTTTATTCCTGGGCCTGTTCTGATCATTTCTTCTTTCCTCTTAAAGCCAGAGAGTATTCATATCTTAATCTTTTAGGGAACTCATTCCAGACCTGTTTTTGTGATTTCTTTCAACTTCTTTTTACCATTTTCTTTTGAGAGAGCAGTGACTGTAAAGGATGATCTGCAGAAGGTTTGAAGTTCCTAACTTTGGTAGTTTAGATGACCACAGAAGCATCAGACACCTGAGAGCCCTTGTGTATTGGCCACCAAGGATCTTGGGTCCATGGTGCTGCTGAAGGGAATAAAACATTAAAATATCAAACTATTTAGTATCTAAAGAGTGTGGATTTCTAAAATGATTTTTTGCATGTGTCTGCTTGTACTGTGCACTGAGAAGGAATTTTGCTGAGGTATGCACGATACCTCCCAGCTTCCTGGGAAGTGTTTATGGCTAACAGGGACTCCAGCAAAGTGCTGGAGCAATTCAAGTGGTGGCTTCCAGCCTTCATGGCCCTGCAGTACTCCTGCAGGCAGGTATCTGTGTTCTCCATGGATTTGGTGCTTCTTGTGGTGTGGAATCATCTGTGACCACACCACCGGCTGATTGGCCTCTCTCGCTCAGAAGGCTCTGACTTACTCTGAGGCAGTCTTTATCTGCTGACCTACTGTGCTGCCGCATTTGTGCTGTGCACCAGGCTTTGAAAAAGACCTCCAGAAATCTGATTTATGGATGGAAAGCTTGCATAGAATTTGCCGTCCAGGGGTATAGTTTTAGGCCCCCCCAGATTGGCTTCTCTTTCTCATGAAGTCTATAAATGCTCTGAGTTCCACAAGCCCCTGTTGTTATTTTTTGCTATTAATTTAGCTGTTGGCAAAGAACCAAATTGCTGGAGCTTTTGGTTTTTTATTCCTGAAATGAAATGAGCAGTTTGGAAAGGGGGAATAATGACTTGTGGAAGGCAGTAGATTTACAGCTCCTCTGAAATTTCAGAGTGGTGCAGAAGGAAGGAGAAGCTACAAAGCCAAATGATAAAAAGATGGTATTCTGAACAAACTGCTTAGTATCACTTTCCAGAAATCTGAATTGCTCTCCTCAGCTGCTGCACATAAATAACTCTGATAGCAGGATTTGTAATACTGCTGTCATACTTCTGCAAGAAGGGTCTCTTTGTTTAGCTTGTATTAGAGAAGGCCACTTCTTTTCCCCCTTGCATTTCCTTTTAATTTTAATCAGAGATAAAAATAACCTGAATGATGTTTTAAAGTACCTGCTCCAATCGATGTTGCTGACTCACATTGGACTGATTTGCTGAGGAAGTGAAGTTTTCTCCATCTTTGGGAGTCTTTAATCAATTGCTTGGCTTCCTAAAAGATGGGCCTTTAGTTCAACCCTAGGTTAATGGGCTTGATAGGCAAATTGGTGGGTAAAGTTGTTTAGCCTTGTGTGATGTGAGGAATCAGATTATATGGTCATACTGGTTTCTTCTGGCCTTCCAGTCTGTGAAGTAATAATTGGGGAGGCTGCCAAACCAAACCCAGGGTAAAGGCTCATAATGAAGACTTGTGTACTGAGAAACTGGTTTGTGTTTAAGTGTATAGTGTTACAGTGTATTCTTAATGCTAAAGAAAAATAAATACGTTTCCTTTTTTTTTTTCAGTGTTTAGAAATGTGTGAAGTGTGTTTACCTCACAAACCTCTGAAGTAGGTTTTGTATATTGCATGTGGTTAAGTATTTCCAAAGGACTGTTAATGTATTATAAAAGCAAGGCTTGTATATTTGTCACTCAAAACATCCCTTCTGGATGATTTATTTCATCTCCTACTCTTCTTAAACAGGAGAAAGCACTTTTTCTCCTTTTGGGGCTGAGAGAAACAATACTGGCAAACTCAAATTTCATATAAAGTTTGGTGGTGGGGTTTTTTTTTTTATTTTCTTTTTTTTTTTCCTTTTTTTTTTAATAATCTTTGCTTTTCTTTCCCTGCTTTTGGGTTTTCCTTACCTGTTTCCATCATCCAAAACTTGCCTGCCCCACACATGTGAGGACCAAAGGCCAGTTAAATATATATGTAAGCATGAGAATCTGTTGAAGAGAGAATTCTCAGAGCTTTCTGCAAGCCTTTGGATGTCCCAGGCTGCAGATGGATGCAGACATAACATATGTACCAAAAATGCTTTGTCCTGATACAGAGCCATGAAGTTTGGTTCAGTTCAGTTATTCCTCGAAGAATCAGTTTGTTTGCCTTGCATGTTGAAAATATTGCCAGAGTCGTTCATTTCAGCAAGAGCAAACATAAGGGACTTGATAAGGCTTTTAATAGAACAGAAGGGAAAAATAATCTATGTAGGGGTTACCAAATAAAGACAGACATTAAATGCAAACATCTGTTAGTGCAAACAAAAGCCAGGAAATTCAGCTGGGAGGGGGAGAGACCGAGTCTGGATTCATTCCGAAATTACATCGGAATAGCTGAGAGGAGAACCTTGCCTGAAATTCCCACAGCATTTGTAATTTAGTTACAGTTCCTAGACTTGGACATTGGGGAGTTGATGGCGGGATGTTTTCACTGACATGCCCTTGGCTGAGGATTTCCCATCCCAGTGCAGCTACAGTGTGTTAACTCTGAAGGCTCTCGAGGAGACCCTGTTACCTGATCTGCTGGGGAAAGGGGTGATGGAAGAAACCATTTATTTGCAGAACGTAGGCTGTTTATATCCAGCTTCCTCACTAACTTGCATGGGAGAACTCTTAGGCTTGCCAGGTTAAAGGAGCTGCAATCAACCCTGCACTAGTCTGTTATTATGGGTTTCCTACAAACCCCTAAGCTCAGCCCTTACTCTGGGGCCTGTCTTCATTGCTGCTGCATCTACCTGCATGTGAGTAACTGCACCCTGGAGGGGTTTTGGGGCATTTGGACAGAAGATGGAGGTGAATCCTTGTCCTCTGCCCTGGCTCCAAGCCTGATTAATCCAGCATCCTCTGCCACAGGCTGTTGGGCAGCTGTAGGGCTCAGTGGAGAGTGCTAACCAGACTTTGGAGCAAGCATGCTAAACAGACAACACTCTGCCACATCCTTAGCTGGCTGGGAATTAAGGAAGTTAACAGATTAAACACTTAAAAATAACTTTCATTTCTTTCACTGTGAGTCTTCTAAGCCTCCAGCCATTTAGGAACAAAGGGGACAGTGACCCACAGCAGTCAGCTGTGTGTTAGCAACAGGCAGAGCTGTTTGAGATGCTTTGGCCCCATCGTCTTGCTCTGAATAAGCACAGATAACAAGGAACTCAGAATAGGGATTTTTAGAGCAAAAGAGTGTGAAATAGGATTAGCTGATTCACAAGAAGATGCAGTGACACTGCAGTGTATGTACTGGGGAAAGCGAAATCAATAGGACTACTCTGCTGCCAAACTGAGCAGAAAAGTCTCTTGAAGAAAATCAATCTTCTTTACAGGCTCATTAATGTAAAGATCAATTCACATTAAACTGTAATTAAACAGAGAGCTAATATGAGAAGGGTAAGTGATCTGCTGTGCCCCAGGCAAAATAGATCATGTAAAATTTGAAAACTAAATACGTGGAGAATTGGAAACTGGGAGTGGCAGGGAACATGCTAGGACTGCTTGGAAAAGGGCTGATGAGCTCAGGTGCTGGTTGGGGCAGCATGATCCTCATGGGAAGGAGGGTACTCAGTGCTCTTCCAGCTGGATGTCAGGTAAGACAGGTCAAAGACTTCAGCCAGTCTCTTCCATTTGACCTGCATGGTTTCTTGTAGAGTTTTTGCTCTTAAGTGCTGGGGATTTCTTTATAATTCTGGTTAAATTAGCCACACTGTTAAGATTGTGATCCTTGTCTGTGATTTTCTTTGACTCTCATTAGACCTTTGTACTAGATTAAAGTTGACTGGTCTTGGAAGTCAATAATGTGGCAGAATCAGGATTGCACTATTGAGCTGTTGCCTCATTCCTCCACAGTGAAGGCTTGGGAAAGCTGCTGTTATTTTAGTGCTGTTTGCACTGCTTCACTTGTGTTGTCAGATGGGGTTTGCAAAGACTTTCTGAAAACCCATGTGGTCCATTAGATTCTTTGAGCTGCTGTTTTGCTTTCATCCGAGACAAAGGTGTCTTGCTTTGTGAGCTGAAACAATGCAAGCAGCCTGTGCTCTGCTGCTCTGAGTGGGATCTCACAAATACAAATACACTTTCCTTTCTGCAAGATGTCCTGGGAGCTGGGATGGTGGGCTTGAGGTCTGTGACTTCACTCCATCTTTGCTTTTCAAGTTAAGGTGTTGCAGACTCTGTTGAGCATCAGGACTGCAGCTCTGTCAGGGTGACCCTGTTAGAGGGAAGAGCTCAGAGCTGCTGCCATCTGTGCTGCTCCTAGAGCTCAGCTCAAGCCTGAGCTGGTCTCTACACGAGGTGTGAGCTCACTTTGTGTTCCTGGCTAGGCCAGAGTAAAAAGCTCTGTGTGGGCGGTGTTGAGAGCTGGGAAGTTTGGCTTGCAGGAGGAATGAGGTTTGAGCTCACAGACAGCACAGACCCAGCCTTGGAGGCCATTTGTGGCCTGGGATCCTGCTGTGCTAATTGCTGTACAAACAGAACAACTGCCTTGACCCCCAAGGGCTTTAATCTGCAAGTCATCTTTGCTGGAGTTAAAAAGGGATGATCTAACAATCAGAAATAAGGAGACTACTCTGTTAATTCCATCTGGGTCGCAGCGAGAGGTTTTGTGCTCACAAGCACCAAATCCAGATGAGTCAGAGGCAGCGGGGTCTGCTCCGAGTCAGCAGCTCTGCCTGTGTGCAGGACGTGCCTTGGGCAGCTCACAAACCACACTGCCTTCCACCCTTCCTCATTATTGGTCCAGAGAAAACTTTCTCTGGGAACTGAGGTGGTGTGGATAGATAAGTGGGAGCAGATTCACCCCCAGCCCCTGCTTGCATCACCTACATGGTGTAATGTCTGCAGGGGCCAATTCTCCAGTGTTTGTTTAAGTAATTCCCCTTGGAGATGGAGAGAGCTGCTTTCTGAGAGTTTGGCTATGCAGGCTATACTACTGAGCTTCTGGGTTTGGATGTGAAATACATTAATATGGAAAGGGAAAATGAAAAGAATGCTGAAAGGCTGTTCAGTGTGCAGCAATTCACAGGCATAAGATATTCTGAAACCCACCTCTTAAGTTTGTTTTGCTCAGAGTTCATATTAAGGCTCTGGTGTGTAAAGTCTGCAAGTTTTTGAGGCCAAAGACTGCAGGAGCCTTCCCAGTGGATGAAACTCTCATTAATCATGTACTCCCAAGCACCAGAAGAGATGCTGCTTTGACTTTTCTTTTGGGCTGTTGGAACTGTTCTAATCATTTGCATGTCCTCTTTGAGCTTTTAGATATAACATGAGTGCATGGAAATGGCAAAGGATCTGAGGCTATTCCAGGGAAATGAGTAATCATTTTTTCTGGAAAAGCAACAGCAGTAAAGCACACAGTTATCAGACTCAACAAAAGAGCATCAGAAAGTAATCTGGGCACATACAGTGGAGTGTAAAAATTGGCCAGAGGATAAAGATAGTGAAAGTTGGTGGCAGCTCATGAAATACCAGTTACCCCTGGAGGCTGCTCTATTATGTATTTCATAACAAGCATTTTGTGCAGCCGTGGCAGCTGCTTCTGTGAGCAGAGAATTGCTGTGAGCTAGGCCAGATCTGCTCTGGCATCTATGCGCTGCTTTGTAGGCCGTGCTGGGTTCGTGTGTGTCTGGAGGGAGGAGAGGACACCAGTGGGACAGAGCACAAGGTATGGGGTTGGAATACTGGAAGGGGATCTTTTTGTGCAGGACCAACATATTCATTATATCCCAAAGTATGTGTATACATACGTATATATATATATACACATATATACATATGTATATGTATATGTACACACACATATATGTACACACACCCCCCTTTGGGTGAATCTGCTTCCTCCAAGCTGAAGAGGATCTGCCTCAGGGCAGCTGGAACTCCTGGATGTAAAGGAGTTCCTGCCATCTCCAAGGGCAGGAGCATATTTTATGTACAATGCACAAAGTGCGAGTTCTATCCCTCTGCAGATCAAGCCTACATCAGTTGTTAGGGTCATCTGCAACCATGGTCTTTTGTTAAGGTCACTATGAAAAATAGCTTCATATTTGAGCCTTAGAATAGCCCAAAATTGCTACTATTAATATCTGTGGTGGATTGACTGTCTCATTTAATGGCATATGGCAAATAAAGCACACATCTACAAAAGCAATTCCTTTGTTAGTCTTCACAGACCAAGCAGGTTTCAAATATAAATAACTTGCTGAGTTGAAAGTTTTTTTAGTTCATTGGAGTTTCCTGCCTAAAAACTGCTGGCAGTGGCAATTAACTTTGCTCAGAGGTGAGTAAAAGTCAAGTTGAAACTACAGTAAAAGCAAGTTGAATTATTTTGGGGTAAAATTCGCTCTCCATGTTCCTCTCTGAAAGCTTAGCCAATTCAGCTTTTTAACAAAATGGCACAATATAAAGAAGCTCTCAGTATGTGTTCCCACATCCCTACTGAGACTAAGCAGTTAGTTATCCTGGTTGTAGACAGTGGTCCTTGCTCAGAGTATGAAATAAATCCCAGAGAGGAATAAGAAGAGGGGTGGGGGTAGAATTGTGGGGTTTAAGTTGGGTGGCATAAAACACTGGCACCATTAGGAATAGTGTAGGGTAAAGAAAATGTTCACTTTAATGTGATCCTCTGAGGTTAGGGTTGGCAGAGATTAGCAAAAAAGTCTGCTGAAAGCTCATTTCTAACTGAATAAAAGCCAGCTATGGGCTGGATTTTCTCTTATTTTTAACCCATGTCAAATTCCCCAATTAATTGCAGAAGTGAACAATAGAGATCATGTCAATAGTGATTATCTTGCAAAAGCAGCCCTGCTGGGGGTGTGCAGAGTGGAAAATGTGATTGCTGGTTAAGAGAGATGAGAAAGTGATCTGTCACACCTTCAGATGAAGTGATCACTTGAGAGGCCACGCTCCCTCAGGTTTGTGTGCATAACTCCTGCTTGTTAACAGGAATTCCACGTGAATATTGATTGGGAATAAGTGGTTGGGTGAGTACATGTTCTGCCTGTCAAACCATTTAATGTTCAATTGCACGTCAGGGAAAATAGCAAAGGTAGCTGGAAGATGAAACTGGAGTGCAGGGCTGAGCGAAAAGACAACTGTGTTAGTCAGATCTGAGCAGATAAAATGAGTTGGGGAGAGGTAGAATTAAGAGCTGATGACAAAAGAAAGAATCTATAAATTGCTCATGGGTTTTAGACTTAAAAATAATTTCCTGTCCAGTCCATCTACTGCAGATCACACACTCAGTGCTGACCAGGGTGGTGATTAGCATGAGCAATCAGGCCACGGGATTGGACTTTCTGTAATCCCTCAGGTGCCCTGGAAAAGGCGCACTTTTTGGTGATCTTACCAAGAACTTTTGCCTTCAAGGTTGTTTCCTTGAGAGAGCAGTCACCTTTTTCAAAATAGAAGGAACTGAAGATGTAAATGGTCTTACTAAAGAAGCTTGAAGAACTTACTAAGTGGTGGTGAATGCTTACACTTGACTGTACAAGATCTTTACCAGGGAAGCTTGAACAGCCTTTTTTACACCAGCCTGGCTTAGCACAGAGGCAGTTCTACTCTAAACCCCAAATTTCCTCTTCCCTGGATGTTTTGACACCTTGTTCTTGGGTTTCCCAAAGCCACCCTTCCTACTTGATGAGCTTCATTAGCAACAGGGTGCCTGTTCTTGTGAAGAGCAGCTCTTTTCTTTGCTGACTTGACCGCTGCTTTTCCACATTGGAGCTATTCCTTCTTGCAGGCAGAGCAGTGTGAGCCCAGCAGAGCTCAGTGAAGTCTGCCCAGAGGCAATCCCTGTTCCTGTGACCTTGCTGACAAGACAGATAAGCCCTTTCAACAGAGCACAAGTGTGTGTCATGTTGGAGCAGACGAACAGCCAGCCTATCTACATCTCTCAAGTGTTAACAGGAGTTTGACTGGCCAGTCAAAAATGTGTTTCTTCAAATGCTGCCTTTTTCAAGAGGCAGGTCTTTTAGCAGCTTCTGCTGTAAATTCCATGAGGCTGAGAGCTTGATGGTGTGGAAGATGAATTCAAGTATGTTGTCCTTTCTTTACCTCTCTTATCACTGTAGCTAAATCCACCTGTTTTCATGGTGTTCATGGCAAAGGTGGGAAAAGCCCCTGTGTCACATTGTGGCTTAGAGATGCAGACAGTGCATGCTATCAAGTCTGCTTGCAGTTAAAATTTGGATAAAAGTTGCAGCATCATGGGCAGAGCCATTGCATTTGGTTTGCACTTGAATTGCTTCTCCCCTTGTGTTATTTTCCCCTCCTCACTCCCGTGGAGAGACAAAAGCAAAAACAAAACCACCCACAAAACACATGTGCTCTCTGGGCTGTGGTGGATCTTATTTACTTTGATCATGTATTACACAAAGAGAAACTAAAATCAGTATCAGGATTTAAGGATGAAAGTGCCTCCGTGCCCTGTGCTTTTGGAGCTTCTTGGCTTTCAGATGGAAATGCCATCCTTGTTGATTAGAAGCACAAAACTTGCATGCAATGAAATGAGAGGAAGCTGCTGTCTGTGCTCCAGCCCCTGCTCTGTGCTGGTTCAGTTGACATCTGATTTTTGCGTTTCTGTTCTTCCTTATCACAGACCTGGCTCATCTTTGAGGCAGTGATAAGGTGGGGGGCCTGGGCAGCAGCCCTGACACGGGCACTGGGCACTGTGGGGCTGGGGAGAGCAGGAATTAATCAGAGCAGCAAACTGGTGGGGTGAAGCTAACCTCTTTCTTGGCTTCAGAGAGTTGCTTATGCATTTAATTTGGGATAGAAAATTGAGTTTGGCTGGCATGTATCAGTGGCAGAAGAAAGCCCTTGAGGGAGAAGCACAAGAGGAGAAGCCAGTGGCAGAGCAAAAGAGTAGCAGACCAAAGATATGAGATGTAGAGCATGGAAACACTGACCTGACTGTCATCTGCCAGCAACTGAATGACCCCTTTCAAATACTGATGCAGCCCTTCCTTCAAAGAGGCTCTGCTGAGTGCCACGACCCCGTTCAGACAGCTGTGCAGAGCCCTGTGGTTTCCTGCATTCTTGTGTGAAAACTGCCATTTACCTTGTATGACTCCCTTCCTTCTATTCCCACAGGACAATTTTCCTCCTTAGCAGAGTTCAGCACTCAGGAGATCCTCTCCTCTCCTTTGCAGCCTTTCTCACTGCTTGCTCCAGATGGAGGTCAGGGAATGTGAGAAGTGACAGGAGCATGGACAGAGAGCTGGAGGAGGGAGTGAGAGGCTCATACAGCTCTGAGTGCTTGCAGACTGCCCCTTTCAAAACCAGCAGTGATGATGTTCAGTGGCTTAGAGATCTGTCCCTCCCTTGTGCCTTTGGCCAAACTGCATCACGGGCTGGGCAGCCCCTGCTGAAGATACCTGGCCCCAACCCCTGCAGGTGCATCCTCCATTGAGGGGTGAGCTCAGGGCTCTGCAGATCATCTCTGAGATGCTTTGGGGTCAAGTTTACAAAAGTTCAGGGAGGCTCATTACAGAGAAGCTGTGCCAGACAATGAGAGATGCTTTGCACAGCCTGTTTAATGGATCTGAGCCCTTTGTGAATACATCATTTTAAAAGCTGCTGCAGAGCACAATCTTGATGAAACATGCAGTATAACCAGAAGAGAGCTGGTCCTCTTAGAGCCACCCAGTTGCTGATGAGGGGACTGTGCCCATAACAGAGACTGTCTGTCTTCAGGAATCTTTATTTGCTTTGATGTTACAGCAGGTTGTGTAATCTGCAGCCTCTGTTGTAAAGATGACTAAATTCTAATCCTGCCTGTCCCACACATTTTGTTCTCTTAACGGAATGAAATGCTGAAGGCTTAGGAAGTTGTATGTTGCAAAACATATCCGAAATCATATGGTGGCAAGTCAAAGTCCAGTGAAAGGAAATGCAGATCAAAGTGAGGGAAGGAGAGAGCTTTGAAAAATGACATGGCTTACCTCAGTGAATCTAGCACACAGTGTAAGGTCATGTAAGAAGTCAGAAAGTTTACATAAACAGTGCCAGTTCAGAAATATTCAAAGAGAATCTGTATCTCAGTGGGCATGTGGTGGTTTTGGTTACAATAGCAGAAGGGCTTTCCTTCATGCAGTTCCTGCTTAACCCAACAAAACCCATTAATGACTGTTCATCAGATCCAGGCCTTTGCTTATGTCCAGCTGCTGGGAAAGATTCTAAAGAGAATGCTTGATCCCCTCCCCTTATCCTTATGGAGGAGCTGTGGGAGTGTGCCTGGCAGCAGGATAACATCTGCCCATGGTTGGGTACCCGGGGCACGAGGATGCTCTGAGGCCACTGGGAGTGCAGCAGGGTCAGTGTGAGAGGCAGATGAGCTTGGTCCTGTGAGTGACCACAGAGTAGCCTTTAATAATAGACAGTGAAAACATAGCCCCTGGGTCACACTGGGCTCACATGAGCAGCCCTGTTGGCTGCAGTGGAACTATTTGTGTGAGTAAGAGTTTGCTTGTGGGAAGAGAGTTCATGGCACAGCCCTCTGCAGGTGGCAGCTGCTCCCAGGCCCAAAGGGGTGAGTTAGCAAATCTCAGCTCCCAGACTGATTTCTGCCTCCAAACATCCATGACCTGGAACAGAGACACAGTCACTTCACTGTGAAAGGTTCCATTTTTCTCCATCCCCTCCATCTTAAAAAAAACCCAAAGCCCAGGTTGTTTTTAAACCCCGCTGTCTTGTCCCAGCTCTGTGTAGCTGGGGGTAATTTGCTTTGTGCTTCTCCATCCTAAACCACAAAATAGGGTGACAACATGACCTGATAAATAAAAGCCCCCTGGAATATATCTGGTTTGAAGCTGATGTACAGCAGATGAATAAATCCTCTTCATATTTTCTGCTGTAGTTGGATATAGTTGGAACAGCTCCATCAGATTGTTTCATGCGTTATTCCTTTATATGATTTTAAGTGAAAAACAGTGTGAAATGCTCATGGATTTTGTTTGCTTCATCTTAGACCTTCTTCTGAAGGAATGCTAGGGAGAGGGAAGATCTTGACTTACAGTCTTAGGTGGGGCATATAAATCTTTAAGGGAAAGTTTGGATATCCGTAAAAAATTACACGAGTGGCTTTTTTTTTCCAGTGGTTTAGGGTTTTGTGGTTTTGGGGTTTTTTTTGGGCTTTTTGGGGATGGTGTTTTTTGGTTTTCTGGGTTGGTTTGTTTTGTGTGGCTGACCCTAAAATGCAGTGGCTGGCTGGCCTGCCACTGCTCTGCTCTTGTTGTGTGTGCAGCCAGCACCTGAACAAACAGAGCTGTATCTGTGACAGCCTGGGAATCCGCCAGGATTCCTCAGGGAAGGAGTGATTCAGAGCATCTGAGAAAAGTGGGGGCTGCTTCCATGCATCCCTGCTTCCTGTCCACACAGCAACCCATGCAGCCTTGCTCTGAAAGGACAGTGGGGCACTTCCCATAAGCAAATACAGTTTTTGTGTTGGATAAAAATACACGTTCTTGTGACAGTACAGAATCTTGTGCCTCATGGATTATTCTGGAAAGGCTGATATGACAACACAAAGTGTCAGACAGCTAGTGGGGCTTTCCAGAGCCCTTGGGAAGTGTGAGGGCTCATGCACATCAGGCAGTTCAGTTTTTCTGGGAAGGTCTTATGTGAGGAACTAGGGAATGGTGTGACACAGACTTCCAGCATGTCACCTGCATGCATACTTCAGCTGCAGAGATGGCTTCACTCTACTGCAAGGCAGGCATTTCACAAGTCACAATACAGAAGAAATAGTTTTCTGGCAGAAGTCTTTGGAAGTAAAATTTGTGAGTAAAATGTTAAAACCATGTAAGAAGTTCTGCACTGGTAAATTGTTTGAACTTCGAGTCATAGCTGAAGTGCAGGTCCCAATGACATTCTTCCCCTTCCTTCTTTCCGTATGTTAATGAAAATCACTTAGGAGATCTTTGGTTACTGAATGTAAGAAGGTGACCAGGAAAAGCAGGAACATTTATGCTGTTGTTGTAAACACAAATTCATCTTCCAGATTATCGTTACCCTTCTTGCCTTGTTAGGAAAATTACTCAGGCATTGCACTCTACTCTAAAACCATGATTTTATTTATTATTTTCTGTGTTTGTGCGGTGAGTGACAGGCTAAAATCAAACAGCAAATCATATAAGGTGAAAGCTTAGGAACCCATGTCTTTGATCTTCTTCAGTGTTTCTAGAAGGATCGGTACTGGATCTCCATCTCCTCTGAGCTGAGGAGGAGGAGGGCAGGTAGTTGCAGGCATGTGTTAGTCACAGTGTGTGTGATCCATCTCTGGTTACCCTGCCTTTGATCTCCCTCCCTGTGCACAGCCAGTCTGTGACACCAAACCTTGCCTGTCCTTCTGTACCAAGCCCCATAACTCTTTCTGGCTCCAGCATTTTGTTTCTTCACTACTTTGTCACGATGGAAATCCTAACCAAACCCTGAACTTTTTAAAATCTCTCTCTTTCTAGTCCTGTGATCTCCCTCATACGCTAATTTTGAAAATGTGCTGGCATATTAATAGAACCCTGCCCGAGGTGCAGAGCCCCTCTTTAGAAGCTCAGTTTTATTTTTGATGCCTATAACAGGTGCTGGTTTAATAGTTTTGCTGTATTACAGCTTTCCTTTTTCTCTGGTGAGCCGGGCCAGATCTGTAAGCTGACACTACATGAAGGGCAGGCATGTGACTTCTGCCTGCCTTTAGCCTCACTTCACACTGAACATTTACACTGCAGCTACAGCAGCCTTAATTCAAGCTTTGTCTAAACCAGGAGGTTTTGTGCTGATTGTATTTAAATCAGCCCAAGCAAAGCCCCTCGTGCATTCCTGTCTGAGGGTCTTGCTTTGATTTTCTGCTGTCAGCTTTGGAGTGGGCAGCTGCTGGGGAGAGTGAATGTGGCTCAAACAACAAAGGAACGTTTTTGTGCTGCTCTTTGCATCCATTTCGCACGAGGAGTTTGAAGCTGAGGTATAAATTAAACTGAGTGGTGTTCTCCTTGCTTGCTGCAAAGAGGAAGGTGAATTCTTCCCCTATTAGGTCTGGTGGAAAATGTTTCACAGCCTGTTTATCAAATAAATATTCACAAAGACACTTCGAATGAGGAAACGCACCGGGATTAAAGTGTAACTTTACCTCTAAAATACAAGCTGAGATTCCTGGAAATGCTGCAAGCCTTTGACTTTGCGCCACCTGTTATTTTCCTGCCACCCCCTCCAGCTCCCTCCCGACTCAGAACAAACCCAAACAGGCTTTGGCTGTGCTGGAACGTTCTGATTGTTTTTCTCAGCGCGGCGGAGCGGAGAGCGCGCGTTGCGTTTGTTTCCTCACGGCCTTGCTTCAGCAAGGAGCTGCCTGGGGTTGATCCCAATCTCCTGTAAGCACAAGGGATCTGTGCAAAGTGCAAGGGCTGAGGGGCTGTGCTACCCTGAGGGGCTGGAGGGTGCATCCACCCAGCTCTCCTCTCCCTCTGTGGCCGGAGCTGGTGCTGACCCCAGGGTGAAGAAGTTCCTGAACAAGTGCCATGAGTACAGAGAGTGTAGAAGGGATCACTGCTGACTGCCAGCTACCTTAGCTTGGCACAGAGGTGTTCCAGGTCTGTGTTAGCTGCAGATGAGGTGTCTCTGGGAATGACGTTGGGTATGAACTTGGAAGTTCTGCTGTTTTAGCCAGATCCTCCCATATTCATAAACAAACCTAAATGGACTTGGATGGACTCCCTAGTTCCTATGATTTCTTTTTCACTTGAGCTGCTTTTGCTCCAGGTTTTTAGTCCTCAGCAAAGGCTGCATCATCCTAGCTGGATAGTCCTTTTCCATGCACATTGCAGAGCCAGAGGTAGAGAGGGGTTAAGGAACTTGCCCAAGGCAGATGAGTCTGTGCCAGAGCTGGGAATAGAAACCAAGAGACTTGGCTCCCACTCCAGGCTCTAATTGCACAATCTCACATTGAAGCCCTGTCATTGTACACTCTTGAGGTAACACTGGCTGAAGTGAGGCAGGGAAAGCTCTTTCCAGGCTCTGATACCCAAGGAGTGGGGAGAGGAAAGGATACCTGGAGGTGTTGGTTGTGCAAGCACCAATTATTTGTGCTTTAATGCCTGGTTTCAGCAATTGGTTCTAAAATCTGATCTGTCACATTTGAAGCCAACCCAGTGTGAAGTGGTTGGGAAAAATCCAGCCCTTTTCCAGTCAGTGATAAAGGGGAGAGGCAAATTCATAACATCACTGGGTTTTTTTGGTTTTTTTTCTGCAAAACTCCCTTGGGATGAACAGGGGAACAAAGGCAGGAGAGCCGAGAGGATCCAAGTAGTAACAGTAAGGGTTAAATCACATTTGGACCCTTACCAAAAGAATGAAAAATAAATTGTAATCAAGCTAGTAAAAGGTTTGTGCTATGTTGCCTTCATATCACATGCTGTGTATAGGAAAAGTCACAGGCTTTGTTTGAAGTGCAGTGCTTTGAGAGGGTGCAGTGCTTTGCAGCGAACTGTCTGACATTCCCCAGCTGGGACTGGCCCGGGATGGTGTTTGGAGCTGAGAGCTACATTTGGAGTCAGCCCATGTTTGAAGGAGAAGGGGGAGAGGGAGAGAAAGGAGCCAGTTTTTCTGCCTGTGTAAAATAAAGTATCCCTCTCATCTGCCAGCTGCAGCACATGAAAAGCGAGAGGCAAGCAGACAGAAGTCACCTGGAAACTGCGAATGCAGCTCAAACCAAATAGTTCTTTCCTGTCCTTTTCTTCCCTTCTTCAAGTCTGTCTTCTGGGATGGGTTGGGAGGTCTGGCAGGCAGGCAGAGTGGATATATGTTGAGCAACCAAAGCACAAAAATATTAATACTCCAAAAGAAAAAAAAAAAAGAAAATGAAAAAACATTGGCTTCTGAAGAGCATTTCATGTCCAAATTCACTCTGTGCTCTCAGTCCCTTGCAGACTTTGCTGCCCTGTGTAGGGATTGTCAGGTGATTTATAGATTCTCCACGTTCGTTTGTACAAGCCTTCATTTCCTGTTAATTTACAGCCAGATTCATCTCAGCTTAGATGAGATCAGAGCTGAACTCGCAGCCCCTGCTTCAGGAGAGCTCCAGAAAATGTGCTCGTGCTTTGCTTTCAGTTATGTCTGTGTTGAGGTACTTTCCTGAGTCAGGCTTGGATGCACATTTAATGGGTGCTCTTCTGAGGAGGAGAAAATTTCTGAACCTTGCGATTCTACTAATCAAGTTAATTGCAAAAAAAAAAAAAAAGTCCTAGAGGGAAAGAAATTTCCCTTGTCCTTGTTTTTAGTTAATGGAGGTCACAAAATTCTGGGTATAGTGATTTTTCCTGTATTTTAGTCTCACTGTGCTATAAATTCAGTGTACCACTGTCCTGCTGGGTGCATCAGACTTTATTCCCAGCTGTAAATGAATATTGGTCTTTTGGATCGCAGCCATGTCATTACCTTTGAAACAGTTGTGGTTGTGGAGACCTGTGTGCAGGTAACCCATGGAATAACCAGTTTGGAGACATAAATTATGACTTTCCTTTGATTTTTATTGACACCTTGTTGCATTGTATTAGCAGCTATAGTGCTGTAAAATTTGTCCTTAGTGTTTTCTGAGCCTGCACTGAATTAATTATCATTTAAACTCTTCAGTCCAAGTAGTGTTTCTGTGCCCGTTTCCCCAGCGTTGAGCAAGGGCCGTGTGCTGGCTGTTTAAAGGGTGAGTCTCCCAAAAGCAAATTGTTCTGGGGTTGCAGATTTTTCACTCTTCCTGTTGTGGACACCAGCAAAGGTTGTGGTGAAACAATCTGGTTTTAATAACAGGGAGGGTAAAGGAGCAGATCACCGTGTGGGGAGCAGCACCCTTGCCATGTGCTGCTGGCATTTTCTGTCAAAGGGAGGAGGTTTTCTTCCAAAGGGGCTTGTCTGAACCCCTGGGAGAGCCTGAAGTGGGGGTGAAGCTGGAGAAGATGGGCTCCTAAACAGCTGGAAGTGCCTGCAAAGCTGTGTCAGACATCCCTCAGTTTTTGTTTCAGAGGGCTGATGCTTTGTTAGGGGAGCTGGGATTTGCATTCAGGAGTGCTTTCACTGGCTGCTCTCCCCTCCTCTGCTCACCCAGTAGGTGTCTGGATGGATTGAGGCACAGGACTTGTCTGAACTCTCTTTACTATCTCTCATTATTCAGCAAGTTCCCAAGTGTCTGGTGAGCGTCTCTGTTTGGAGTGCCTCACTCAGAGCCTTGCCAGTAATATCAGTGACTGCTCTAAATTCACATCAGGCATGTGCTCTGCTCTTGTGACTAATGCACAATGTATTTTTTTAATTGATTACTGTTCTCTACTGACTCAGGCCACAAAGGAGTCAGAGGAAAGGACTCAGTGAGGGGGTGATTTTTACTTAGACCTTGTGGAGTACAGATGAAGTATAAAGGCATTTAACTGTTTGGTGGCTGTGGAAGCAAACTGAGGGCAGTTGGTAGGAATTTCTCTAAAGAAAAACCTTAGGTTGAATCCCTCAGGCTGTCCTGGCAGCAAACACAAGTAATCAGTGCAGGTCTGATCCTCCAGCTGGTGCTTGGGCACTGCAGAGTTGTCCTAATCCTACAGCAGGACAAAAGTAGCAAAAGATAAGGAAATGCCAGCAAGAACATTTGCAAGACTTCTTATTTCTGTGTGTTATAAATCATTGTAACAGTGCAAAGCTGGGAATTTTCAGAAGAATCCTTAGGAATTTAGAATGTTATGTAACTTTTGTTGAGTTTGTGTTTAGTTATTTGTTTCCTTCTCTGAAAGTCACATTCTCTGGATAAAGCCTTGGCATGTTGAGCCACTGATCTGCACTCCTTGCCTTTGGGATTCAGAAGCAGCCCTGCAGTCCTTGCATGTAACAAATCCAGTTTGGAAGTGCAGGCTTGTGGGAGAGCCCAGATTAATGGAAGAAAAACTGATAAGTGGAGTCAATAGTTCTGTAGAAGGAAAAAAGTGGAAGCCTACAGATACCTGTGAGCTGGCTGTAGCCAGAGGAGCAGCGAGGGGATTAGGGAATCTCTCTGGAATGGTTAAAAAGTTAAAGCTGTTAAAAAATCACCATAACTCCTGAGTGCACAAACTCAGGGCCAGCCTGGGGGCCTGCTGCAGGCTAGGATATTCATTCTGTTTTTCTGAGAGAGCTAAACAGTTCCTTTTTCTGCTGCTGACTGTTGCAGGCATCACAACAGGATCCGCAGCATTGAGGGCAGAGAGCTGCAGCCCTACGTTACCCTGGAAACGCTGGACCTGAGCTTCAATGACATCACGGAAATCCGAAACGGCTGCTTCCCACAGGGACTGCTCATCAAGGAGCTGTGAGTTCTGCTGGCTGGGAACTGCTTTTGTGGACTCACCACAGCACAGAAAAGGGCCTCAAACCTTCAGAAAACAAAGTCATGAACATAAGAAGTATGGGATTCTTTGTCAGGATTTGAAGTGCAAGGGAGAGTTAGAAGGCAGCACGTTGTCACTGTTGTCAGGTTATTTTTTGAGTGGTGTTTGGTTTCTGATGTAGCTATAAAGAATGCAGATTATTATCAAATGTGTTGCAAAGAAAAGGTATCTTTCAGGTATCCTACATCCTTCATGTGTAGGTATCTCTATAAAGAATGCAGATTGTTATTAAATGTGTTGCAAAGAAAATATATCTTTCAGGCATCCTACATCCTTCATGTGTAGGTGTCTTTACAATTGCAAACCCGTGTGCATCTAGAAGAGTGGAGAGAGAGCAACTATTTAATCATTAAAGTGGCTTTCTGAATATTGAGAACAGACATGTCTCTGATTATTTGAAGAAAATGGGGTCAAACAGAGTAACACACTCCCACAGGATGTTTGCCTGTTCAGAGAAATATGAAATAATCTGTATTTTAGGTACCTTTGAAGAGGTGGAGGCAAGTAGTCTGCCTGCATTAAAGTTTACACCCAAGTTTGTGTTCCTGCTTGCAGGAGGGTATAAGGGAGTGGTGTTGTGACTGATGTCCTGCAGAAACAGCCCCTGTGGCTCAGACTAGGATCCAAATAAAAAAGACCTCTGGGACAGATACTGAGGGGAAAATGGGGAATGAATAGCATCAGCCTGCACTGGAATAGTCTCCAGTTTCTGGCTTCCACTGCTGATTGCCTTGTTCAAGCAGGAGGATGTCAGGGAGCTCTTTGGAAGTGCCAAGCAATTCCCCACATTCATCACAGGCTCTGGGAAAGGACTTTTGTGCACCCAGAAATTCAGCTGGTTCGAAGCCATCTCTGTAGTTTCACCAGCTTGTCTGGAGACTAACTGAATGCTGATAAAAGGTAATTTCTGACAGAAACATTCATTTTTCTGCTGTGATTTATTGCAGCTACCTGGGGAGCAACAGAATCAGCACCCTGGAGCCCGGTGCCTTTGATAGCCTGTCCCGGACCCTGCTGACACTCAGGCTGAGTAAAAACAGGATCACTCAGCTTCCTGTCAAGGCCTTCAGGCTGCCCAGGCTAATTCAGCTGTGAGTACAAATGTCCACTTTAATTAAGCTCAGCCACACTTCATTGAGATAAAATGATCCTGGGGATGTGCACAGCAAATGTCACCCAGCCTCACCTACTGTGTATAAAATGTAGAATTCACTGTGCAGGAGTTCTCTGTCAGCTCCTAGGAAGGCACACTGGGAGAGGGTTTTGTCTTCTACCTCTTGGCTTTTCAGGTCATTATTTGGATCAGGTGGGGAGGGAGGGAGGAATGCTGCAGCAGACATCAGCATCTTTTGCACTTGACAAAGTGAGACAAATCCATTCCCTTGCAAGCTGCTGTCTGTGGTGCAAGAGAGGTTTGCAAGATGTTTCCATTGAGAGGGACAGAACTCAGCTGCTGTGTTAGTGCTTCAGGGCCACACAGGTATCTTTATTGGCAACAAAAAAGCAATGAGGGAAAGTTGTTAAACTGTGAGGTGATACTTGGGCAGAGAAAATTGCAGCTCAGATGAGTTAACACACACATGGTTGGTGTTCTGCCAGTGTGGGGACACACAGACATCTGCAGCTATAAACATGCTTTATGTGTAAAAAAGGGGCCACTTAATGGCACTCTTCCCTTCTGCTGCTGTTGGAGAAATGGGCCCAGCCTAAGGCTCCTTGCAATCTTTCCATCAAATTTGATAGACAAAAGATCCACCTCTGTCTGTTCACATAAAATCCACAAATGCTGCTGGAACTTGCACCTCTAAGTGTCAACCTCTTGGCTGAGAGAGAAATCCTCCAGCCAGGGTGTGCCCAAGGAGTGTGTGCATTTGTGTCTGCATGCATGCAGGATTTACAGCCAGTTTGGGATGCGATGGGGGACACAATAGGAAAAGTCTTTTGCCTCTCAGCTGGAAGTTGCTGTCCATTGAGTGAGGGCTTCTAATTCACTGTGTTTGACTGCATCATGTGCAGAACTGTAATGAAAACAGCTCAGTCTGTTTAGGAACATGGTTTGCACTGAGAGATGGAGTAATTGGTGCTCTTAATGACTGCCTCAGAGCTGGTTGTTTAACTCTGCAGATAAACATGAATGAATTGCAAGTTACCCAGATTGGTGTGTTGTAGGATTTGTGTACAGTTCTTTTTCTGGCAAAGCCTGTTTCACTAATAGCCCAGGAAGTGCAGTACCACAAGGGACTTTAGGCCTGCAAAATCTTTATTGCTTACTTGACTTTAATTATTCTCAACTTGAGCTCAAGTTCAACATTGTTTTTTTAGGCAGTTGAAAAGTAAGCTTAAAGTCTCTATGGCTTCTTCATCTTTTTCAAAACAAGTTTGGCTATTGTAACCTCCCTTTTCCTCAACACAAACACTGAATAGGGAACTATCCTCAGCTTAATCTTGTATGTGTGGAAAAGTATCAGTTTTAAAAGCTTAAGCTTCAGCTTTTAGTGAATTGTGTTGAAGTTTTCCATTGACTTAACAGAACTGGATTTTCAGCTAGTATGTCTCGGTCAAGCAATCCATAAGACTGATATAGGTTGGTAGAGTGTACTGCGATGATGTTCATATTGCTATTCAGGAAAAAGATATTGACAAAATACAGGGGTCCTTCCTCATCCAGGGAAACTCAAAAGAAATTTAATGAACCAGGCTGGAAACCTTTGTATACACAAATACCAAGACTACATTGTTATTAGAAACACTTTCACTCTTTATTAGTTTCTGATAGAAGAGAAAAAAAAAAAAAAGTGACATTTTTCAGGGGGACTGAAGGCTTTCCTTTCAGACTTGGCCATAAAGTTTCCTCTTGGGCCTGCACTTTTGGGGCACCTGCATGTTTCAGAGCACATTTTAACTGGGCAATTACAAGTCCTATAAAAACAATAGATTGTAAAGGAAATAATGCCAGTGTTTTGGTTCAAATGGTGTCTACGCTTGAGGGAGGATGGAGAGTGGGAATTGATGAGAAGGATCAGTGGTTGAAAAGAAATGCAGAGAGAGGAGGGATGAAGAGGAATTGCTGCACTGTGTAATTTCTCTGTAGTGAAAGCCTGTCCCAGGGTGAGTTTGTTTAGGAGATCACACCCAGCTGCCTTCCCTGGATAGCTCTGGGATCGAAGGTTTCCGGTGCTGTTCTGCTGTCTCCTGGGAACCACTGACACAGGAGCTGTTGGCATTGCTGTCCCCATTGTGTGCTGCACAGATGACTGGGTGAGAAAGGGCTGGGCTTTAACAAACTTGCATGGCCTTGGTGATTTCAGGGACCTGAACCGCAATCGCCTCCGCCTGATTGAAGGGCTGACGTTCCAGGGGCTGGACAGCCTGGAAGTGCTGAAACTGCAGCGCAACAACATCAGCAAACTGACTGATGGGGCTTTCTGGGGCCTGGCCAAAATGCAAGTTCTGTAAGTTGGTGCTGTCACATCCTTCTCTGTATTTTAGCAGTGACCCGTGCTGCTTCGTGTGCCCCTTTCTTTGTCCTGCACGCCCAGAGCTGCTTCAGTGGTGTTGCCACATTTCTCTTCACAGAGAAAAGCAAGGCATAATTTCTCTCAAGAATATTTTTGAGGTTCACATTCTCTGAACCTCAGAGAAAGAAAACACAATTCTTATTTTATTTGCTGTGCCTGTGTTTGTGTAAAAGTAGAATGCAATATGGAGATTGTTTATCTAAAGTAATGGTGTTTTATTTACAAGCGTGTGTGTGTGTGTGTTGGGACTGTCGTCTGACAGTCTCGAGCTTCCCTGCAGTTGTGTGCAGAGTTGAGTGCTTGGCAGTAATGTAAAATAGTGTAATAGAGTATAGAATAATACAGTATAATAAAGTAATTAATTAGCCTTCTGATAAGATGGAGTCAGATACATAATTCTCTCCCCTCCTCGGAGTGCCTACAAATTCGATGCAGCAGCTTCTCTTTAGCTTATCCACAGTTTACAAAAGCTCACTGCTTCAGCAGGTGTTCATTAAAACAGCACTGTTTTTTAAGCTGTGGCACTATTCCTTTGAAACATTGGCAGTTTGAACATTCAGCATTTATCTCAATTGGTCTTTAAATATCTGGCTTCTGCAAATTTGTTCTGGCCGATAGATGGAAACTCTTTGTTGCAGACAGCATCCTTCCACCTCATGGGATACCTGGAACCCAAGCTGGCCATTCTTGGTGATGTTTTCTTTCCATACCAGAGAATAAATTGATTAGTCATTGCAGAGAAATAGCTGAAGCTTCCAGCACCCTTGGCTTCCAGGTGTGTTGGTGAGGTCCCAGGTGATGAAGGCAGCAGGTTTCTGGGTGCTGCTGTCACACAACTGAAGCTCTGCAAATACAAACTTGAATGGGCTGCTTTAAGCCCAGCTGACTTGCAGTGGAGCTTCTCTCTGCAGTCACATCTCCTTCTGGGCATTTCCTTTGTGTGGTCTTTGAATTTCTATCTTTGTTTGACAAGAAATGCCCACACGTGCATGTGTACACGTGGGTATGTAGAAAGGTGTGTAGGAATAGCTAAAATCCCAGTTCTTTTTGGAAATGCTTCCAGCATTTGACCAGTGCTGCTTATCTGTCAATTCCTTCTGATTTTTCTCCACAGGCACCTGGAATACAACAGCCTGACAGAAGTGAACAGTGGCTCTCTCTATGGCCTTTCCTCTCTGCACCAGCTTCACCTCAGCAACAACTCCATATCCCGCATTAACCCCGATGGCTGGAGCTTCTGCCAGAAGCTGCATGAGCTGTGAGTTGGTTTCTGTTGTGTTGTGTAATGCTGGCAGGAGAGAGGGGAGTAAGGAATTTTCTCAAGGCTTACAGCTCCCACTGTATCAACCTGTAGAAATGCAGGAACTGCAGGCTCCTAAGTGATGCCCTTGTTATTTATCATGTTATGACCTTCAGAGCACCTGTGGTGCTCTGTTAAAACACATTTGTACCAGAAACAAAGGCTAGAACCCACTAAAAGTGCACAGTGCCAAAAGACCTGGAGAGTCTGTGAGCTGTGGCTTGCCAACGTTTTTAGCTAGTGAGTTACAAGACTTGTAACTTGCCATATAAGAACGGTACAGCCTGAAGGAGGCTTTGCTTTATCCTCTGTATTTACAAAGAGCAACCATGCTTTCAGTCAGCAGAGATTTGGCCCTTTCAAGGCAGTTCTTGTTTCTCTTTATCCTTCCTCTGGGGTTCAGTTGTTGAAAAGTAAATACATGGCTTTGCTCTCCTGAGGTGCTGGGGATACAGCCTGACAAGTGAAGGAAAGCCTTGCTGCTGAGGGCAGCCCCACAAGGGTGTCTTTTGGGTCTGTGGCACTGCTTAATGCCTTTTTGAAGAGGCACACAGGGATGCTTGCAGTATTTACAGAAGGTGCTGCCATCCCCTCGGTGAGACTGTGCAAAGCTTTGCTTTTTTACTTTGGTCAACTTGGCACGTGGTCAGTGGAACTGGAATTCATTCTGCTAAACATTGTCAGGGAGTCTCCTATGCACCAGAAAGCAGCATGGTAGAGCAACTTCCTGCTGCCAGAGGCCTCACTCTGCTCTCCCACTGGAGTTTGGTATCTGCCCACCCAGCTGTGAGCCTGAAACATCTGGGCTATGGGTTCAGAGATGGGTAGACCTGACACATGTAATTTCTTTAAGTTTAGAATTAACATGCTAGCCCTGTGATTTCTGTTGAACCCAAATTATTTGTTCAGATTTTGGTTATTTTTGGGGGGCACAAGGAAGTACTTTATTTTTTGTTTTAATTAAATACACACGTGATTGTGGAATTACCTAATTTTTCAAATTGCTGCAGAACTGGCCACGCCTTGCTCAATTCAGATCCTCACATGATATTTTGCTATATTAAGGCAGTGTTAATGGAGAGATCTTCAAGGCAGCAGATCAGAACTGGAACTGTGCTCTGCCTTTGGTCTGTTAAAATCTGAAGCATCAAAAAAAGGGGAACCTGCCTTTTTAAGGCACTCACAGCTGAATCCTTGGAACAGCCAAATGTGGACCACTGCACTGCACAGAACCAAATATCTGGTGCCTGTGCTGAGCTTTATTTTAGCCTGGTTAGATGGGATGGGTCAGGCCCACCTGCACCTCCCAGGGCTAATGGCAGAACTCTTTTAGGGAGAGCTGAGCTTGTCTTCTCTCCATGACTCTGTCTTGCAAACCCTCAAGGTTTACATTGGAGGTTGCTTGTGATGCTGAGTCCTTTTTGTCAGGTATGGATTAGGATCTCATCCAACAAGCAGTTCTAACAGTGAGCTGTCCTGTCTTAGAAGCAGTAATTGCAGAAACTGGGGTGCAGGATGAGGTAGATTTGGAAGATGCCTGGTGGTGTGAGGTGGTGTGAGGCACTGGGGTGTGCCTGGCCTGACAGGCAGGATTGTGCTGCAGTTTGAGGCCGTGGCTGAGATGGGAAAGGTGATTGTGTGGGAGTTAGCACAGCCCTGCAATGTCCTACAAGCTCTCTCAGGTGCTGCCTTTAGGGTAAGGCTGCTGCAGGGAGCCATCAGATCTCAAACTGAAACTCCTGTAGGAGGGGTCTGTGCTGAAATGCCAGGGTGAGCAAAGGAAGCCGTGGATACGTCCAGACTGACTCGTGCACTTTGGTAGTGGTTTCATTCCTGATTTAAAGATCCTTGCTCACCTCCACTGTTGCTAAATCTGCTGGGTTTCAGTTACCAGAAAACACTGTGGTTGTACAGGAATGAATTTCAAAGTCTTCTAAGGAGGGAGTTGATCATCTGAAGGAGGAGTTCTCTCTCATTCAGTTGCCGGGACAAAATGTGAACCCAAGGCTCTGGGCTGATGTAAGAGCTGACAAGGAAAGAAAGCTCTTGCCTTGTTCTGAGCATGAGAAAGGGCTGATTGTATTCACCAGTCAGGTGCTAGAGCATCAGCATCATGGAAAAAACCACAGTGGGAGCAGAGGATTTCATCAGAGGTAAATGGTGACTTGGCTGCTGGGTCCTTCCTTCCCTTTTTACCTGTGGCTTGGTCAGGGGGAGTGAAGTGTGTTAGAGGTACCTGGTCCAGATCAGGCTGGCAGCAGGAGCTCCAGTTGCACAACAGGGTTCTGGTTAACCCCTTTCTGCACCAATTTGGATGGTGCTCAAAATCTCCTACTTCTGGCCAGGCTGGAAGGGCTGTGGAGACAAACATTGCCATTTATTCATGCCAGTGATTTCTCACTGGTAGAGATGCCAGGCTTGGGGAAGCAGCAGACATCTGTTGGCTTCTCTCAACCACATAACCCACACTGCTGAGCTGAGGGGGGAAACCTGATGTTTGGCAAATTGGCCTGTCCTGGGGCAGGAAGCAGAGCCCTGGCAAGCTGAAGAAGCCACTGCCAGGTCCAGTAGCTCCTGAAACTTTCCATGTGTGACACCAGTGGGAGTCACCACGTCCTGCTGCTGTCTGTCCATCTTGGGGTGACATCCAAACAAACAGAGGGAACATGCCTTCACCAGTTGTGGCAGGAACTCTTATGAGTGGAATCAAAAGGAACTATTTATTTTCTCAGCCAGGTTTAGGATTACTTTTGAACAATTTTTTTTTAAAGCCAAATTCTTTAATAGCAGGTGAGGACATAATTTTGACCAGATGCCAATTCTTCATAACGAACACTATAGCTTCTTTAGGAATGAAAGTATGTTGTCCCATACCTTCAAACTCATTAATCTTTGCTGAATTTTTTCCAGAGCTTGCCCTCTGCCCACTCACACAGCTAAAAGGTAGACAGCCCCTTTGCCAAGTAAATGACACTCTCAGTGCTCTGGAGTATGTGTCTGTTTGGACTTTGGTTTTGGCTTTGGTTTTGGTTTTGGCTTTGCATGAATTTCATGCAAGCCCTAGACACATTTTTAAGCAGACTCATTAACAGTGCTAGAAGAGGAATTTGGAGGTTTAGAACTCAGTGAATTTTTTTTTTGCTTGTCTGTGCAGTGAAGAATTTCAGTGCTTGTTCAAAGCTGTTTCACTTTTTCAAAAAAGTTGAGCAGCTCAAACCCTCACATCTTTTGAAGTGAGCAGCACTCCCAGGTCACCAAGAAGGTGGTTGTGAAAATCTGGTGCCTGCTGCTGTTCTCATTTGAGAATCCAGGCTGGCCTTCCACAGCAGGGCTTTATTCTGGATGGAAGGTGGTTCCACAGATCCCAAAGCTTGCCCTCAGTGTCACATCTCCAAAGCCTCATCTTGCTGGGCAAGCAAAGCTGCTGCCTTCCTGCCAGCTTCCAAATGCAACAGGAGCAGTGCTTAAATAAAAAACCTCCCAGACCAGAGATAATGCAGGCAAGGGGAGGAGATAGATGGAAAACTAGGAAAAAAAACCCCAACCCTCCAATAGTCTTTTGTAAGTGGAGAGGATTTAAGGCAAACTATGCTCCTTACAAAGGGGAGTGGGAGGAAGGAAAGGTGGCTGGTTTACAACAGACACCTCCTTTCTGTGGGTGAAAGGAAGCATTCAATTGCCTTGTGGTGAAATGCTTTTGGCTCTGGACTGGGGTGGAGCCCAGGCACCCACACCCAGAGCCTGGGGCTGGCTGTGCACAAGTGCAGAATGATAAGGCACCTCCTGAGCACAGCAGCCTGCCAAGAGCCTGTGTGAGCTCCAAAATCCATCAGTGTGACATCACTCTGCACCTCACAGGGCGTGGGCAGCAGGGCCTGCTGCTCCTGTGAGCCTCGGAGGGGATTGAGCACAGCCAAGGCTGCCAGACCCTCGCCCAGCTGCAGGGGAGCATGGGGAGCTCTCCCTGCTGCAGCTGACAGAGTCTGTGTGCTGGGTGATTGCTCTCAGTCACTCCTGGGGCAGCCTCTCTCTGTAGCCTGCACAGAAAATTGCCCCAGAGCTGGGTACCAGCTGCCTCCTGCTGCTTGTTGTTCCCCATGGGGCTTTTGGGGCAATACCTGCAATCAATCTTATTTCCTCACCCCCCCAGTGCATCCCCTCGTGTCAGGTGCCTGTGGGAGGCAGGCACTGCTTGGCACAGAGGAGTTTGGAAAACACCAGGTGGATTGACAAGAGCTGTTGTTGCATTTTTTCCCCCTCAGGATTCTCTCCTACAACAACCTGACCAGGCTGGATGAGGGAAGCCTGGCAGACCTCGGGGGGCTGCACGTGCTGAGGCTGAGCCACAATTCCATCAACCACATTGCAGAAGGAGCTTTCAGGGGACTCAAAAACCTCCGTGTCCTGTAAGTTGCTCTCAGCTTTTGTCAGACCACACCCATGTTCCCTCCCTCCACAGGTTGTGTTCTGCCACATGGTTCTGCTTTGAAGATGCTTTGGGTGCCCATGTCTGGCAGATTCAGGTTCCTGAAGCCACCTCAGCTGACCAAAAATCCCTGAGGTCTCATTCCTGCAGCTAATAGCAGTATTTCTCTTGCTATCACATTGACTTTAATTGAAATTCTTAGAAAAGCTTGGTTTCTTTTGGGTCATTCTGCGCTCAGGAGGAGCAGGGAATGATTCCTTCTACTGACAAAACTGGAAATTTGCATATCCTCTTAAATGTGCTATTGAACACTTCTGTGTTTTTAAACTGACTATTAAATATAAAATTATGATTAAGTATAAAATTATTATTAAATATAAAAGTATGATTATATATAAAATAATTATTATCATAAGATGATGTTAAGAAAAAAAAACGATGGCAAAACAAAGAAATGTAGAGGTTGGGCTTGAGATTTGACTGTACCAGAAGTGTAACAACGCATGAAGCTTCACCCAGCCTTCAGTCCAGTCATGGAAATAAGAAGCTTTTGCAGGTACCATGCAAGTAAGCAGAAATCTTTAATGCACTTGAGCCCATGTAACATTCTGTGCTCTGATTTTTATGGGAAACCCTGAAAAACCAAAAAGTTGCCAAGGGCAGTTTCATGTGCCCTAGTACTGAATTGCAGAAATGATCCATCCAATGCTGGCTGTTGCCATTTACCACAGACTTTTATTTTAAAACCACTGACACAATAAAATACCTGGAAATGTGATACTGGAAATGAGCTTTCCTAGTCCAAAAAGCAACTTGTAAGGTTTTAGGAGCAGTAGAGCCCATGAGACAGATCAGTGTGGCCTCCTGTGGGGTGCACTTGTGTTGTATTTGTGGGACCCCCGATGAGGGAAGGAAGGAAGGAAGGAATGATGAATTTGACTCCATATTCTTAGAAGGCTAATTTATTGTTTTGTGATCTATATTATATTAAAGAATGCTATACTAAACTATACTAAAGAATAGAGAAAGGATACAGACAGAAGGTTAAAAAGATAATAATGAAAACTCATGACTCTCCTCAGAGTCTGACACAGCTTGGCTCCAGTTGGCCATTGAGTTAAAACAATTCACATGAAACCAATGAAACACAGTCACCTGTTGGTAAACAATGTCTAAACACATTCTAAAGCAGCAAAACACAGGAGAAGCAATCAGATAATTATTGTTTTCCTTTTTCTCTGAGACTTCTCAACTTCCCAGGAGAAGAATCCTGGGCAAAGAGATTTTTTTCAGAAAATGTGACAGTGACACAGTTGCAGCATTGTACCATTGCACACCGAGAGCTGTGTGAGACTGAGGTACATCTGGGCTTGTCTTATGAGCATCAGAAGATGGGGATGCAGTTCCATTCCTGCAGCTGTGTTCTGTCTCCTCACTGGAACCTGCAGGGCTGCTGCCTGCTCTCCCTGGGAGCTGCAGGCTCAGCACCTTCATCTGGCACACCACACAGTTCTCACAGCCCTTGTGACAGCACCAGACACGTTCCCAGGCTGGTTGGGTTCAGCAAACTGATTTAGTTCTTCCTTCCAAAGAAAAAAACCACACTTTGATACTTTTATTCCTCTTGAGAAGCCCATTGTGGCCTGAGTCATTAAAAGGAAATGGGAACAGAAAAATCTCCCCTCTTTACAGTACTTTTTGCATCTTACTCTTTTCTTTATTGAAGTTCATAGTGAAGGAAGTGGCTGGAAAGTGAGTTTGGGTTTTGTTTGCTTTTTTTAAACTTAAGCCAAAGCCTTTCAGGCCCTGGGCATTGAGAAGGGACCTCTCTGAGGCAGCTGTCAAGACCGGAACTAAAGGTTTCCAAAGAAAAATGGAGGGGAAGGGAAACTGCTCCTTCTCTTTGCTCTGCACTGAATGTGGAGCCTCTTTTATGTCCAGGGCAGAGGGGGGGAGGTGGAGTGTGTGAGCGAGCTCTAATTTAATAAAGAGAAAGGCCTATTGGGTCCTGCACCTGGTGAAAAAGAGCTGAGCATGCTTTAATTATGGGCTATTGTTGGGGAGCCTTTGGTGGGTGTGAAACTGCTGAAATGTGGAGCTATTCAAATAGAGGTCAGGCCCGGAGACCTCTGAGCACAATGATTAACAAGGCTGCGAGCATTCAGGCTCAGCCAGCCAGAAAGAATAGGAAATTGGCAACAGGGGCTGGGAGAGGAGTTGGGATACAAAGAGAGCTGGGCCAAAATACCCCACTCTTTTTTTCTCCCTCTCTCTATTTTCACTCATTTGTTAAAAAGGTTTTTTATTCCTCCTTTCTACTACTAAACCTTTGAGTTGCCACTGGATGAACAAGCAATACCATTTTCCTTCCCTTTTTCAAGAAAGCACAATGTGTGGCAGTCAATTAATAAAAGTGTGTGTCAGAGCTCCTACAGGCTGTTCCCACTTGTCTGTCTCTGCTATGGGAAAGGCTTTGCTGCTCCAAAGACCAGTAGCCCGTGGTGAAACTGAAGAGGAGAAATGTCTGAGAAGGGATTTTCCCTTAAAAAACAAACAGAACAAGGGACATGGGCTTGGCAAGCCTAGGGAAAATGTAGAAAGTGAGCTCCAGGAGGATGGATTTGCTCCTGTCCGCTAGGATGGTGCTGGAAATGCCAGCACATCAAAGCATTCTCCTGGACCCATCTCTTTGGCCACCACAGCATTCTGTGTGCCCACACCCCACGGGGATGTGGAGGTTTTGTTCATGCCTTTGGCACAGAGCAGCCCACAGATCACCCTGACACCCACAGTGATGCTGGCTAGGGCCAGGGCTCTCCGGGGATGTGAGATTCAGGTCTCAGACTTAAGCCAGCTGAGAAACAGGAATTGTGGCTTTTGGCCATCTCCCTTCACATCTCTAGTTCACCCCAAAGCAGAGAAAGGAGCAAAGACTGAGCCAGCTGAGGGAAAAGCATTCTTATATCGAAACTGGGCTGTCTTTTATATTTGTTTTCCCTTCCTGTGAGTTATTGTGTATTTGTGCTGCCCAGAAGCCACACTGTGTTGCCTGTGCCTGGAGTGTTGCAAAATGCAGGGGGACTTGTTTTTTCTTTATTTGGTCTTCATATTTTTTTATCTGGAAACGTTCTGATAATCATCTTCAAAAGGTGTGAAAGGAGTACCTGAGGGGGCTCAGGGGTTATCTGGATGGTGAAGTTTGCTTTGGTGCTGTGTTTTGCCAGGTTTTAAATCTGTGATGTAACAAAACCAACAAAGCCTATTTAGTTTTTCTTTCTTTTTACTTAACATTGGAAATGATGAATTTCTGTCTGTGTTGCTGGGTATTCATTGCTAGCTGGATTTAAAAGCTGGGAGGGAAAGATTTCTAAACAGTCTGTTTAAACAGCTTTTGTGGATCTCTGTGTTTGTTCTGTGTGCTTGTTTTTCTTCAGACTTCTTTGACTCTTGTAATTGATGGTCAATTTGAAAGCCAAAAGAAGCTAACTCTGAAAAAGGAGTTCTTGTTTTTTTTTTTTCAAATGGTTATACAGAGTTAGGCTGGTGTAGTGATGCTGACACTTTCCTTTGTTGAGTTTTCAAGTTCATTGCCAGAAAAAATGCAGCTTTGTAGAAAATACACCAAATGCAGCTTTGTAGAAAATACACCAAATCATCTTCCTAAGATTCAGCTATAGACAAATATATACACTGGAATACCCAAAGTGATCTTCTTTCATGGTAGTAGCATTTAAGGACAGCTGTTTCTTTCAGTTTAATTTTGGCACTTTATTTTCATTTTCCTCCTGTTTGGATGTGCAGAACTAGAAAAAGACAGAAACCTGCTTGGTAAAAAGTAGCTGTCTTAGACGGTTTCAGCTAGGAACAAGCCAGAGCTTTGGAATGCACCATTCCAGGGCAGGAGAAGTGATTGGTGCTGCTTTGCTGCAGGACTCTGCATTTTCTGATAACTGTCAGGAGAAAATGGGACCCTCTCATGTGGCACTCTCCAGCTGCCTCCACTTGTTTGTAACAGTGACACTGGGGCTGAGGTGCTGATTCTGAGCTCTCTCTTGTCCTCTCCCCAGGGAACTGGACCACAACGACATCTCAGGCACAATAGAAGATACCAATGGAGCCTTCACAGGCCTGGAAAACCTGAGCAAGCTGTGAGTATCCCTGGGCTTGGATTCTGCGAGCCAGTTTTGTTGTGTGCCTGTGTGGGGCTGGGTCTGTGCCTTTTTATGCAGCCTGCCTTACCTTGGAACAAGAGAAAAAACAACAGAAAAGCTGAGCTGTGGTAGTTTTGCAGGCTCACTGCAAGGGTGCAAACATGGTTTTCAAGCAGGTATGGGGCAATTATTTCCTTTCTAAATGGTGAGCAGACAGTGCCACACACTGCAGTTCAGACACAGAGAGGAATTTAGGCTGTTTTCAAGGATAAAGCTCAGCACAACCATTCCTCACTTCTAAAAGCAAACAAGCAACAAAAACGACCCCTTGCAGTCTGCAGCGAGGCACTGATTGATGCAGCAAATAACAATAAACAGAAGAGAAAAATCTCCCCACTTCCTGCTACAGCAGAGGATTGAAACAGGATTCCTTTCTGTGGGATACTCTTTCTGAGAGTGATCTTTTGGGCTCAGTTCCATGTGCAGTGACAATAAAAGGCACCATGGGGCACAGGCTCTTGAAGAGATAAAAAGGCTCCCGAGGCAAGCATGCGCCTTGCAAATGTTTATGGCTTGCTTGGCCTTGGCCAGGATTTTCACATTGCTCTCTGCAATCCCTGTCCCATTTGAAACAGGGGGATATAAATCAGCCCTGTCACAGGAGCCTCTGATGGCTTGTGACAAATCAAGAGTCTCTAATCATTACCTCTTGCCTTTGTGGAAGTTCCCAGTGCCCCCCCTGTGCCGCTGTCTGTGCTGCTGGGATGGCACAGCCAGGGGTGCAGTAAAAGCACCTCGATGGAGAGCAGATGGCTGCAATGAATCCTGGCAGGAGGAGGGACATGGTCACGCTCTCATCTGAGACTCCTGGGGGAGAGGGACAGGCAGGGATTGTGGGGAGGCAGTGCTCAGAGGGGACAAATCTGGAATCACAGGCAGAGAGGGCATTTCATTGCTGCTGAGGGGAGTCACTGGGTCCACGCAGAGGGGACCAAGCTGCAGCTGCAAGTAAAGTGGGGCAGAAGGCAGAGCAGGATTTAAGGACAGGGGGAGCCAGGCTGGGAAGCCGAGGCAGTGTGGGGGTGAGAGAGAAGTGAGTAAGAACTGCTGTGCATGCAGAGTCAGGGAATCTTCCCATGACTGCCAGAAAAGAGGCAGAGGAGCAGATGTGGTGGGTAGAAGAGTTCTTGGCTGCCTGACTGAAGTGTTTGGTTTGTCTGAAGAAACCAGTGAGAGCATGTGAGCAGCTGGAAGGGTGATGGGAGCAGAGACTCTGTCCAGTGGGATTTGCAGGCTGTAAGGATTATGAGTCTGTAGTGCTGCTTTGACAGGGAGAGAAGGAAAGGAGCAGAGAGAGCTGTCCTGGTGGTGCATCCCTCCAACAGGGCCACTGGCATGGGAGCAAAACTAGTGGTCCCCAGTGATTAGGATATGTTAGAAATGCTGGGTGCAGATAACAGGAGGGTGGTGAAAAACCCAGAGGGGACAGCATGGAAGGAAAGAGCTCAGCAAAAGGATTGCCTTGGAAAGCAGGAGCAGTGAGCCCTGATGAGCTGTGGGGGTCAGGCAGAGGCCAGGAGGAGCAGCAGGGAGCAGGAGGAGGAAGGAGGGGAGCAGGGGCAGCCTGTGGGGTTTTGTGCTGGCAGGCTCTGGGCAGAGCAGCTGTTGCTGTCCCCTGTGAAATGCCCTGGCCTGATGTTCATCACCCAGCACAAGGAGCACCTCCAGAAAATGGAGCTTGGGCTGCTGGTAGCCAAGGATGCACTGAGGGCTTGTGCAAGTCTAAGGGAGCTTGGTTTATGTCTTTATTGTCTTTATTTCCTTTGTTGACTGATGCCTGTCGCTGCTCATGGACTCGGGCCAGCTCTGAGGCTGGCTGAGGGATGTGTGCAGGGAAGGTTTGTGCAGGGGATTGCAGCACATTTCTGAGCAAGTGGATCAGGTTGGTTTGGGGCAGACAGGAGTGGTTTAATTACCTGCTGTGGGACAGACAGCTTGCTGGGATTGTTCACTGTGAGCCAGCCTGTAAAGCTAAAAAACGCTCAGAACATGAAATTATTTTATTATTATTTCTTTCTGAGGCATTTTGAGAATACTTGTGAATGATCACTTCTAAAGGGATCCCCTCAGAACTGTTTTAGCTTATCAGCACATAAATCCCAAACTGGTGATTTCTAAGGCTGAAGTGAGTATCAGGATTTTTTTGTAAATAAAAGATCAGCCCTCTCAGCAAACATTTCACTGTGTGATTTAGGGCCTGTGTTTAAACCGTCAGCCTCTTTAAATGCATTAGCATACAAAAAATAAATGGGCACTTCAGAGGAGAACTTCCAATGAATTAATAATCACCTCAGTTCTGTGGAGATTGCCTTAAAAGCCCTTCCCCTTTGATCTGGCACAGATTAGCCTCTGAAAGGATTTAGCACAGAGAGGGTTGTTCGCTGACATCAAGGTGTTAAACAGAGATGGAGAGGCCACTCACTTTAGCCTTCCCTGAATTATATATGAAGCTCTCCAGGATGGAGAGCACAGGCCTAAATTAAAATGTTGCTTGAAGAAAGAGGGAGTTGAGAAGCACTGGAGCATAAAAAGCACCGGTGGAATCACTGTGGAGCAAGGAGGTTCCTAATTATTCAAGCTGCTAAATGTAACCAGCTTTGTGATGGCTCACTCAGCGAGATCTTCCTGCAGGTGCAAAACTGGCTGGAGGAGAAAAGGCTGCAATGAATTGTGTGCTTGGCATGTAATTACACTGGTGCAGTCTCCAGGAGAGCTTGTGCTTGGCTCTGCCCCTGGAGGAGGTTCAGGCCAGCAGTGGGATGGCTGATTGTGGCTGTGTTCTGCTGCCTTCACATTCCAGCCTTCACAGCCCTTTGATGGGGGCCTCTAGGTTCAAACTCTCAGATTTGTAGAGGCACTTAATGGAAATTAGTTGCAAGGAGTAATGAGTTTGCTGAGGCCTGACTTGTTATGTGTGTTAGGTATTTCTCATGGCCAGGCACTGAGCTGTGTGCGCCTTCACAAGTGCTGTAGTTGTGTATTCCCTTCCCCAGATGCACTCCTTATCTCTGCACAGATAACTCAACAGATATCAGCAGTATCTCCAATTTTCAAAGACCAAAATCCACTGAACAGTAATAGAAATCTGCAGCTATCAAACCCAAGTTCAACATAATCTTTTCAGCAGCACTTGCCCATCTAACTTCCATTAGAATCATAAAGGTTGGAAAAGATCTTTAGGGTCATCAAGGCCAACCATTAACCTAGCACCATCACCATGTCCTGAAGTGCCACATCCACATGTTTTTGAACAATTCCAAGGATGGTGACTCTGCCACTTCCCTGGGCAGTCTGTTCAATGCTTACAACCCTTTCTCTGAAGAAATTTTTCCTGAAATCTAATCTAAACCTCCCCTGGCACATCTTGAGGCCATTTCCTTTAGTCCTTATTTTATCCTTACCTTGTCCTTAGAGCACATTTATTAGGAATATGGCTGCAGAAATCAGTGTGTATGGATGCAGCCATTTGACCAGAGTTTACATACAGTAAATTATTTACTCTATTAATCATTCTAATGGATTTCTCAAAGCCTTCATTAATGCAACATCCCTTTTACCAAATGATGGCACACATGATTGCACACATCCTTTGGTGCTGGGAGTATTTGAGACTGGGCTTTCCTAGAGCCACCATATAACCAAATTATCCTGACATTTGAAAAGTGCTTTGTGGAAAGCCTTGACAAGTTCTTGGAAATGTATTTGCTCATGGAATGGCTGCACATGCTCCATCTTGTACTCCTTTCCCTGGCCAGTGAGCAAGCAGTGGGGCCATCACAGCCGTAAGTCTTTTTGGGGTGCAGATAAGGCCTTCACACCCTATACTGAAGGGCAGCACTTGAATGAAAACTCAAAATCAAATGCAGCACCAGATGTGCCCTTTTTCCACCTGAGGTGTGGGTGATGGCTTGCCCTGGACACCACGTGGTGATAACAGAGGCACCTGGAGGATGAACCTGGGAGGGAGGCTGGGGAAGGAAGCAGTTCCTCACTGATGACACTCGTTGATGTTTCATTAAGACAGGTGAGGGCACTATCCATTTGGCACAAACCCTGGTCAATGTTTATGGAGAGCTGTTGCTCTGGAGATGGCAGCTGGGCTGGGATCCCTCCAGCTGGCTGTTTCCTGGTGATAGCCCCTCATGCCACTGCTGATTCAGAGGAATGCTCTCCAGTCACAGATGCAAACAAACCCATTCCTCAGCTCTGTACATTACCTGTTCTGCCTTTTGCTCCTTGAAATTATCCCTTGGCTGTGATCTGTTGCGTGGTGTTGCTCTGCTGTTGTATTTAACAATGAGGAATGAGCAGTGCCTGCAGTCAGCTGCTGTGTGACTGTGCAGCCCAGGGCAGCCCTCAGCTCTGTGTGCTGATGGCTGCTCAGGCCAAGCACCAGGGGATAAATCACCACTCTTCTTCCTGTCTGGGAAGAAGTCAGAAATGAAAAGTTTGTGGGGAGAAACCAATATCTTGTTAAACTGTCACTGCACTTAATCCTGTCCACAGCCAGCCTGTGAAGAACAGAGGGGACCTTCTGTTACTCAGCAAGCTGGTTCCCAAGCACAGGAGCAAACCTGCCTTTTTGCATGATATGGCACATTCCCTTCTGTGCTGTCATCACTATTAAATTCAAATACAGATAAAAGGATTTCATTTCAGGAGCAGGAAAGCAAGTGTGCTTCAGCCCTCTTAATCTCTGTGCAGTTCAGATTTCCTGGGACTTACACTGAATGTGTATATCAGATAAAGCCACACTAATTGTGTTCCTTTTTTTTTTTTTTGCCTCCCTCTCCCCATTTTCTTTCTGTTTATCTGGCACTGGATGTTTGGAAACTGCAGAACTCTGTTTGGAAACAAGATCAAGTCGGTGGCCAAGAAAGCGTTCTCAGGGTTGGAGGCTCTGGAGCACCTGTGAGTAACCCACCATGCCTCAGAGTTTGGGAAGGGGAGTCTGCCAAAAGGAGCTGCTTGAGAAATCTGCTAGCAATTTAATAGTGTCTTTGTAAACTGAGAAGCCAGTCCATTTGTGGGGGCCACCTGCTTCCTTCTCATTATAAGTCCGCCTCAACTTTGGCCTTTTTTTGTTACAGGAACAAAGTTATAGAACATATGGGAAATTTGCATGCTCTTAATTTTTTGAGAGTATCACCTTGACTTGCACATTACTGCTTTGCAGGCTGTTAGCAATGAAAAGAGGCTGGTGCAGGCACAGCACTCTCTCCTCCTTTGCCCCAGCTCCCTCCTAAACCCAGGCTCTGGCAGTGACACGTGTTACAGATGACTGGGTTTGATGCATCCCCACTCAACATCCCCATTCAGCACAACCCCCATTTGCAAGAAGTAAATTTTGGCTGCCTCTGTGTATTTTTTTTCTGTGTCCCAAGGCTGATGACTCCAGCAGTGATTCATGAATAACCTCCTTTCCTGGATTAAAACAAGTTAAAGTATATGTGACAGTGCTCTACATGTTTTATTGGCTGTTGATTGTATGAAATGTTATGGCATCGAAAGCACACTGAAAGGTTTGGGCTGCCTGACTGGGAGTACATTCCCAAATAAAGATGCCCTTAATTCTCTACTGAGATTGCCCTCTTTAGGCAGTGCTTGTCTGCCCTACATGTCACTTAGTAAACTTCAGCCCTAAACCTGACACTGCTTTTTCAGAGAACAAATTATTTTTTTAATTAGCAAGACTTGTGAGGGAAGGCTTTAACCCCTTCCTTTGGAAATACTGAGATTTTTTTTTAAACCCAGCAGTATCCTCTCCAAGTCATTTTCAAATAATTCCTCAGATGCTGCTTAGTGCAAGTATTTGCTTTCTTTTATGTTTGCTGAAGGTCTAGCCTGGGGTACCACATTCCTGACTGTCTTTGGTTATCGAGGGGGCTGAGGAATTTCTGAGCTATGGATGATGGAGGTAGCACAGCCTGAGAAAATGCAGTGAGAAGATGGGATAGGGAATGACTTAATGATTCAGTAAAGTGTAATTTTTGTTGGCTGGATATTGTTCAGCAATGCTTTAATAATACAAAGGCGTTTTGAGGAACATTCCTATGTAAGTGCTGAAGGCCTTAACAAGGAGCTACCAAATCACCTTTTACTGGAGTCATTGCTTACATCAGTGTGAGAGGCTGTGTCCCAGCCATGGCATCTCTTCTGTTGACCCTGCCTGTGGTTGTGCCTGCAGGAACCTGGGGGACAATGCCATCCGCTCCATCCAAGCCGATGCCTTTGCCAGGATGAGGAGCCTGAAGCAGCTGTAAGTGATTGCTCTGCTCACAGCCACCCCAGGCAGGAGGGATCCTCCTGGCCCTGCACCTCAGCAGCAGCACTGCTGTTACCCACACCACCACTCAGGCATTTCCCCCTCCCCTGCATGCTCCTCTGGGGGGTATTTTTACACATCAGGAGCTGTCATTGCATGTAATAGTGAGTGAAATTAGATCATGGGGGCAGGTTCTTCCAGCAGGTTTGTGCCTGTGCAATTATTCACCTTCATTCAGGAAGTCCAGCCCTGCTCCTGTTAGCCAGCTCTCCTGCTCACAGCACCATGGATTTATTTCCCAGTGGCCCATCTGCTCCCTTGCTGTTCCTGTGTTTAGGGTTCACACACAGGACTGATACTGCAGTGATAAGCACCATTTGAACTGCATCCACTTGTCATTCAGCCTTCTGGTGTAAAAATACAGATGTGTTATCAGAGCTGCTGCTTGTGCTCCAGGCTGGGGCTCTGCACTGTTATCAGACACTGTTTCTAGTCTTGCCTGGTTTCCTTTTCTCCTCTTCCCCATAAATATTTAATCCACTGTCAGTGTGTTGCTATGCCCCAGAGTAGTGCAGTGTCTGTGGAACACAAAATCATTTATTTGGTATTTGGGCAGGTACAGGTTCTTGCTCCTGACATTGGCAATGGGGATCAGATGGTCACTGCTGGCAGTGACACCTGATACCAGTGACTGGGAGTGAAGAAGATAAACACTGTGTGTGTGTTATGTGATTAAAAACTTTATCTTCTGCACTGGCACTTGAAACAAAATTGAGATGAAGGATTGATCTTATTAGGAAGAGATAGTGAGATCCCAGATATTGTGAAGGAATGTTTATAAAAGGGAGAAGTTCACATAGAGGACATTTACATGCAGAATGCATTGTGCTGAAGGATCTCCTGACCTGTCCCAAGTACACAGGAGGGTTTTATGCCATCATACGTGTTAGAGGCTACACATCTTTCTAGAACACGAAAGTGGACAGCTTTCAAAAATCAAATCCCTATTTTCCCTTCCTCTCCAGTCAATTTCTTTCTTTTTCCCTTCCCTGCTCATTTCAAACTTCAGGATTTCCTGAGGTATTGGGGAGAAAATTAGCAGGAGATTCACATCTTGTAGTGCAGTGCTGGAGCTGGGATTCTGCTGGGCTCTTGATACCCTGTTCTTGCACAGCTTGTAGGATTGCAGGACAGGAGCTTCTCTGGGGCATTTCCCAGTCTCTGAGGCATCCTCACATTCAATTCCAAGGATCAGAATGAGTTTTACAAACCAGACCAAAGTATGAATGCCCTGTTCGTGTAAATGTACAGCTCTACACTGGCCTTAGGGCTATGCTGAGCCATTATTTGGCCCAGAATATTAAAAACAACCCACTTTAATCCCAAAGCTCCCTTTTTCTTTGCCCCCTTTTCACACCTCTTTTCCTAGTGTTGGACCAGAGAATTACAGAATCTTACCATGGTGGGGTTGGAACTCAGGATGCTGAGAAATGTTTATGTGTTTTGTTTTCCAGATTACTTATTATTTCTTTGGGGTCTACACAAATATCTTTGGTCATTTCTCCTCTGCTGCTTCTTTTAATCAGTAAACACAACTCCAGGCTCACCTTAGGAAGGCAGGGCCTCTCTGCTTACTGCTCTGCCATGGAGGGAACTCAAAGCCTTTCTTTCAGTGGGAGCTGGGTGTCCCCTCTCTCTGGTCAGCAGCTGAATGCTGGATTTGGTCCCCACCAAGGGCTCAAACCCCAGAGGGGCAGAGCAGGAGCTCATTGATGTGTCTTGTGTGTTCCTGGGGATCACTCTGGGGGCTGGTTAATAATTACAAGGAGCTGCAGAGTGTCACTGCAGTACAGGAGGGGGTTTCTCTGTGTGGACATGAAATGCTGTCTAAACGTGTCATGCCTGTAACATCTTCAGTGCCTCGAGGACATCCCTGCAGTCCTTTTTCATCCTTCCACCCATGCTGGGGGGGCAGGAGGAGTGTGTTTAACATGAAAAGGCTGTGAGTTTCCCAGCCTTCCCTCCATGCAGGACTCACAGCAGGCTGGTGTTGGTTTTGTTTCCCTGCAGCCACATTAACAGTGACAGCTTCCTCTGTGACTGCCAGCTGAAGTGGCTGCCCCAGTGGCTGGTGGAGAAGCAGCTGCAGTCCTTTGTGGTGGCCACCTGTGCCCATCCTGAGTCACTGAAGAGCAAGAGTATTTTTGCCATCCAGCCAGAGAGTTTTGTGTGTGGTAAGTCTTGCCTGCGTGTTTTGAGGTTGTGTGAAGGGTGGGAGTCACTTGGGAAACATTTTCTTTGAGTACCAGCATGTTATTATGAGAGGGTTTCTGTTTTGTTTTGTTATTCAGTGGGATCAAAGGAAGCCGAAGCCTGCATTTAAAAAATTTGTCATTGGCTACAATTTATTTCCCACTAAAACCACACAGTGCATTGCTTGCATCCAGAGTATTCCTTACAGGGCTCCCTGAGTATTAAATCAAAAGGGACTAAGGCCTGTTCCACTTCCAGATGGGGCTGCACAGACACTTCTCCAGTCCTCTCAGTTTGATAGGATCAAGCCTGCAGCTGTAATTTTTTTCCTTCTGCAGTGTTCTGAGCTCTTCTGTGGATTTGTGTTCTTCACCCATCTCTTCTCCCCCTTGGAGACAACAAAGAGTTAAAAACAAACCCCAGAGGAGAATCCCTCCATCACAGCTGCTCCTTTGGGGCCAGTGAGGCCCACCCAAGTACTGCGGCTCACTCTGCACCTGAGCTATGGTTTCAAAGCAGCTTTACTTAATACCAGCACACATAAACATCTACTACCTTTCTCATAAAGAAAAAGAAATTTAAATGATCAGAAGAGGCCAAATCAGTTCTGCTCAGGCATCCAGGTTTTGGGGAAAAGAAAGGCCTGGTTTGGGAGCCAAACCCCGTGCAGTGGAGCCAACCAGTGAGGATCCTGGGTGGAGCTGCACATGGCTGTTGGAAGGAAAAATGAGCTTTTGCAAACACTCTTGAACTGAGCTGAATGCATGACTTGCACTGAACAGGGAGCAGAAGCTTTGTTGCAGGGTCCCTCCTGATCCCCCAGTGACACCCTCTGCCTAGGTGGCCTCTGTCTGAGCAGGCTGGGAGGGAGCCTTGCTGTGCTCATCTGGAAGAAGGGATCCTGAAAGCTCCATCCCCACAGCAACATCACAAAGCAAAAGCAGCTTTGCTTCCCGCTGCCTGCCAAGTCCTCCAGGCACTATAGTCCTGGTTCCAGAGGCCTGGCTGTTTAATTAAACCTTAGTCAAATATTAAATTACACCATTTGTAGAAACCTAATAAATGAATCTGCTTGGATCCTTGCTAAAACCAACAGTCTTCAGGGCAGAGAGAGAGTGTGCAAAGCTTTCCACCCTGGTCGGGTGACAGGCAAATACAGCTGCTTCTGCTTTGAGAGTCATGGAGTCCTTTAGGCTGGAAAAGACCTCTAAGATCTTTTAACTTTAACTTACTATTAACTTCCTGCAGCCAAACACCACCACTAAACCAGGGCCCTGAGTGCCACACTGACACATGATTTAAATACCTCCAGGGATGGTGACTCCACCACCTCCCTGGTTCCCTGGGCAGCCTGTTCTGGTGCCTGACAGCCTTTTTGGGGAAGAAAGGTTTCCTATTAGCTAATCTAAACCTCTCCTGGCACAACTTGAGGCCATTGCCTGGGAGAAGAGACCAATCCCCACCTCACTAAAACCTCCTGTGGGTGATTTTCCCTGGAGGTGACACCTGCAGCCCTTTAAGTGCCCTCTCCCCTCCACCTTTATGCCAATAGAGGTCTGGAGGTGAGGTTTTAAGTTCAGTCGTGCTCTTCATGCTTGGATTATACAAAGAAGGACAATCTGAATATGGTCTGAATATCTTCTTCAGACCATAGTATCTGTCTCAGATTTACTTGGTGAAGGAGCTGGGTGTCTTGTAGGTGTCTGAGGTCACTCAGTGACCATCTCAGCCCACTGAAGGAACCAGAGGAACAGCAATCCCTCATAAACCAACGACTCAGTGGAGCTGTGTGTGGCACACCTGCTCTGCATAGCAGTCTTTATTTCTCATTTCACCTCTTGGCTTGCTCCAGCCTCCCCTCAGAGCCCAGCACTGACTATTTATTGCTGCTGTTTCCTCCCAGACGATTTCCCCAAGCCCCAGATCATCATCCAGCCTGAGACGACTGTGGCTGTCCTGGGCAAGGACATCCGCTTCACCTGCCTGGCTGCCAGCAGCAGCAGCTCCCCCATGGTGTTTGCCTGGAAGAAGGACAACGAGATGCTGCACAACGCCGAGATCGAGAACTTTGCGCACGTGCGCGCCAAGGACGGGGAGGTGATGGAGTGCACCACCATCCTGCACCTGCGGCACGTCACCTTCGCGCACGAGGGCCGCTACCAGTGCGTCATCACCAACCACTTCGGCTCCACCTACTCCAACAAGGCCAGGCTCACCGTGAATGGTGAGTGGGAGCTGCTTCCTCCTCTTCTTCTCCTCGGCCTGAGCTCCTGGTGAATTGTGGAACAATTCTGTTGTATTTGCGGGGTGCCCCGATGAAGGGAGGAAGGATGAATCAGACTCCATGTTCTTATTATTTTATGATGCTATAATATATTAAAGAATGCTATACTAAAGAATACAGAAAGGATACTTACACAATGCTAAAAAGATAATAATGAAAACTCGTGACTCTCGCCAGAGTCTCGACACAACTTGACCCTGATTGGCCAATGACCCAAAACAATTCATACCAGAATCCAATGAAACAATCATCCATGGGTAAACAATCTCCAAACACATTCCACACAAGTAAAACACAGGAGAAGCAAATGAGGTAAAAATTGTTTCCATTTTCTCTGAGGCTTCTCAGCTTTCCAGGAGAAAAATCCTGGGTGAAGGGATTTTTCCAGAGAATGTGAATGCCACGCAATTCCTTGCTCCCGAGGGTCTGTTCCTGATGGCGAGCTCTGAACCTCTGCACAGCAGCTGTTTGTATCTCAGTGGATGCTGGGAAATGCCCTGTGAGGAGCACACACCATTTTGTGTTGGCTGCCATCCAGCCAAGCACTTCAGCATGCATGTTCTTAGCAGCTTGAGCTGCTGCTCTTTGGCTGCTCAGGTAGATTCTTTGCCCATTGAAAACGAAAATACAAAGGGATGCAAAGAAGAGGGATGTAGCAGTTGGAAGTTTTCTGTAGGAGACATACAAGATTTTTTTCCCCAGGTTTTCACAGAAAATTAGCTGTGATCCCTGCTCTGATGGTGTGAGTTGGGGGTGTCATGGACTCTGCAGACAGGTGTGTTCTGTAGAAACACAGGGTCATTCCCCAGCAGTTCAGAGCCATCCTCTGCCCATGGGTAACTGTCACCTTGATCCCTCTGTGGGAAGGAAAACAGAACTGCCTAGAAGATGTTATTTTCCCACAGAACCACTCATGCCCTTTTCTTACTTTTCCTCTATCAGTGCTGCCATTGTTTATCAAAACCCCCACGACATCACGAGCCGGACAGGCACAACAGCACAGCTGGAGTGTGCTGTAGCCATGATATTTTCTGAAAAATCCTTTCTTTAGGATTTTTTCTCCTGAGAAGCTGAGAAACCTCAGGAACAAAATGTAAACAATGATTATCTGCTGTTGTAGAATGCAACAGGTGGATCTTTGATTGGCCCATGTTAGTTGTTTCTAGTTAATGGCAAATCACAGTCAGCTGGCTCAGAGTCTCTGTCTGAGACACAAGCTTTTGTTATCATTCTTCTTCTTTTTCAATTCTTAGCTTGCCTTGTGATGAAATCTTTTCTTCTATTCTTTTAGTATAGTTTTAATATAATATATATCATAAAATAATAAATCAAGCCTTCTGAAACATGGAATCAGATCCTCATCTCTTCCCTCATCCTCGGACCCCTGTGAACACGGTCACAGTGCGCGGTCGAGGACCGCCTTAATCCCTCTTTGGGAAGGAAAACACAACCGCCCAGACGATGACGTTTCCCCACAGAACCACTCATACTTGTTTCTTGCTTTTCCTCTGTCAGTGCTGCCATCGTTTATCAAGACCCCCCACGACATCACGAGCCGGACGGGCACGACGGCGCGGCTGGAGTGCGCGGCCGAGGGCCACCCCGCGCCGCAGATCGCCTGGCAGAAGGACGGCGGCACCGACTTCCCCGCGGCCCGCGAGCGCCGCATGCACGTCATGCCCGACGACGACGTCTTCTTTATCACCGCCCGCCAGGTGGTGATGTCTTAGGATTTTAGCTTTTATATTTTTCATATTTTCATAATCCTGCAGTTCTTTAGTGTATAACTCTAAACTCCATACACAGTGTGAGCTGCTGCTTCACCATTTTGGGCAGACACAACAATTCCTCTCCAGGCCTGGCAATCAAGGACACCTCACTGCCTCAGGCCCTGAGAGATGTAAAATAAAAGTGTTTGGGGGGAGCAAACTAGGGGTAAATGACTTCATTACCTGAAGCTGTAATTGGAAGATTGACCCCCAATATGCAAATGGACCAAACTAATAAAAGCGTGAAAACCTGTGACCCATCATCCATTTTTGGGTGTTGTCCCTGGGGGCACTTCATCTGCTCTAAATGAACCTGAAGGCCCTTCAATAAATATAACTGCTTTTATTCCCTTAATTTTGTCTGGCCTCTGTTTTTAGGTAGTCCCAAAAAGACATCACCAGTGCCCCAGGAGGCTGAGTGCAAGTGGGAACAGGGAGGGATGGCCATTCAGGCTCTTTCCCAGTTGGAGATAAAAGAGAGACAGAGTCAGGTGGTCTGCTTAGTCTTGTTTCATTCTTTTACACTGTAGTTCACTAATGAAAAATACCTGTTAAGTAAGAGAAGGAGCTGTAAGTTGCATCTCCTCTTGTGCTGAGGAAGCCCCTCCAACCAGCCTATTTTCTGTCTGGAAAATGACTTCAAAAGGAAATTGCACTTCATCTTTCTTGCTCTGTGAAATAATTCATGTTTCAGCTGTTGGCATATGTCCTCAGAAGTTTCTTGTTGGGAAAACTGAACACCAGTTGGTTGTGGGAAGTGAAACCTTGGCTGTGGTTGTTAGATCTGTTGTGGTGTGTTGTGTCTGCTGTATTCCTGAGCATGTGCTTGCTTCATGCCTTGCTATAGTCTGCAGGAACATGAAGAACTTTCAGTGCTGTTAAATCTGACAGGGATTTTAGGGACTGTTGTTACACCATTGTTGGGGAAGATGAAACAGGAAAGCCTTATAAATATGATTGTCTGGCAAAAGATTTTGAGAATATGGAAACTATAACCGAGATTGAAATGAAAGCAAGCTCTGAGATACCTCAGTTACTGAACAACTGGAAAACAATGGTATGGCCAGCTGAAGGTAATCCCCTTTTGATGAAACAATTCCCTCTGCTTGCAGACAGGTCCAAGGCTCAGAGCAGACCCTACTACCTTAGCAGAAGGGGTCCAAAGAGTAGTTTATAGGGTTTAAAATGTAACACAGTATGGTAATGTAATGATTCTTATAGGTTGTATGCAAATGCTATAGGATTTGTATATTGCAGTAGATTGGTTAGTGAGAGTTAGAATATTCAACACAGAAGACGATTTATTGTATTGTAACGGGAACCATACTCTCTTACGCTCTTACCCTCTCACTCTCTTACCCTCTCATCCTCTCTCCCCCTCTCTTCTCTCAGGCCTGCTCTGAGCTGTGGCTGGCAGCTCCCAGCAGGGCCCTGCACCCAGGCCCTTTGCAATAAACCCCAAGTTCCATGACCTGCCTTCAGAGATCTCTCATCTCCGTCCGTCCCAACCGTCCTACCCCGTGATGCTCCTACACACCATCCCTAAAAATCCATTTCTGTGCTTGTCCTCCCGCAGAGACACCATCCTTGCTCCATCCCCTGGAAGACCACGTGGTGTCCGTCGGCGAGACCGTGGCTCTCCAGTGCAAAGCCACGGGGAGCCCTCCGCCCCGCATCACCTGGCTGAAAGGTGACCAGCCCCTGGTGGTGACAGAAAGGCACCACTTCACCTCGGGCAACCAGCTGCTGATCATCAGGAACGTGGTGCTGGAGGACGCGGGCAAGTACACGTGTGAGATGTCCAACACGCTGGGCACGGAGCGCGCGCACAGCCACGTCAGCATCCTGCAGGCGCTGGGCTGCCGCAAGGACCGCACCACCGTGGGCATCATCACCATCGCCGTGGTCTGCAGCATTGTGCTCACCTCCCTCGTCTGGGTCTGCATCATCTACCAGACCAGGAAGAAGAGTGAGGAGTACAGTGTCACCAACACAGGTAGCGGCAGTGTCCTGAGGTCCCCTCTAACCTTTTGTGCTGGCAGGCATCCCACCGAGGCTGGGCCGGCTCGGCAGGGAGCCCCACAGTGCCCTGGAACTGCAGCTTCTCTTGGCTCCCAGGGCTGGAACCAGCTCTCACTTGCTGCTGAAGCATGTCCTGAGCTGCGTTTCTCCCCTTGGCTTGCTCTTCAGGAAGGTCTTTTCCACTTGGCTGTAGTTTCAGCTGTTGCTTTGCTACTTTGGTTTTCCGTGACCATAAATGATAACTTTTGAGACAGTCTGGATGATGTTCACGATGCTGGGAACCTGTCTTGGTTTTTGGAAATCTGTATTTTCAGACTTTGAAGTCAAAACTTGAAAAATTAGGCTTAGAAGCTGGAATCCCTTTTTCCATGTTGGCTCTAACAGATACCCCCCTGATGATGGGGGGGTATCTCTTACTTTTTAGAGGAAGAATTAGCATTTATTGCTTTCTCCTGATACTCAGAGGGGATAATTGGTGCTGAAAGAAGTGTTGCAGTGAGAATAAACTCTCCTGCCCTCCATATGCAGCCTCTGAACAAAACAGAACTATGGAAGAACCAGCTTAAGACTTTCCCAGCCTGCTTGGAATTTGCAGCCTTCCTTAGCTTTAGATAGAGTACAAAAGGATTTTTAAATACATGGGCCAGGTAGGAAGTCTTGGATAGCCTATTAGCAGTGTGATGTATTAGGGGGATTCTTTTATAACTCCTTTTTTTTAGTCCTCAAAATCCAGGGCTTTGTGCCCAATATAATTGAGTTTCACTTGGTTTTGTGTGGCAAGGAAAACTGAAATTGCCTGACAGAAAATGGAGAAAGCCAAGAGGTTTAAGACTTATTTCCTGCTTAAGAGAATCAAACACCCTGTTCTGCAGAATAGTTTTTACTCCTGACTTCAGGAAGCAGAAATAAAAGTCAAAGGAGGAACTGAATTTCAGGGGAAAGAGAAAGATTTACTTATTCTGAACAAATAGTTCTACTCCACCTACTATGTACTGACCATGCCACATGCAAACACTCAAAGTGCCTTTATCAGCACTCTCTCCCACAACTTTAAGCTTTGAAAAATCAGGAATGGGGCTTCTGAGGGGAAGGGAATATTTAGGCAGTTCAGTTTCTAATGCACCTACAGAAAATAACCAGTTCTAGATCTGGTCCCAAATCCCCCTTGAAAATGTGAATTTCCTTTGAAAAATCCTGCTGGGAGCTGACTTTTCCCTTCTGCCATTGCTCTAGATGAGACTATTGTGCCTCCTGATGTGCCAAGCTACTTGTCCTCGCAGGGGACTCTCTCGGAGCGCCAGGACGTGGCCATTGGAGTGGACACCCAGCAGCCCAACGGGCACATTGACAGCAATGGTGAGCAGTGGTTTCATTGTTCTGTAATGCTGGCTCTGAACTTGATTGGGGAGGTAGAAACCTCAGCCCAGAGTACTTCTGTGTTTGTGTTTGTTCTGAGTTATCTGAGAGATCTTTATAATGTAACTCCTGCATTTATGCAGAGCAGGGATCTGTGTTTGACTTCACAGAGCTCTCCTCTCCCAGAAGTAAGTGTTCCTACAAGCTGACTGCCTCAGAAACTGCTCAGTCAGGCCCTAAGGACTGGTTTTTTGCTAATTTTGGATTCTGTTTTTGGCAGCAGAGTTACCCACAGTCATACTAGAAAATGCATTAACATTGCCTGTCCCTGCCTTCAGGCTTTGAAATGAAATGTTGGGGTTTTACACTATTTAAACACAGCACATTAGGAAGGAGAAGTGAACAAAGATCCTTGTGAGATTGTGCAACATTTACTCTGTTAAATGTTTGCTGAAAATTATCTTTTATCTCCATTTCTATTTTTCTTCCCTTTTCCAGTGTAAGTAAGACCAGCAAGTCATTTAACTGTGAGCAGATGGCTGTGATCTTTACCCAGATGGTTTGTTTGTTACAGGGATGTGTCAGGCTGATGCTGGAAGGTGTCCAGATGTTGAAGCTCCTGCTGTAGGTTGTAGACAGCCCAAGCTGTGTATCAGCTATAACAAAGACACTTGGAAAACTGAGGACATGGCCGATGGAATGCTTGTTCCAGATAAGACAGGTACAAAACCCATTAATCTGGGAAGGCATTTCGTGTTTGTACAGATCACAAAACCCTCCAAGTCAGCATTAACACAAGAAATTGTTACCTTCAGAGAAAAAAAAAGCTCAGAATGATTCTCAGGTGCAAGCACAGAAACTTTACTTTCTCCTTCTTGCTTTGATTCTCTCTCAAGCTTGGATAGTTGGAATTTGAGCAACTGTCAGAAAGAGGCAGAGTAAAGCTCCCAGTTGCCATTCTGTGCAGCTGGCTGATGGGAATTTTGATTTGAAATATTCTTAAATTATGAGAGCACTTCCAAAACTGAGAGTGTTAAATTTTTTCATGCCCTTTTAAAAGGGCTGTTGACTTCAAAGCTCAGCTTTTTAATTTATTTTCAAAATTTAAAGGTTGTTTTGGGCACTACACCTGCCTCTGCTCTTTGCCAATTTCTATGGTGTTCCACTCATAGTTTTCTATTTTTAGGATGTGCTTTCTGTTCTCACACTGCATTGTAAAAGCCACAGAAAATCAGCCAACGAAACAAACTTTCTCTCTCAGAGAAACTAATGTAAAGTTTAATAATGGAAAGTTGTTGAGTGCACTAAGGAAATTAACTTTCAACATTTAGAAACGCCTTGCTGCTTTGAGTCCTGCTCATCTGTTGATAGCACTACCAGTAATAACATATCTTGAGATAACAGTGCAAGCTGATGCTGCTCCCTGTAAAGCAGCAGCACAAAAATAAGAACGGTAACTTGGTATTTTAAAGCAGCTACAGCAAACTTCCACTTTGCACTTCTACCCTGATTGGAAAGTCTGGAAAAGGAAATAAATGCATAGTTTATTTAAAAAAAAAGTTACAAGTACTTGGAGTGCAAATTAATCCCTAAATAAAGCTGTTAATTGGAACTACCTTGAGTGATGGTGGGTGTGTAAGAGCCCTGTGTAAGACACAAAGTGTCCACACCATTTAGTGAGAGATTCCCCCAGTGAACTGCACAGAACTGCCCTTTCCTTCCATGATTTGTGTGCTCCAGTGCTGACCACTTCCAGCTGCTCCTCTCACCCTGTTGGTTTTCCCTTCCTCCCCCAAAGGCTACGGGCTGCCCGTGGTGTGCGCGGAGTGCAGCGGCAGCACGGACAGCGAGAGCGTCCACCCCTACCCCAGGGACTGCCAGGGCCTAAAGACTGTGGAGAACAGCCACCCCAATGCACTGAGCAGCAGGGAGCACCAGAGGAAGAGGGGTGCAGGCACCAGCCTTCTTCATGCCCAGCCCTGCAATGGCATTGCCAGTGGCAAGAGGGTGGAGACAGACGGGACCCTCTACCCCAGCAACCACGACAGGATACGGCCGGAGGGCGCGCACGGTACGTCCTTCCTCGGGTCACCTCTGATCCCCAGGGCCACCAGCAGGGCTGTAGCACAGCCCCACGTGCTCCCCTCAGCCTGGGGATGGCAGTGGTGGGCTTGGTTTGGGCAGAGAATAGAATTGCTAAGGTTGGGAAGGACCTCCAGGGCCATGGAGGGTGGGAGTGCTTGGCAGGCTGAGTGTCACCTAACCATGCTGTTCCTTTGGGGTCTTTTGCAGGCTCTTCACAAGCAGCAGCAAAGCCTTCAGAGCTTAACAACCTTAATTTGGTGAGAGCTTCGCCTGCAGGAGGGTCATTAAAGCAACTGAACGTGCTTCCTGAAATATCCCCAGCACTACTGGATCTGCAGGGGGAAGCAGAGGTGGAGCAGGCTCTCCTGCCCAGCAGCACAGCCCAGCCCCACGACTCCACTCACGAGCCCAAGCTGCCCAACAGGTCTCTGGACTGAGAGCACAGACTGACTGCCACGTGCAAATTAACAAACACACTATTACTTTTTTAAATTTTTTTTTTTTTTTTTGCACAGAGTATATAGGCTACTTACTTCTACCTCGAATCTCGAACTGATGGCCTGGCAAAGGCAACCAACTGAGGTATGAGAAACAAGCTTGTATGGGGAACAAACTCCTGTTCGAGCGTCATCTGATTGTACATAGTTTAAAACTTCCCTGAGAAGTATGAAGTGTTCAAAAGTCAACTTGCATATGAAGCACATAAATGCAAGGGATTATTGTGTAAAGAGAAAAAGTATTTGATACAATTGTACATAAGTGTTTTCATATATAAATATATATATAAATATATATATATATCTTTTACAGAGGCTATTTTAATCTTTAGTGCATGGAAAACTGAGTGAAATTTTACAGTTTTGGCAATATTGTTTTCAGTATCAGGTTGCTGTTAAACTTTGTGAGAGAAATAATTCTGGTGCCTTAAATGTATAAACAGAACTTTTAAAAGCCAGACTGTTCCAAAGGGATTGTCCTCTTTTCAGTGGAAGTTCCTTTACACCATGTACACCGGGGCTGGGGCAATCCCAGGTACTGGTTGGGTGGAAAAGTGACCAGGAACAGCCCTGTGGAAGAGGGATTTGGGGGTGTTGGTGGATCAGAGGCTGGACATGCCCTAGCCATGGGTGCTCACAGCCCAGAAATCCAACCCGGCCTGCATCCAGAGCATTGTGGGCAGCAGGTTCTCCTCCTCTGCTCCACTCAGGTGAGGCCCCACCTGGGGTTCTGCACATATTTCTGGTGCTCTCAATGTAAGGAGCAATGAGTTCAAACTGAAAAGGGGGAAATTTAGGCTAGATGCAGAAGTTGTTGAAATTCTTCCCTGTGAGGGTGGTGAGGCACTGGTACAGGTTGCCAGAGAAGCTGCAGATGTCCCATCTCTGTAGGTGTTCAGGCTGGATGCACCTCTGAGCAACCTGGACTAAGGAAAGGTCTCCCTGCCCATGGCAGGGGGTTGGAACAAGATCATCTTTAAGGTCGGGCCAGGCTGGATAGATGGGCTAAATCCAACAACGTAAAATTGAACAAGACCAAGTGCTGGGTCCTACACTTTGGCCACAACAACCCCTCTGTGTTACAGGCTGGGCACAGAGTGGCTGGACAGTGCCCAGATTTCAGGAAGGGACCGGGGGGCACTGGTTGACACCTGACTGGACATGAGCCAGCAGTGTGCCCAGGTGGCCAAGAAGGCCAATGGCTCCTGGCCTGTATCAGGAATGGTGTGGCCAGCAGGAGCAGGGAGGTCACTCTGCCCCTGTTCTCTGCACTGGCCACACCTCGCGTGCTGTGTCCAGTTCTGGCCCCTCAGTTTGGAATGGACCTTGAGATGCTGGAATGTGTCCAGAGGAGCTAAAGAGGCTGGAGGGAGCTGGGAACACAAACTCTGTGAGGAACCACTGAGGGAGCCAGGGGTGCTCAGCCTGGAGGAAAGGAGGCTGAGGTGACCTTATCACTCCCTACAACTCCCTGAAATGGAGCCAGGTGGGGATCAGGCTCTTCTCTCAGGGAACCACAGAGGATACAGCCTTAAGCTGTGCCAGGGGGAGTTTAGGCTGGACATTAGGAAAAAATTCCTCATAGAAAGTGACTGGACATTGGAATGGGCTGCCCAGGGAGATGGTGGAGTCCCCGTGCCTGGACGAGTTTAAAAAGAGACTGGATCTGGCACTTAGTCATGGTTTAGATGATAAGGTGGTGTTAGGTCATAGGTTGGACTTGATCATCTCAAAGGTTTCTTCCAGCCTAGTTAATCCTGTGATTCTGTCCTTTCCAACCCAAGACTTTCTGTGATTCAATTGGATTACTTGGCACAAATTTCCTTGCCCTTGGAAATTTATTGTACTTAACACATTTAATAACAGTGATCTTCAATTGTGTCAAATGAAATTTATAAAGAAAAAAAGCAGTGAGCAATTACATAGCAACCTGATATTTTTCCTGTTGGTGGAAGAACTTGAATTCCATTATTTTTCAAAACTTCATAAAAATTAGTATTTGAACAGTGACTGTGTGAGATTTTAGAGTGGACCACACAGGAGGCACTAAATAACTCTTCAACAGTGTAGAGCCCCAAAACAACTAGAGGAAAAGGCTGTTTTGACTGGGAAGAAGTTGTTACCAAAATAAATAACTTGTGCAGTAAACCAGGGGTGGTCTCACAACAGTGCACCTCTCAAACACATCATCACAGAGGTTTTACCTGCCATGTGTGCACAGCTCTGAGCACCACAGCCCTCACCACAGGCCCTTCCCCTCCCAAAGGGACCCAGCTCTACCTGTCTGAGGTGTGTGCAGCAATCCAGCCTTGCCCTGCTTAGAATAAATAACCTGTGCCAGTGTAATGCATTTTCACACCCAAAACCCACATCTGTTCTGTGGGGGTTTGAAACCATAGAGCTGTTTTGACAACAAAACCAAACTGTACTCCTGAGGGGACAGCTGTATCACTAATTCATCCAATACTTTTTTTTCCCTGCAACACAATATTACACTTTGTAGTTGAACAGCCAGGACTCTATATGAAAACATCACGTTCAAGTGAGTTATGCTGCCTTGTGTAGCAACTCTGGGCTAGTTAGAAATACACTTGTTTCATAAGGAAAACTGTGGATTCATGGTTGAACAGACTTCTAAATGGAAATGTCCCAAACGTTTTTATGTGGTCTTTTAAGTTCATCCATTAATGGGGGGGGAATATAAAGAAATGCCCACCTCAGTCAAACAGATCTTGGTCACTTCTGACTTCACAATGACGCTCTTCATTTATAGGAAGGTTGCTTTCTCTTGGTGTCTGTTGGTACCTGTGGATGGAGGACTCCCAGTTCTTTGTGATTTGAGTTCTGCTAACATGAGGTTGCTGACTCTGGTGATGACTACTTTGGGGCAGGTTAATCATGGGTGGGAGGGGGTGTTGTTACCTTTTTTCCTTAGGAGCAACTCAAATACCAGTTCCAGTGAGGCCCAGTCTGGGAACCCACCTTTGCCAGGACTGTGGTTCAGAACAAGCAGCAGAGATAAGGGCAGAAACACTTCATGGTCACTTTAGCTCCATCACTGAGGGACCTGCCCCAGTGCTGCTGCACCTGGGGGGTTTCAGGGAGTGAAAGCTGCAAGCTGCCCCTTGGTGTTATCATAAGCTGGTCCTGCCCAGCCTGAGCTCCTGTAAGGGAAGGACCTGGGGGTCAGGGGGAGCAGCAGCTGCCCCTGGATGAAGCCAGGCATAATTCAGCCAGTACCTGTCTGTCCCAGTCCCTAACTATTGACACGTTTGCACTTTGAGACAGGCGGCGAATTATGTTGAGTGCCAAGTTTATTCAGAGCAGAGGAAATGGATGTTAGAAAATTATAAACCGAGCAGAGTTTTCCCTTTGCTGAAGGGAAAAAGTGCTCCAGAACTAACTCATGGAACCAGGGACATGGGGGAGATGGGAATGATTCAATGGGCTCGTTTTGCTGGCAGAAATGTCATCACCAGTGCAGATACAAAAGCATATTTGCCATGTTAACATTGAAAATAATGGTTCTGAATAAAGTTAACTGCCTAATGTTATGACTTCCACTAAATATGTGAATTTGCTGCTTCTAAGAGGCAATGTGAAAGAGGAAGTATTACTTTTGTGTACAAATTTATTTATTTATTAGAGAATTTGGTACAATGTTGTACATTGAAAAACATGTAAGATATTGAAGTGTCTAACAAACGGCATTGAAGTGTCTTTAATAAAGGTTCATTTATAATATTACAGCTGATCTGTTGAGAGTGAGCTTTTGGGAGTTTCAGTTGGAAATTAAATAAAATTCTAATCCATTGCTATATCTCTTTTCTGGTTTTTTGTCATGAAAATGGAGATAAACTGCCAAAGTACCTGCTCTTGAAATTGGGCCATGAGATCCAGGGGAACAGCGTGAGGCTGTGACAGCCTGGCACGTGGATGGGGTGGAATTTGGGGCTGGATAGAAAAATACAATACAGAACTTGTAAGAAATACATTTCCAATATATCAGCTTGCTTTAGTATCTGACAAGTACCCCCCTATCTTGGCAGTGAGAACAGAACAGATGAGGGGTGTGTGAGTGTGTGTGTCTGTGTGCAAGTAAAAACAGGGCCAGGACAGCACCAGACCCAGCTGCAGTTGTGAACACCTCTGGTGTTCCCAAACCCCAACCCCACCCTGGGTAGAAATTCCAGAGGTAGCTTTGGAGATAAGCCTGAATTCCTGCTTTAACTAAAAATCTCAATTCAGCTTCTGGAGATCTTTTAAAAATTAAAATTAATTCCCCCTTGAAATTATCACTTTGGGTATACAGCAGGTTGTCTGAGAATACTCAAAGTTCCTTAACACATCTAGGAGTTAAAATTTTTTAAAACTGAGAGAGGTTTTAAGAGGCTGATTCCTGGTGTAAAATTTAAGTTATTCTCCCACTTTATCCTAGTAACGGGCTACATTAAATTTAGGTAAACTTGAAATAAAACATTGCTAAAACTTAAAGCAAACAGTCATAGGGGAACCCATGCATTTTTTCGTCTATTTTTTCTCCCTGCAGTCCCAAAACTAAAAATGTCCTTTTCATCCATATTAGGCAAACTGGTGCATGCAGAACAGCCCTGGCCACCTGCTGGGGCTGTCAGTTGCCTGCTGCCATTCCCAGGTACCTTTGGCCTTTGGTGCAGAGCTGCTCCACTGGCACAGAGGAAGGGGAATCACTTTTTGGCTGGGTTTTTGTTGGGGTTTTTTATTGTAATTTAAAAAAAAGGCGATGACAAAAACTGATTCTGCAATAATAAATAAAAACAACAAAAAATGCACCGTTTGGACCCAATGACATAAAGATGATTATTTACAGCTCAAGTAATTAAATGCATCAACTGCACTGCTAACACCCTCACCATGTTTGAAGAGCTTCAATAGAAAATGTGATAGATTTTTGGTACAGAGTAATAAATCTCCTTCTCCCCCAGCCCCTAAAATTGAATGTGATACATGTATTTATAGAATGTCACAAAAGAGACAGCCCCAAAGTGGCAGGAAGCACAGCTACACCAAGCCATGCTAATGAGCAGTGTTACCACCCAGCCAATACAGGACTTGGCTGAATTCCCCATTTTAATTGAAGATTATTTTTAAGAATTATGTCCTTTGTTCTGTATGTTTTACTTGTCTGCCAATTATTTTCTAAGTTTTGGCCTCTAAAAAGTCTTACTGCTCTGTCATGGATAGCAGTGTAATAAAACATTCAGCCTGTGCTGTAGGCACTGGACAGGGGCTCTGGTGTCACTGGTGTCCCCTGCTCAGGACACTGACCTGGTCTGGCGTTTGTTCTCCCTCTACATCAGCAGAACTCTGATGTTCTCCCTGCCTTGCCCTCCCAGATTCCCTCCCAGGTTTCCATCCTCCTGCAGCTTCAGCAGCTGAGGGATGAAGACCAAAAGAAGGCAGAGCTCCGTGCCTTTGCACAAGCACAGCTGTAAAATAATACAAGCTTTTACTGGAGAAATATGAGTGTGATTAATAAAGCTGCACTGGCTCCCACACAGGAATGCTTGCTGAGCACCTGTAGGTATAAACAGGAATATAAACTTCCACAAATACAGCTCGAATCAGAAACAAATGGATGATTGTCTTTGACAAAGAGCTCTCCCAGGCCAGGATCCTTTCGGTGCTGTTGGAGGGCAGCAGGCTGTAACTCTATCAGCCCCTTCCCCTCCCCTGTTACGAGGCAGGTGCCACTGAATGATGAAAACTTGCTTTATTTCAGCCTCCCCACTCAGCCCCCAAGCCAGAGCTTTCCAAAACACTTTCCCTGCAGGAGTTCTAATAATGCCTTTTGCAGCCACCGCAATTAGCTGTTTACCCCCCAAACATCACTTTTTTGGCACAACTCTCCCAAATTACCTCACCCACTTTCCATGCAGGAAAATTTCATGTTTGGGAAACTGGATTATTGGAGGATTTACTTCTCTCTAGCAGGGAGAGTGGCTCTCAGCCTGCGGGACAGCTGCTGGGAGGGCTGTGGGAGGAAGGCTCCGCTCCCTGCCCGGCTCCTCCTCCGGCAGATCGGGCGGGCTGGCTCACAGCAGCAGCTGCCGAGTCTTCTCGTACGTGCCCAGGAAGATGAAGCCTCCCAGGCTGATGGCTGCCATCCGTGGGACAACACCTGCGAACAAGCTGAAGGCAGAGGGAAGGAGCTTTGAGAGATGAGCGGGGAGCGGATGCAGGGGCTGCTTCGGGAAGCAAAGCCAAGAACAACTCTCCCTTGCTGGTTTCTTAAATCCCACCCCACTACTCACTGCAGGGATCTGTCTGGACTTCCCTAACACAGCACTCCCAAGGCTTGTGGTTTTTAACCCCTCTCCACCCCTCGGGTGCAGAAGGACAAGGCAGAGGCCATTGTGGGCCACTGGGATGGGGAGCTCAGGCACATAGACACAAAGAGCTGCACACAGGTGGGAGCAGCCTGTCCCCAATGCCCCCACAGCCTCTCAGGGCTGCCCCTTGCACAGCCAGCCCTGCTCACTGCTGTGGCTCATTCCCAGGAACACACAACAGTGAGGGAGCAGAAATATTCCATTCGTGGCACCTTCAGCTGCCACCCTTTTAGGTGCCTGATCTTCATAGAAATTAACAGGGGAACTTGTGCAAAGCCAATTGCTTGACACATCCAAGCTCACAGCTGGTTTAACAACTTCAGGACAGGCCAGTGTATCCTCCCAGAGGATTACAGGCTTCCCTTGTGGCAAGCAAGGATTAAACACGAATCCATTTGGCATCCCACCCCCCCTTCCAGATCCATAGCACTCAGCCTGGCTGAGCTCCACTGGGATCCTGTCCCAGCACCCCATGGTCCCTGCTGAGGGGGTGTCCCCAGTGGGACAAGCTGCAATTCCTGGTGGGACCTGGCTGCTCAGGAGCTCCCTGCTCCCAATGCACAGGGAAACCTCTGGCAGTAATGAGCTCTGCTAAGGAGCCTGGAGCACACAGGCAGATGGAAACATTTTATGGCTTTACTAGACAGCAATTGGGCCTATTACCGTAATGACAGCTTTAAAACAGAGTAATTTGTACAAGGCATGTATGGACAGAGCACTGATAGGGCAAATCCTAGGGAGCAGCACACAGCATCCCTCTCCTGCT
>NW_005054317.1:3302812-3326969 GCF_000277835.1 Geospiza fortis
CATTACGGGAGCAGGGGCAGACATTTGTTTCCAGAACAGCCCACTCGAGACACAGCTATTACACAAACAGGGGCCCATAACTGAGTTACCCAGAAGCTGCATCCCTGGCAACCCCCATTACCAACCATCACTTCCAAGAATCCTGGCCCTGCTTCTCCCAGTTTCCTGTTCCCACCTGCCAGTCCATGCTTCCCCCATGGGCTCCCTCTCTGTGTGAGGGCAGGGAGGTCCCAAATCCAAAGAGCAGAACTCTGTGGCAGGTCTGATCCAAACTGGTCCCTCCTGGACCACACCTGCCCCCATCAGCAGAGGAGATAAATTGGGTTTAATTCTGCTGGCCCCATCAGAAATGGCTCTGGTGGGCAGAGGTCTGCTGTCTAGCTGGATTTGGTCTGTGTCTGCAGATTTCACCTGGCACTCTGCCACTCCTCAGCTCCTAACAGGACCCCTGCAGTTACCCTTTGGATCATTGAATCATTCAGGTTGGAAAAGGACAGGCCCAAAAAAACCCAGCACTACCAAGCCCACCACTAACCTATGTCCCCAAGCACCATAGTTGCATGTTTTGAATACTTCCAGGGATGCTGATTCTACCACTTCCCTGGGAAACAGGGCCTGGACACAGCACAGAGGGCCCAGTGCTGACAAAAGCACTGTGTGAAACTTGCAGCCCAGTGATGGAGGCTTTTCCCCCCTGCTTGGCTACCAGGTGAAATTCCCCCAGAGATGGGACCCTTCTCTACTCCCCAAAGAGACTTTTCCCTGCTTTCCTCTCCTTGAGGAGCTGCCCACCCACAGAAGCTTTCTCTGTGCATGTGCTGTTACTGCTGAGGCCTGTGCCCTTCTGGTATTTTTCCACTGAAATCCAGATTCATAGCCCACACTTCAACAAATAAAACTGAACGATGTCGAGGGATTGTTAGCTCAAAATTAAATCAGTACCTCACACGTGCCAATTCTACTCTGGCCGGGAAGCTCACGGGAGGAACAGGACACCTGGTGCAACACCACCACTCCACAGAGGCCACCTCACCAGCATCACCATTCAATAACCCTCGTGTTTCTCACCAATAAATTGTGAAGCTTCAGCCATGGCTTTCAAACACCACTATCTCCTTGGGAGAAAAGCCATCAGACAAGATGCAAACCCCCCTTCCTGTGAGTGATTCCTCCACTCCTCTGGCAAGAGCAAAGAGCTTCACAGATCCACTCACCCCATCCCTATCCTAACCCCTGCCAGGCCTGGCTCTCCCTTGGCAGAAAGGGATGTGGAATTTCTTGGCACGGAGCAGAGGGATTTACTAGGTGCAGACCAGGAAGCTGAGCCCTGTGCTCTGGTTTTAATAAGGTGGCAATAAGCAATGCGTCTTTCTGCCCTCAGAATTCCTCCTCTTCAAGTACGAGATTTATTAGAGGAGCCATAAATCATGTCATGTTGGAACTGGCCAAAAAAGCCCGACATTTTTATTGGTTTTGATTAATAGATTTATAATTGGCAGCAGGCATGGCAGCCTCTGCGTTTATTTTTCCCAAGACTTTCTTCCTTTTCCTCGCAGCTGACGCAGCTTGGCCTCCTTTGCACGTTACTTTTTCTCCAGATCTCTTATTGTTTTGATTTCAACTGAATTGTGTTCCCTTTGGTCCTAGTCCACTGGTGCTATCTTTGGGCAGAGTTTAATTCTGGGTTGTTTAGGAAAGGGCACTGCTGAAACAGCCTGGAAAGAACACAAACACACATCTTTACTTTCTGCTGGTGGCTGGGGGAAATTTCCTTAGTATAATCCATGTTTCTTCACACCCTTCAGAGCTCAACTTCCACCAGCAGCAGACATGGCCTCACTTCTCCCAGTCCCTTTCCAAACATGCCTTAAGAGTCCAGCAAGCCCTGCAGGACCCAAAACTCATCCCCTGCCACATCACCTTGTCCCCTCTGAGAGGCAAACCTGAGGCAGCTGAGTGCTGCTGGGGGGCACAGCTGGATGCCTTCCTGGAATCAGTGTTCAGGAACTTCCTGCAATTTGTTTTGAATTATTTCCCACATGTGTAGAAAGAGGTTTGAACTTTTATTAGCTGGGCAGGCAGAGATGAGATGTTCAGAGAAAGCTGTGCCCTGCAAAGTTGTGTTCTGCACAGTGCTCTGGGCAAGAAAGGTTAGGACAGTGCCCTGAAAGAGTGAGAGGGCTAAAAATCTAGGGAAAACTACAGGGAAAAGCCCAAACCTTCCAAAAATCCCTCTGTTTCTCTTCCAGGCCAAAGACAGGTGAGACACAAGCCCTCCTGAAGGCAGCACAGGCTGAACTTCATGGCCTGGAGAAGTTAGGACATATATTCACTTCCAGAGGCCAACTACTGGTGTAAGACACACACTCAAAGAGGACAAGGGGGTGTAAGTGAAGCAGTGTCAGTAACAGTAATAATTTTCACACCTCCAAATGTTCTAGAAACACCAGCAGGAGACTCTGTGTTCCTACACTGCTCCAAGGTCAGGAGCAGAATTCTCTGTCTCAGGACTGGACAAAGTGAGGCACTTGAGAGACTGGATGGACATCACCTCAGACTTCCACAGCTGCTCAGAGGAAAGCCCGGAACATTTCTGCACTCTGGCTATGGCAGGAAAGCTCTGCAGAGCTGCTCTGAGGCTGCTCAGACCTACTCTTTGCACTCAGGCCTGGCTCAGGAAATTTGCACTTTTGCAATGGGTTCCACACTGCAAATAATCTGGGGGCATGAGCTAAAGGCCAGACCTAAGAGGAGATTGAGAGCTCACTGCTCCTCCCTGTGCTTCAGCTTGTCCCACTGCTGGCACCACACTGGCACTGCCTGCTCACATTGTGCTTCACAACAAGAAAGGGGAATTGAACAGAGCAGACCTTGCTGGTGCTTTCAAATCTGCAAGAAATTGCCAGGAGGAGGAAAACCTGTCCATAAGGGGCTTGTGGGTCCTGTGCTGACCTTCCCTGGCTCCTCAGGAGAGGGGATTCACACCCTCAAATGAAACTGCTGAAACTGCCACGAGATGTGCCTGAATTTAAATGGACACAGATCACAAATGTTCACAGGGAAGAGTCCATCATGGGTTATTAACACAAAGCCACCCTCACCTCTGACACCTGGAGCTGGGCTCAGAGGTTGGATACACTCCCAACAAAGCCCCTTTTCTGTGCTCTTCCCTGGACACTGCCCCCAGCCAGGGCTAAGGTGAGGACACTCAGCCTCCCTGAGGGATTTGTTCTTGGCCACCCCACTGCTGCTCCCTGCCCAGGTGTGCAGCAATCAAAAAGCTTTTCTGTATGCCAGCATTTAAACAGAAACAGATCCCACCACATCCTCTCACACCCCCTAAACCACACAGACAACACAAGCCCTGAGGTGCAGCACGTCCTTACCCTGGCAGGCCTTGTGTCCTCCAGATGCCACCAAGGGCAGCCAGAACATTCCCCCTGGCATTGCTGGAACCAGCCTGCACCACAGAGAGAGAGATTGGAAATGTTGGCAGAGGTTTAGTTATGTACTGAGCTCCTGCCCCTGGTTAGTGCTACATGACAGGAATTACAGACATCCTCATAACCTCCTTACCCCAGGCACAGGCAAAAGCTCCTTGTCTCCAGGAATGAAAAAAAGGACAGAAAGTGAAGCAGAGGCACAGAAGAACAAAACAATCAAGGTCCCAGAGCTGGTTAGTGCAGAACTGGGCAGCCAGTCCCTTCTGCACTACACTCAGCTCTACATCCAGCAGTGATACTGCAGTAAGACCTTAATAAAAACACTCTCAAAGCACCAAGTGACTTTGCTGCTCCTTTAGATTTAAATGAACAAAAAAACCCCCTGAGTAGTGTATTGCATGTGAAAATTGTCTTGAGTGCAAAACAGAGGACAAACAGCAGGACTAGAGATATTTCAATTCCATGTGTGAATTCTTAATGTGAAATGACTGACAGAAACTGAATGGTCTCAAAGCACCCTCATTTCTTTCCCCTGTTGCTCAGGAGAGAGGCAGAGATAAATGAAACCCAGTTTTTACAGGTTTATCACCAACACTTTCCAAAGACAAAGAAGTTTTAGCAGACACAACCCAGCAGTGACAGATAACACAGCAGATGTGACCCAGCTGGGGAGGTGCATGTTAGCAACAAGAAACACCCCAAACTGAGAGATGTGAGCAACAGGGTAAAATACACCCACAGAAACTCCAGCATGCCCACCCTTCACCAGCACAACAGATCTTTTCAGGGCTGGGAAAGGCTTTAGGAACATCCACCTGCTGAGGGCTCTTAGCTTGGTGGCTCTCAGCTCTGCCCTGGGTCAGTGAGATGATGATGGGAACATCAGACTCACCAGCAATTTCTAAACTTATTGACCTTACTGATCTTATAAGCAATCTTCCTTCTGCCCTGGTTGGCAGATGTTGGCCATCACAATCTCTACAGTTTAATGTTTTACAACAGAAAATCCAGTACCAAGCCCTCCTGAGAAAATACATGCAGACATATCAAAACAGCAGAATAAATCCCTGATGGGCAGTTTAACATAGAGTTAACTCTGACTCTGCAAGGCTTTTCTCCTAAAGACACTGCATGAGAGTCTGGAAGCTGAGCACGAGGCCAGGTCTGTTTCAGACAGCTCCCTTGGGAAGGGACCAGAGAAGCATCAAGGAAAGGAACACAACAATTTCATTAGTTCTGCATGCAGTGCCTGTTCATATCTACTCCTGCCTTCTAGGACAGGAGCAGAAATTATTATTAATAGGTGCTGGATTTCATTCTGTAAGGATCCTACAGAAACTCTGGAATGCCCAGGCCATTCCCTGGCCTGTCTGGTGGCCTCCATCCCTCCCTCTTACCTTTGCCAACATAATTCTTGTCTTTGCTACGTCGAGCGGTGTGGTGACTGCAGCTGCAAATCCACCTGAGAAAATTAAAACACCAAGCACAAGTGAGACATTGTTGTGTGAATATGAATGCCACACTGCCTATAATTCCCAGGGCTGTGGTCAACACTGCTCTGTTATTAATGCCTACAGCACCTTCCCTCACGTCAGAGCCCAGGTACGTGTGTCCAAGGTCTGGACACAGACCTTTTGTTACTGAGTATTGACTTTAGAAAACAGCTCTGTGCTGCTAAACTGTAAATCCAAACATCCCCAGGGATATTACTGTCTTTTTGTTCTGTACTCTGTGCATACATGAACATAGGAAGGTTGTAAGGATAACAGATTCCACTTCCAACATCTACGGAAAGTTTGGAAGGAAAAAACCTGCTTACTCATTTGCAGAGATGGGAAAATAAACCAGCCACACTGTGTTCTGCCTAGAGAATTAAAGTCTGACCATTCAAATGCTGGAAATACAGAATCTCTGTATCTGAAACACATATGCCTGAGCTACTCACTAGATACACACAGACTGGATCTGGGACTGTTCCAAGGAAAAAAGACAAGTCATTGTTTGGGATGGAGCTCATCTCCAGCAGATTAAATCAGCTCCACTTTGGATAACAACAACGTGAAGCTGCCCAAGGGTCTCAGGAAATTGTCAGAAGTCTGCTGTCACAAGTGCCATCTTACCCTCAGGGGCATTTTTATTCTCTACTCTCTCCCAAACTTCACCCTTGGAGCTCATTACTGTCACTTGCCACAGCCAGCTCAGCTGTGGCTTTCCTCCTGACAGCCAGAAATCTTCAGATTATCCATCTGCATGTCTCGCCCCCAAACGTGTGTGTCTGGCTCTGTACTTTAACCCTGTGACTACAGCCTGGCCTCTTGTGCTATCTAGGGACCAGCTCTGCTGCTTTTCCTCCCAGGATTTTATTCCTTTCTCTTATTTCCCCATCCTAAAATCAATTCTAATCTTTCCCTCATCTGTTCAAAATACTTCAAGAGAGTAATTCATGCTGAGGAAGGGCCAAAGTGAAGGAACTTCTAAAATGCAGGAGCAGCAGTAAGTGAAGAATGAAAGGGGAAGAAAGGGGGGAGAAAAGAGAGCAAGAGACTTGTTCTGAAATCTTTCTTCTTCCCCCTAATTTTTTCTTTTCTCTGGAGCTTGTATAAATCCTGTATCTGCTACAGTCGGGAACAAAGTGACTCCAAAGACTGAAGCCTACACAGTGCCCAGGGAATAAGCTAAAAATAATCTATTTTCTCTTCCAAGTTTTACGGAATGTAGCAAAATTGATCTCTCTTTTCTTGGGATGGGAGAAGGAAAAAGCATTTCTTCTAAAATCTTTAAAGTAATGAAAAAAAAATTTCCCTGCTGGCTTGTGTTTTTACCTGCATCTCTCTTTCTCAACCACCTTAACTTGAACATATTAAACCCCTGTTTTATGATGGAGCAGGCTGGGCCAGCTGGCACCCTACTTGACTTCTTACAGTTAATTAAGGAATGTCCCAGGACAGTTCAGGAGATGCAGTAAGGCACATGTGCAGCCCCCTGGATCTCCAACAAGAACAGCAGGAAAGTGGAGTTAGTGAGCAGCCCCAAATGCCCGGTTTTAGGAGCAGCTTCCACTCCCAGAGGGTTGGCCCATGTGGCTCACTCTGCCAGAAGCTTTCTAGCAGTGATACCTCACTAAAAAGCAGAAAAATGGGCTGTATTCAAGAAGTCAAAGCAGAAACTATGAGCAAGTTAAACTAAATTCCAGTCCATTCTTGGACCTTCTTTAAGGTCAGAAAATCTTTTTATTGTGAGCCAGTTTTTGCGTAAGTGACCAAAAGGCTTTGAGAATGGTCCGGATAGAAACTTTGGTACTCATGTCAGCAATGTATTTTTAGAATGGTAAAAATAAATCTCCATGGAAAATAGTGGCTTTACAAGTCTGGATGTAGAGGCCTTCCTTTGCCCACAGATCAAGCTAAAATTAAACAGTGAACCACATGGCTGTCAGGCCTGTATCAAGCAAAAAAATCTCAAAGCATCACCCAGCTCTGATGGCAACACTTTAGTCAGACTTACTTACGTCCCTTATCAGATCCCTGTAACTTTTTAAATGCATTTACTCCTGAGAGTTTCTTATTGGCAGCAGCTTCAGTCTTGGCTGATAGAGTGGTTAGAACAAACACAATTTATCCTGACATGATGTTCCCAAATTCTTATCTGAAAAGTTTAATCAAGGCTGATTGGTTTTCATTTTTTCCCCAGCTGACATCTGGATCTTCCCTACTCTTTCATTATTAACATTTCAATGTTTCTTTTTCCATCACTGAGAAGTATTTGGTACAGATTTACCAATCAGTTCAGAATGGCAACAGCAACAATAAAATGCTTCATAAGCACAACAAGCAGCAGGATAGCGGCTAAATTAAAAGCAAGTTTGTATATGCTTGACAAAAACATGAGATTAAAGCTAGCATTTGTTGGGGACTGCTCTTTATTGAAGGCAGAGAGTCTGACAAAATGAATGCTCTCCAGCCTTAACTCTAAATGTCCAAGATAATTGTAGATTGACCTCTTAAACTTAGTACACAGGTATCCAGGAAGAGAATAAAGGAACTTAAAACTTGACTGCTTCCAATCACCAGATAGATACAACAGACACAAACTGTTAAAGCCAGTCTATTCATTGAAAATAGGAGGGCTGTGCACTGCACTAATCCACAATAGAGCCCAACAGATCTTTAAATCACTTAATTATTTAATAATCATTCAGTTCCTGCTGTCACTGAACTCACCAAGAGCTGCCACATGAGGCTGGAGACTGCTCCTCTAATCAGCAACCAGGAAAAGCATCAGAGTATCATGTGGACAAGAAAGGCCCAGACACATGGAGCCTCCCACTCCTGAATCACCCTGGTTTCTCTGCAGAGCTGATGGAGAAAAAGGCATCTTTGCAGGCAGTCTGTGTCCAGGCTCACTCACCAACTCAAGGCCACTCTCTCCCTTGCCCTAGACAGAGCTGTGGATGCCTTGGGCTCAGCAAGTAGGCTTAAAGATGGATTTTCACAGGAGAGAAGGCTCTTGGCTCATTAATACTTCTGGCAGAGCAAATTCCTCTATTGGGAAAATAAACCTTCATGCAGTAGTGGAAAATTCATCACCCATCTCCCAAGAAGTTACAATGGTCAGTGTATATTCACACTTTACCAAGGCAGGGTGTTAAACAGAAAATCCCCCTGCTACTCACACTTTCCCAGTGACCAGTCCTTGATGGAAGTGCTGGTGACAGACATCTGCAGAGCATGATTTACCTTTATTTGGCAATAAGAATAAAAAGACTTGAAGACTTAAAAAATTCCCCTAGGTTGCTGCTGGCATTTTCTACCATTTTAGCTGTCATACACAAATAAAAGCATCCGAACTGAGGGAAATGCTTCACCTGGGAACAATACATAACCTTAGGTTCTCACAGCCTGTAGAATTTGCTGCTACAGGAAAATGTTTCTCAGGTACTTAGACACAATCCTCAAATAAAACCCTATAAAGGGAGAAGGACAAATTCCCCTTCTGTTTTGGCATCTTGCTTTTCTGTACCACTTTAACTCCTCCTCACCTTTTCTGCAGGGTTCAGGGAATCCTTCTGGCCATTACAGGGGTTCTCCCTGAGTCTGAGTTCCTGTCATATGGCCAGACCTCTGCTCTCCCTTCTGCAATACCAGCCCTGATCTGTAGGTCAAGCTCATTTCAAGAGACAGGAATTTGTTCCTTGTTGGAATTAGCCCATCTTAGGAAAAGAAAAACGATTCAGGTCAAACTGTACTATTGGCTTTCTTCATTATTATTTTCTGTACTGACACCTGGGGGTTACCCAGGACCTTGCTTTTTGTTAATAAACAAGGGTTTTTTCACTTTCACCCTGGTATCCATTTCTCTCATTGGCAAAAAGGGATTATTGGAGTCTTTCTCTTTAGAGGAAATGTTCATTCCAAGGCATTTTCTCCTGAAATTTGTCACAATACCAAGACATGGGTTAAAAAACTGAGTGGCTCAGGTCCAACACTAAACCTCATAGCATCCTTTTACACTGACTGATCTCCAAGTTCACAAAAGGCATTTTTCAGAACTCTTCAATCGATAAGTTCTTATTTGAACTTTTATTTTACTGGTATCATGTTAAATTTTTTTAAGAGGAAGTTTATTCTGGTCCTTTATCAGTGTGGGAACGACACCTGCCTATAGTAGAGCAAAGCGACCCAAGAACCTCTTTGGATTTCAGCAGAAATGCCAAGACAAAGCACTGCTCCCTCCAGAGATTTAACCAATTCAGGGCTAGGAGCATGTTCCAAGCAGACTCTGCAGGGAAATCTTGAGAACTACTCAAAAATTTATGCAGAGCTATAGAGTTAAAGAGGCTTTTAGACACAGTGTGTAATCTTGTCAGAGCCGATTAGATCAAAACAAAAGTGATGGGAAATCCTCCCTGTTCATGTGCAAAAAGCTCCCCTTAGTGCATTATGACTCACTGGACTTGCACCTCCATTCCTGGTGACTTTGGCACCACAGAGCATTAATTATTAATGTTAAGCCACACTTTTCCTTATGGCAGTGAGAAAGAAGGCATCTTAACAGGGGCAATTTGCAGTCACATTAAATGGATATTCAGGTTCTTTGACAAGCTGGGGATCACCTCGCTGCTCCAGGGCAGTGCTTTCCTTTTCCAACAGCTAATACCCAATGGCAGGATCTCCTTGCCACTGTCCCTTGCATGGAGAACACAGGAAGCCCAGCAGCTCTCCTGGGACACCTGCCTTGGCACACTGCAGGACTGGGGTGGTACAGCCAGGCAGTCCAAGCCCAGAGGAAAGGTTTGGTTCAAACACAACCTCAGGCTTAAAATCTCATTTAGATCTACCCTTGGGTTCTTCTGCTCAGGTATCACCTTTTCCCACTCCCCAAATACTCCAAACATCTCTGCTAAGACACCAAAGATGACGATAAAGCTGGACAAGGCCTTGAGGGATTAAATTATTAACAGATGAGTCAGAGAGGATTCCAAATCTCTGATATTTATGTTCATGCCATTTACATTTCCATAAAAAGCCCATGGATCACATACATCCATTTTACATATGAGGGCTGAACTGCTGCCATTTCACAGGCACTGGGGATGGAATTCAACAGATTGTTGCTCTTGGTTCTGTCTTCACCAAATAGTTATAACCAGCTCATACAGACACACACACATGTGTGTATGCCATAAAGGGAAGCTAAACAGGACTTTTCTTTCAGTTTCTTTCAGCTTATTACCCTGCCCCTCAGGACCTCTAACATATTTTTAGAAAGTATTGAATTCAAGCAAAGAACACAGGAGAAAAGCCTGTCTGTGTGATTTCACCATCCCACCACCACCATGGTGGCATTTGAGGGCATATCTGTGAGCAAAGGTTGTTTTTTGGATAACATTCTCCTTTTAAGGATAATAACACAATGATTTAAAATCACTTCTATGCACACATCCGTCTTGTTTTATTCACAGAGTATTGGTGAGGTTTTAATTTTTTTTGTTTTGAGATGGAGAGAAAGGGATAAAGAGTTTGGTTGGCCTTTTCTTCCCTCACCTGAAGCTACATGTAGGTAGTTAATAATTTTTAACTCTGGAGTCCATTGTTCAGAATGCAGGAAATTATTTTTCCACTACCTCCCCTCAGCAAGAAGGATAAATATTTTCAGTGAAACAGAATGGATGCAGTACCAGAATAGATCAATATCAGAGCCAGCTTGTTAACATATCTCAGAGGAAGGCAGAGGGGAAGGTTCTGATCCAAAAAGAGCTCAACCTCCTGAGCCTTGAAGCAGCTCCTCAAAGGACACATGAGAAAGGAAGATTACAATATTGTTGGTGAAAAGGAAATAATAGGGAGACAAAGAACAGAGAAGGAAAAACTGGCTGGAGAAAGGGTAACCCAGAGAATATTTATCCTCACCAATTACAACATGAGCTACAAAATAAGATTCCTCTTATTTTGACTGGTCAGAATCAGGACATACAGAAAAAGAACTGGAGGCACTGGGCTAAATTCCCAACTGAGGCACCAAATTTGACCTCAGGAAATTACTCTGCAGGGCTCTGGGTAAATCAGATAACCTTTCCAGCTCTCTGAACATGCCTGAACACAGTTTTTGTATCAATCTAACTGTAAATAAATCAGCAGTGTTAAATTAATGAGCCCATCACACCTGCAGACATACAGATTGCATTTTAAAGCATTTTTAGTCTGTTAGTTTGATTTGTTTCAAAACAAAAATGAACTATCTGCTTCATTTGCTCTTACTTGGTTTGCACTGATTGATGAAGTCAGTGTAAAACCCAACAGCAGGATCTTAAGCAGAATAAAACTCCCTTCCCATCAGCATAAACAGAAAAAATACAGCTGGACAAGACTACAAGAGGTCACCTAAAATATTCCCTCAGCCCCAAAATGGAATCAGTTCTACCTCAACCATTCCCTCATTGCTCACACACCCGACCTCTTAACCCTGTGCAGCCACAGCCACGCTGCCTCCCCTCAGCTGTGCAGTTTCAGCGCCCTCCAAAACAATCCTGAGTCTCTGCTGGAATTCTGCTGCTATTAATACTTCATTTCCCCTAACAGAACTTATTTTTAAAAAACTACATACAATGTAATGGCTCCGAGTTGGTAAGTTATCAAAGAACAAGCTTTGCTTTTGATAATCTCTATTTCAAGAAGTGCTATAATTTCTCTTTAAACAGGATTTATTTTTTCCACATATTCTGTTACTAGTTTGGAATCTCAAAATGTATTTTAGCTCCTTGGGGAAAAAGCTCTGGCTATCCATCCCTTTACTATGAATCTGTTTTTTCTATTAAGACAGATGAATCTCTCCTCCCTCAAACTTGTCAGCTATACTGATGAGTCATTAATTGATTTTTCTTTTTCCTCTTTTTGTTTTTTTGGAAGCAAGTACAGTAGGCTAAAATCAAGCAAGAAGCCTACTGAAGAATCCAATTAACTTCTGGCTTGTTTGGTAACAAATAGTGCAGTATTGTATTCTGCCACCCTTTATTCTTGTTGTAGTGTCTGGAGATTGCCCAGATGTTTCATCCTCTGGGGTTTTTTTGCTGCAGAAGGCTTTTGCCTCCAGGCTGAGCAGTGCTGGCCCTCTGCTCTCCTGCCTCCAGTTAATCTAGGTGGCTGTCAGAGCTGTCACAGGAATGGTGAATCACGGCCTCTGCAATCACTTCAGCCCCTGGGGAAGCGCTCGGAGCGAACAGCTGCACAAACCCCCACCCAAACTGAGTTTCTTCTGGATGAGGATTTTACAAATCAACTTTGAAATAATCACAAAGCCTGACTGACAGGCCCACAGTTTTTAAATAACAGAAATTTGTCAAAAACAAATTGGTTGTCTTTCAAACAGACACCCTGGTTGAGTCTTTTTTTTTTCTTCTTCTCTTTCCTTTGCTGACTTTCCCATTTCCAAACAACAACTGGATCTGTTTTCTTCTAAACAAACTTGAATTACAAAGGAATGTTGTTCTGCTATACTTAATAGATTTGCACATTTTTCCCTTTCTTCTTTAGTCTTTCCCAGTATAACATATAATCCTTTGCACCTGCAAAAGCTCCACAGACTGCTGACTGCCAAGAATCCACCACGTGACCCTGCTTCCATGACCAGAGATCCTGTGTTTAAAGAGAAAGGAAAATAAAAAGTTATTAAATGTTTGAATCTATCTGATCCCCATGTGAGTTAACTCTGAGGATGGGAACTTAAGTGAAAAGCTATTTTTGTGGCATTTTTGAGTGATGTAATAAGTGATTTTTCCCAAGGAACTTGTGTACTTGAACAAGCAGATGGAGTGAGAAAGACGTCTGGAACTGAGGAGGGCTTGAAGCAAATTGCTTTCAGGGAATTCATATGTATGTATTTAAGCCTGTGGCCATGCAACTTTGCAAATATTTTGTGAATTTATTTTCTTTTTGGCAGATAAAACAGCACAAAGCAAAACACTGAGCGTGAGGGCGGCATGCAAGAACCAATATCAGCTCATCCCAGATGCACAAAAGGCTCCCATTTAAAATGAACAGCTTCCACGAGACACAAGTCCTGTTTGCTCCCCTACATTTCTTAAACCGACCCTTCCCCTCACACTCCTCAAAAAACCCCACCATTAAGAAATTGCTCTTATCACTCCCATTATACCCCAAAGCAGGTGTGTCTCTGTTTTTCACTTGGCGTCGTTAGGGACCACACACCCTCCTCTCCACACCCCCTGCTCCCTCCATTTCCTCACAGCAGCATTTAAACACACACACTGAAAGCCCCAACAAGAACAGTGCCTTCCAAAACCACCTCTCAAGTCACGTCACACAATTTGACGAGCCCTGTCAGTATCAGCAGCCAAGGCCAGTGTCTGCTGGGAGGGGTTTTCCCCGGCAGCTGCAGTCTCTGTGTTCTCCCCTCCCTGCACCCTGCTCCATCCTCTTCCTCATCTCCTGAAACACTTCACATTGAAAGCTCTGGAGGAGAAGTTTCTGGTTTATGATGTGAGGATCAGTACTGAGCAGGAAGGGATGGGATCCACGGCCCTTCTAAGGCCCACCACTGAGAAATCATCAATTTTATTTTATAGCTGTGGCATTCTCCTTCTTTTTAAAGTCATATTACTTCTGTACTATAACATTTTCTTAGAAGCAACTGGATAGCAGAGCTAGGCTGAGATTATTGCTCTTGGGCTCCTGGTCTGCAGTGCAGCCACTTCCCACTGGAGCAGGAGAGCTCTGCTCTCGTTTGCTGACTCTTCATTTAACATGCTCTCCTCGTGACTCGCTTCTTCCAGCTTGGCTGGCGGTTATATTTCAGTTGAATGTTTTAAAAATCAAACTGTTCAAGCAACAATGGCCAGCCACAATGTTGTTTGGTACCCTGCCACAGCTAAATAGCTGCAGCTCTGCTGTACGAAAGCACTAGAGGGGTTCCAGCCTCTCTAATGCTAGCCATTCTTTTCCTGGTGTTTTTGGTATGGGCTGCTATTCTGCCATCACCCACAGCAGAAACTGATTTTCATTTCATAAATAAATAAATAGGGATTCATAATTCTTCAAAACCATGATATGCTTTTCTGGAATAACTTACAGTCTTTGGACATACAGTTCTCTTGCAACTCAGTCCTGATGGAAGAAGGACACACTCCCCTAGACAAACTACCTCCCAGAGTATCTGGGTACTGTGAAAGCATAAATCCCACCTTCAGCACCCATCTGCAAAACACTTCAGGTGCTTAAGAAACCTTGAATTGAAAGCCAGGGTTTAAAAACTGAGCTTCTGGAGCCACAGCTTTCTTTTGATAGAAGCAGAATAATTGTGTTGGTTTTTTTTCTACACATTCTCCAAACATCTGGACATCTACAGCTGAGCCCAAGAACTCAGAACAGTTACTGCTGCCATGTAAAAATGCACTGTGCAAGAGCTGCTGGAGGACTAAGAGGAAAACCAGCCCATTAATACATTTATGGCTTTGCCAGAAGCCCAGCCTATTCTCAGTCATGATGGGGTTTTATGTTAATGTCATTGTCCAAAGAAGAAGGAAAAGGTCGTTCTGATTTCTTGGCATGTAGCTCTAAAATCTAGTTTCTGATAGAGCCTGGCTGCCCAGGGCAGCTCTGCACAAAGAACCTTTGCCAAGCAAGGCAAACAGTGATGAATTCCCATCCATTACGCCTGCAAATTGACAACAGGTATTTGCAACAGTCATGCAATATGGAAAATGCTTTAAAAGGGTGGAGCCAGGAACAGTTCAATTAAATTAGGGAAAAGGAGAATTGAGGCTGGAGAACAGGAAGCAAATTCCCCAACAGTGAGGTCTACTGAACCACGGAGCCAGCCTCCCCAGGGAGGAGAGGAAAGCCCTCTCCTTTGAGTCATTTAAAAATAGACTGGAGAAGGCACTCAAGACTGAACTGTGGGGAATAATCCTGCACTGGCAAGGGCAGGATGAGATGACTTCATGCGTTTCTTTCCATCTCCAATTTCGGTGATTCACCCAGAGCTCCAAACCTGAACATGCAGAAGAGCAAGAAAGAGGGAAGCAGGGCACGAGGACATGATCCTGGAAGAAGCCAAGAGGAACAAGTGTCACAGGGCCAAGAGGACCTGGGCAGGACTCCTGTCCAAATTCTTTCTAACCACACGATGCTGTGGGCCAGGATGACGTGCTGGAGGTCACACATGTTTTCTCTCATAGCCCATGGACCAACTAATTGACAGGGCTGGTAAGTCAGGCCTGTAAGTTCTTCAAAAACTCTCGCCCTCTGAGCAGGTTTTAATACCATTAAGACAGGGCAAAGCACAGAAGCTGTTAGGGGTTTGTAGATTACTATAAAACCAGGGCCTTGTTCCTGGAAAGAAACAGAGGATCCATATACATATCTGCCTAAAACACTGACTTTGGACAAAATTGGTTATTGCAGTGGTACAGTGCTTAGGGCACACTCTGCCATCCTGGATGCTGAACAGAAGTAGAAGAGCCTTCCATTCAGGGGGATTATGAGGAGAGCTCAGGTCAGGCAGAGCTCAGGACCCAAGGGGCACAGCTCAGAGGCTCCAAAACAGGGCAGAAGTGCCCATGTAATGCCTGCAGAAGCCCCAAGAACACTGCTCTGTCTCCACGTGCTCCTGCAGGATGAAACAAGCCGGGAATTACGAGCAACACGACTGCAGCAGCTGGCTCAGCCTGGGTCCCCCACTGCCATCACCAAAAAGGCTCCTACCTGCTCACACTGTGCTCCTGCAGCAGAAGGCTGCAGGGGACAACCTGGCTTTTCCAGGGCAGTACCCATTCCCACTAGCACCCACAGCCTAGGGAAGCAGAATGACAAGGAGCACATTACATGAAAGGGCCGCCATGCCAAGCCTGTGTCATGTGTATTCTATTAAGCTGAAGGCTGAATAGAAGACTTTGTTTTCCACTTCAAAGGACCCCATCCCAATCTCTCTCTCTCTTCCCTTATGAATAACAAATTGGAAATAAATCTTCTGGCTGAAGTGCATGGAAACTCATACAGTTGGGGCCCTCTGCAGCTTCCCAGCTCAATCACATGGTAATTTTTTTTGTAAACACTTTTCTGTGATATATATGTAAATCTGGCTGTGCATTGCTGCACCGTGTAAAGCAATACAGCGGGTGTGGCCTCAGGGGATGGCACACAGCAGGAAGCCCGACTGCATATTTCCAATTATTCACAGGGATAATGTTCACAGAGAAGGGTCAAGTTTTATATGTGGGCAGAGCCCTACTTTTCTTCCTAGAGATCCCATTTCATCCTGCTCCATAGGCCAGTGTCCCCGAATTTTCACTATAAATGTTATTTAGCTCTTTTGATACTGAGAAAACAAGGACGTCCCATTTTGTTGGGCAGAGTGAGCATTGGAAAAGTCACTCTCAAGATATACCAAAGGCCCTTCAATCTAAATTTAAAAAAAAAAAGGAAACTATTACCTCTGCTTTTAAATATTGGGGGGAAGTATTTGGTGCCCACAATATGGACTCCTGAGGACACCTGGCCTCCAGATGGCCAATAACCTTTGACCAGTGCACACAACTCTTACCTGTGCATGCCTGTCACCTTTGCCATGCATTTATAGTAAAGGTTTGTGCAAAAAATCAGCTGTCAGCTTTGTGTTCTCAGTGCAGCCAGGTCATGGTCTATATTCAGAAGATCTACACTTTGGTAATCCAAGAAAATGCAATGCCCACATCTCTCAAACCTGATGACCAGCCTAACACCACTGATGCTGCAGGAAGCATTGCACAGAATAAGACATCTCTGCCTTGGCCTTGCTATTCTTCAAGCAGAACTCATGGCATACACCACCCTTGAGGCCTGCAGCTGAATAAATATTACAATTCATTCCAATGATAAGTATCTATAGTATCTCTGTGTGCCCCTCTGTTCACAACAGTGTTCAACTTCATGGTAACAGGGGAGAAAAAAAATCAGAACAAATGAATCGCAAGGATCTGTGCGCATGTGAGGTCCTGCAGACTGAGGAAAGAAAAGCAATTTTCATGTTTGCCTTTCCTGCTAGGGATCTCACTCACAACGTGGCATTCTGCATGGTTGACCCTTACAGATGCATGGCACATTAGCTACAGGAGAAGCAAAAACTGCACAAGTTGATTGCTGTTTCTATACAGAAAGTCAACATGGAGCAAAGAGCCAAATGTCCTCCTCAGTGGATTTTTTATGTGCATATGTGCAGCATATGGGCAAGTACATGTGTATATTATCTTGCAGGAAACATGCAAGCCCAAACATGGGAAAAATTCAATGATCTAAGTTCACTGTTGACATAAATGCTGAGACTCCATTTGCACTAATGGAGTTGTGCTCACTTATGCCAGTACTGAATTCAGTCCTAGAATTAAACCCACCCAAATCCTAGATAAATTGAAAGAGAACAAAAGTTGGCCTATATGCAAGAGCATATTTTTCATGTTAAAAGCATTTCATTCCCTTTTTCTGCCCATATAATACTGCATTGATGTCTGTGACCCATTTGGATGTAAATCAAAATGGATGTGCTAAAAGCCTGGTTAAAGGAAATGTTCTTCGAAGCAGTGTTCCCATGGCAAGGCAGAACAGCTACACTCAGTTTCCACGGCACAAAGGGACATATAGGGAGGGAAAATGTACTTCTGAAAAATCACTTTAAAGCCAGCAGGGCTTTTCTTGAGCACCTGCACTGCTCTTACCTCTATTAGATCTGTGCTTTGTAGGTGTGTGTGAATGAATTACATGGAAGAAGTACATAAATCTGCTAAGGTTCTTCAGCAAATAACCAGTGTCCAAATCAAATCTTCGCTACTCAAACATCGCCAGATGTCACTGGCAAGCTTAGCAACTTCTAGAGAACCTCTTGTGGCCTGGGCATGGCCAAAAGGGCATCACAATCTGGCTCTGTATCTACACACTGTGTGAGCCTGTTTTCCTCTGCTCTGTTGAAATGCTGTATTGATGATCCAAGGCCATCTGACTTTTCCCAAACGTGCCTGCAGTGCTGTGAGCAAGGCCTGCATTTGTTTCTCTGCCTTTGGTGCAGATGGTGTGCAGCATTCCTCGGGCTGTGCCCCAGGATGGTGTGAATGACACTTATTGTGGCAGCAATAAAGCCAGGGCTGTTTGCTCAACAGCTGCTGGGTGCATTGTTCCTTTGTGAGAAAAATGCAGCAGCTCTGCTCATGGCATGGCCACGTTACATCGCCACGTTACATCCCACCCCCAGCACCCCATGCAAAGCTGTTCTCCTGATTCGGCACCTAAGCAAATGGCAGACAGTGCTGTTTAACCATGAGGACTTAATCCCAAAATCAGCCCAACTGTTACTGAAAGAGGGAGCAAGGCATGGTAGAACACTTTCTGCACTGCCTGTGAGGAAATGGCTTTAAAGCTGGGCCTGGCTTTCATTTGCTCTTATATGCAGCTGAGCACAGAGGAAAGAAATACTAGACTGCTTCTCCAGGAAAAAGGGAAAATGGTCAGCTACCTGTAGAGCAGGGAAAGAGCCATTCAAGGCCCAATTTGGCTACATGACTCTATTTTCTACTTGCCCTGTTAAGCAGCAACAGATCTGACTGTAAATTTTAGGAGGGAAATAGCATTTGGTTTATGGATTCAATGGCAGAGTTATAAACACATATTACTGCTGAGAACCCCAGCTGCCCGGGCAGAAGTATTCTGTAAACCTTTCATTCTTATTAACTTTAAAAATCAGGTGCAATGAGCTTCAACCAAGGTTAGAGTGTTCACTCTCCACAGAAAGCCAGCAAGCAGTCTTTGCACAGCAAGCTTCAAGGTGTGTCTCAAAATCTATCTGCACTGATGACCAAGAGCAAGGCTGAGCTAAATCAGCTAAATCAGCTAAAGCTGACCCTAAAATCAGTTCACACCCTCTGCTGCCTACCCCAGCCCCCAGCAGCTGAGCTCTCTGGAGAGGGAACCAAGAGAGCCAAGCAAATGAGCACATGTGCCTTTTCCCTCCAGATCTATGGTTCAGTTCACCAGCACATTCCCCTCCACACAAGTGCCTCCTGCCTACAGTCTCAGCTGCACCTGAACAGAAAACAAAGGACCTCATCCCAAACTTGTGTGGCCAGAAACCAGCTGAGAACCAGCCCATGGAACTCCTGTTCTGACCCAACAAATGTTCTGATCCTGCTCAGCCTCACAGGGGAACGGCTGGACTCTCTCCATTCTCTTTTTGTATAACACCTTTGAATTTGTGAGACCTACAGATTTGAGAAAATTATTTTATTGCAAAAACCAGTGACAAAAAAAAACTTGTGGGCTCACTAGAAGTGCAGAAAGTCTAAGAGCTCTAAACTTTGCTCAGCACTCAAAGAGGGAAATCCTGGCCCTACTGAATGCCAGAAGAGCCAGACATCACCTCGAGCATGGTCACTTGAAGATTTTTATCTTTCTCTGAAGCTCCTGGGCCAGCAGAGCAGCACAGTGTGTGCCTGCCCTCCCAGAGAGGTTGGGTTTGTAGGGGCAGGACTGGCTGACCCTGATGTTCCACAGTCTTAGCAATGTCCAAGTGTCTCCTCTTAAGAGTCAGACCTGTCTAATGAGAAAGACAAAAGGTTCCCAGGATAGCAGGTTTGTTTTCCTTAAAAAAATCCACCAACTAAACAAACAAAAACCCCCTTGTTTTTCAAGTCAACTCATTTGAGACCTGTGTCCTCCTGTCCTGCCTGCTCCTTCCCTCCTCCCTGGCTACCAAAGCCTTTTCTGCAGACATACAATACATTTGCTCTATAAAGAGACCATTCTCCCTGTGCAGCTGCATTTGAGTGACTCTCAGAGGCTCTGAAGCACAGCCAATATGCAGAAACATAAAACCCAAGAGGACTGAGTCTTGTTTCACCTGAGGAGGGTTTATCTTACAGCACTGTTCTCTGAGGGATCTGACCATTGCCACTGAGCCTTATGAAACAGGCTTTTTTGACAAGATGTTTCTGGACTCAAATGTTTCTGTAGGGTTTTAAAATGCTATTTTATTGAAAAAACCCCAAAACACTTGATGCCCTGTATGTCTGCAATAGCCCCCCAGCAGAATTGAAAGTTGTCTTTTTTCTCAGCTAGTTCTAAAAGAGAAGGATTAAAACATGAAACCAATGATAAATCACTACTGCCGCTGGTAGGAACTCGGATATGATGATTATAAGCGCTGAATAAAATGTCTGAACAGAAGAGAATAAAAGATGAGACAGAAGGGATGGGCTCCTCAGGGCCAGAGCCATCTGAGCAGAGACTGTACAGCCCTGGCAGCAGGGTGAGCACAGGAGCTGCACCAGGCTCCTGTAACCCACAACAATTTCATGCCAAACACACAGCCCACAATGTGAAATTCCCACAGTAAGGAACACACATACAGTATTTCCAAAGCAACTCACTGAGGCACCCTGGAAATTCCAGGACAGCAAACAATGGGGACTGTATCTTACAACATTAATTCCAAAACCTGAACTAATATGGAAGGCTCTGTGCTTGGCTGGTATTTGGGAAGCACACCACATCTATGCTCTGTTGCCTTTCTTCAGGGCCACCTGGCTTTGAGATGGGATCAGAAGCATTAACCCCACATAAAAGAACCTAAACCTGACCAAACTGTCACAGTAATATTCAACCATGGTGCTCTTCTAAGGACTGGTGTAGCAGAAAGTGAATAAAATTTGTAACACCCTTTCTTTCCCTGAACTCTGAGAAGAATTCAAGACTGTTTTACCTGTAAGGCTTGGACTAAAGAGACAGAAAAGAGCTACACTAACTCACCCTAGTTGGGGATTACAAGGTCCTGATATCTGATACACCATAGCAGTTTTCTTCTCTCTTTTGGTTGATAGCAATCATCCGTGCCTCAAACAAAATATGGAAAAATGGAGAATTGGGAAGAGAAAGGACATAAAGCATAACTTACAGCAGTGGATTCTACTTAAATAAAAATATTTTTAAAAAAATAAAATACTTTTTAAAATTGAAAGCACCATAATTACTGTTCTTTCTTGAGTCATTGTGAATAAGGAAGGAGTCTATTGCCTGTTCCTAAATTGTGTGTTCACCTGAGTCCCTATCAGTAATGCCAGATTTGAAGCAGTATCTGTTTCTTGCTAATTACTGCAATCCTCCCTTTGCCAGCACCCACAGCCAAGGTAACCTTATAGTTCAGTAATCTATACGATGTTCTCTCTTTTAACATAGCTCAGTGCATGGCATGCAGCTCTCACAGGGGACAGCTGGTGCACATTCACAGACAGGAGAAAACTGTGCATGTAAACTCTGTGACTAAAGCATAAGGAATAACCAGAGCAGCTTGGAGTAAAGCAGATAGAGAAAATGGGGTCTAGAAAAACACTATCTGCTACCTATGACAAGCCTTTAGTGGGCTTCTCTAAGCTTAACACCTTGCTGCTGGCTGCAGTCAGCACACATCTGAAGGAAAAGGAACCCCTCTTCTTCTTCCATGTGCCTCTCTAACTGTCCTTTCACACTGGAATGATTTTCCTTATTTTTATGGTGATTAGCTTGTTCAGGGAATCAGGACTGAGTCTCTTCCATCAGCTTATGTCACTTCACAGTAATGGTTTTAAATATGACACAGCCACAGCTCTTGTTCTACTCTCCTCAGTGAGATGGCCCACACACATCATACACAACTGCTCCCACAGTTACTTTCTCAAGTAATCCTATAAATCCAGTGCAGAACAGTCCCTCAGGCATCATCTCAATAACTCTTTTCTGTTCAGGCTTTGTGCCATTTTTCTCTTGTCCTTTGCATTACTATTTCTTTGCAATTACTGTCTGTCCATGCTCCCTTTGTGCACCCGTGAGAAGGTGAAGAGCCCAACACCCTCAGCCATTCTCCAGTGATGTTACTGGCCACATCCATCCTCTTGATGGGACCATAATGATTTTGTCCTTTGTTCTACTGTCAGGACAATTTTAAACAGCTTCCCTCAGTTAAACAAAATGTATTCTGCTTTCACTGCCTGGCTTTGATATGACAAACCCTGAGCTCTCTCCCTGTGCTGAGCCAAAGTGACTGAGTGTGCCAGACTCATTTTTGCAGTTTTCTACTCCTGACTTCACATCAGAAGAATATAATGCAACAGGTTTGTGGAACAAACTGACACAAGTTTTGTTTTTCTTCAGATCTGCACTGACCTCCTGAGATTAAACATGATGCCTCATCCTGAGTGACTCACTGCTGCAGTTAGCTAAATTCAAACTGTCTTCTTTAAAGCCTGTAATGTAAACAATACATTTTACTGTCACAGCTAGGTGGACATTAGTTAAAACAACTTTACATTCTGCAAACAGCTACATGATGGTGCTGGTTTATGTAGTTTTGGCATGGACACCACACTTTTCCCCTTTAAGCATTGCCACCTCTTGCTCCCACACATGCCTGCTGCACTAACCACCAGCAGGCTGGGCCAGCACCACTGCTGCAGAGTTTACAAAAAGCCATTCCTGGACACTGCCAGGGAAGCAGATTCCTAATAAGGCAGCCCCAGCTCCCCTGAGCAGTGGGATGAGACCCAGACCCCACAGCAGGCTGAGCTCATGGAGCACCCACAGAATCCTCACTTCTGCCAAAGCTCTCAATGATTTTCATGCTCCTCCTGCCTGAGGATTCACCTTTAAACTGAACTCCCTGCAGCCTCTACATGCAAATATTCACTCTGTGGGCTTGTCTCCCCCAAACAGCCCCAGCTACAGACACACAGCAAGAGGACAAACTGCTGTCCCAGTCCAACACACGAGGTCCCACTCTGGGTCTCTGTGCTGAGCTTGCTCAGGAGTCCAGCACTCCTACCAAGAAGGAAGTTTCTCTCTCCAGCTCCTCTTTTATAAATATATTTTACTACAATGTTTTTAATGATCTGCAATAATTCTCTGTGCTTCCACCCCATGACCTCCAAGGACTTGAAAAACCCTTCCTTTCATCTTTTGTAGTGAGTTCAAGGACATACAGAGGAGAAATTACATCTTCAAATCCAACCCTCCACTCAAAAATCTAGATCCTGTCTCTGACCATGGTAACAACTGCACTGTTAAAACATCATCATTGACACCTTCTTCAAATGACCTTAAAATAAAGTGCATGCAGCCAATCAAAATATCTTTTCAGGGATGTTTACAAAACTCAGGCTGAAACAGTTCTCATTTGCAATTTCCTTTTACCATGAAGACCAAAACACTAAAAAAATTAAAATAAAATAATTTTTTAAAAAAAGAAGTCACACAACACAAGGTGGTTCCCACTCTTTTAAAGCATTTAAAAATGTTAGAGCTGAAAATAAAATTTCTGGCATGCTGGGAGTAAAATCTAGCCTGCATGCCATAGATCAGTGGTTAGATATTCCCTGTTATTTTTCAGATATTCAGGCATATGATCTTCACATGCACAGGTAAGTTGGCACATAATTACTGATTCTTGAAAATACCCATAATCACAATAATGGAATTAGGTAAGTTACCATGGAAAACCTTTGCAAAATGTATAACTTATATTTCCATCACTAAAAGAGAACTTACCTTTAAGGACTCCCAGAGGGGAAACTGTACCAGAGAGAAAGGAATCTGGAGAGGTGGGAAAAGAAAAACAAAATAAGAACAACAACATAATGTTACAAAAGTAAATTGGGTTGGCATGTTCCTCAACTGGCTAAATTAGGAACAGTTATTGTTCTGCCAGTGAACTGCAGCTTATTACACTTACAAATCTTTACGGACACTTTATGTATGCTGCCATTAAATGACTGGTTTCACTAAAGCAGTTTTACTTTGTTTATCACATTCCCTGCTGAGAGGTTAATGTATTGTTACCAGGGTGGCCTAGAAGTGCAATAAGCAGTGTGATCTAGTGCAGGGACATTCTGGGTTTGTCAGCCAGCCAAGAAAGCCATAAAGATGGTTCAAGAAACACGTTCCCAAGGCCAGGAACACAGCTTGGCAAAAAACATCCTCAGCAGTGCAGACTCTCACAGATGCTGAGCTCTTGTGCTTCAACCAGGGCTCTGCCCTTGGGCATCAGCTGCAGAAACCTTCCAAACATGTCCCATGATCTCCCATGAACCAGAACTAAAGGCAGGTTGTGAGGAGCTACCACAGCCCGGCTAAAAGGGAGAAGCCTGGTGGCTCTCACTGCCTGTGACACAGGTTCTCCTGTCCGGCAGCAGTATCTCTGCATCTCTGTCTGTG
>NW_005054317.1:3326979-3369262 GCF_000277835.1 Geospiza fortis
TGTCCTTCACAGATCCTGCCCTGATAAAAACCTCAGCTCATCACTCAGTTTGCACTGTGAACACACTGAAGCACTGTGCAACAAGAGACATCACTTTCCAAGGTTATGCCTTCTGTTGTATTTCCTCCTTTGCAAAGCCCTCCACGAAATTCTTCCTTGTCCTTCACCACTCAGAGAAGTCCTGTCCAACACCTACCTCTGGTACCAACTCTGCCTTTGCAATCTCCAGGCTGAATATCTGTCCCAGGATATTTCACAGGATATTTCAGAGGAAAGGGTCTCCAGGAAAGCACTGACCTGTCCTAGGATCACCCTACAGCTGTACCTGCAGGTCTGCTTTGCCCCTTCCTAAAGCTGCATTATCTCTGCTTTGTTAGCCAGTCAACGCCAGGCTCAAATCTTCCTCCAACTATCTGTTTTCTTCTACTTTTATCTTTCTTCATTTCCCCCTTGTTTAGGCTGATTTGGCAGTTCATATATCAAATTATTTAGTCTCAGAAAGCACTTACACATTATTTACCATGAAAAGGAGTAGATACACAAAATGGATCATGCTTATTTAATGCAGATATCTTTGCTCTGAGTGATGTCAGGTTAAAAACGTTCACTAGAGATATGAATGGCTTATTAAACCCAAATTCAGGCTACACAAAGGAATCTGAAATGGAACAGCCATTCAACATCACAGGAGACAAAGAGTATTGTCTGCTTCTCTGTGCTCCAAGTAATGATTAATAAATGAGTCTATTAAGTTAATCTGCCAGGCAAAACTAAACTTGACAGACACCTGCCACAGAAAATTTGTTATCTATTCAGGCAGGAAATGGCAGTGAGAAGAAATCAATGTCACTGCTGTACATTGAGCTGACAAACTGAAATCTCAGAGGAAGTTTGTCATCTTGGACAACGAGCAATATCCCTGGTGGCATCTCAGAGCCCCAAATAAAGGTCAGACATGGCTCTTATTTATCAGGGTCTTGAAACTCTAGTGTAGCAATTAAATTTCATTTTTAATAGTGGGTGGAAAAGCCCAGCTCTTTGACAGTAATGTGTGGTAATGTATTTATGAGAAGATATATACACACCCACATGCTACTGCAGCATTGTTGAACTGAAATTATATGGAATGATTTCTTTGCAATGTAAAATGAAAAGCAACGTAATCTTCTATGATCTAGACCAAAAAAACAGAGAAAAATAAGCAACAATTACCAATACATTTGCTTCAAATTTGGTAAAAAAGAGAAAAGGAAATGCTCTGTATCCAGCTGTACACCAAACAAAACAAGCTTTCAAATACAGCCTCCAAGTTTTGCTTTTTTTATGCTTGTGAATGAGTGGTAAAATTAAGCAGCTGTTAATAAGACAAGGGAAGCTTGTGACATAATCCCCTTTACATCACTTAGCTAGAAGCATTTCAATCAAAGAGGAAACTTGTTCACAAGTGCTGTTTGATTTTCAGTGTTAGTGGTGTTTGCTTTCTGTGTCCTGCTCAGGGCTGGATGGAGATTATGGGTTCCCCTTTTCCCCATGGGATGCAGATTTCAGATGTGTGCCAGGGTGACCTGCACAGCCACTGGGCTCCCTCCTCTCTATCAGGGCTGCAGGATAAGGCTCTAAACATTCAAACATTCATAAGTCACACTTTACTGGAGTTTAAAGACTTGCAAAACCCAAACAAAATAGGAAGCACCACCACCACCAAGCAGGGCAGCAGCATCTTTGCTGCACTAAGAAGATCCTAAGGAGATCTCCTACATTTACTGCAGTCACCCATTGGATCCTGTCTGACATCCTGACTTAAAACAAAACCCACACAAGCAATTTCATGGGTATTGCAATGAAAGGGAGTCTGTCTTCCTGTGGATTTGGGTTTTGTCATCAGATTCTCTGAAGCCAAATCATTTCCAAGCCGCCTTCGGCAATCTTCCCATGACAGGGACCTCCATCACATTTCTTCTCCAGATCTATTCCACAGCCCTTGTTGAAAGTTCAGCTCCTATTGAAAGCCTTCCCTCAAACCCTTTAATCACCTTTATTTTCCCCTCAAGAAAGGTATCAGAACTCCTGTTTATCTTCGCAGCCTCTGCCCTCCCGCCACATTTCCGTGGTCAAGATGTGCAAGGGCTGTGCAGGCTGCTGTGTGTCCATGTGTGCAAACACCCTGCTTGCATAAGCCTCATCTCCCTAAGAGACCAGACTAAACAGCCCACACCCAAAAGTAGCATTAATATATGCAAAAAGAAATAGCTCTGTGAGGGTAGCTCACCCATGAAAAGCCTTTAGATGGCTTATTGCCCTTTATTCTTCCTCCACGGCAGACGTGACAAAATCCTGCAGTCTGGGGACACTTCTTAATTTGAACAGTTACAGCATTTCATTCCTTTTTGTATTTTGCTTCTTCTTAAAAGAAAAGCTCTTCAGCAATGAACAGAATCACACCCTGTTAGGCAGAGATATTTCTGCCTGAAATAGGCTAAGGCAACAATGAAAATGTGGTCCACACATGTGGGTAACTTGCTGCCAGCAAATATGAAACCCTGGCAAGTTCCAGCAACCTCTCATTTGACATTAATATAAAATAGACAGAGAGTACCAGTTCTCATGTCTGGCCTAGTGTTATATAACTATGCTGTTTGTTCATCAGAGTCAACCCTTAAACACACACAAAAGGCAAATTTAAAGCCTCCAGACAGCTGCAAATAATTATTCTAAAATGTTTTATAGGTTAGTGAAATTATCATTTACTCTGGTCTCTGTAGTCCTTAGCACCTGATGCCCAAGTTAAGGTAATGAACTTTGCAGATGCTTATTTCTACACATCTACTTAATTCCCCTGATACAAAGTATTTTAAATGATTATGTTTAACAAGTTACTTTTAGAAATAGCTGCACTTCCCCCCCAGAGCAGCAGACACATCTCGCTTCCAAAGAAAAATACCAACCTGTAAGTACTGAAGATTGATGACAGAGCAAAAGTCCTCCCACCAAATACTGTTTAATTAAATAAAAGAAATTTAAGGAGGAACTTAATCATGCTCTTTGTAACTAAAACAGAACACTTTAAAGTATTGTGTACATATAACACTGAAAATTCACCTAGTTGATGTCTGATGGTAAATTGCAAGCTGACATTGTCCCAAGGAAAACAGCAGCCACAGCAAGGACAGCAAGCTGAAGGAGTGGCAAAGAATGGGGGAAAGAACGAAAAGAAAAAAAACCAAAACCTCATCAGCCCCTTCAGAACTGGGATTCCCTTCCAAATATGAGAATTCTTTCACACAAAGAGGAAACAGATGTCCATGGCTGGAATTTGCATGTGGCTTTATTCTCTTCTAGGATACAATAAAACTACTCTTCTTCTCATCCTCCGAGCTAGAAATTAAACAGTGGCATGTCATGCAGCGTCCAGCTGTGCTTCCTACCTCCAACCTTTATTAGCAATATATTTAAAAAGAAGAAGAAAAGAGAGAGACAGAAAGAAAGGGAGAAACTAGAAAAGCACAAGAATTGAAAAACTGTGGTATGTGTTCTCAAAACAATATAAAACCTACAGATGTTCTTACTAATCTGTGGCACATGTTTGTTTATTCAGGTTTTCCCTGTCCCCAGTTCAGCAGGCTTTGCTCTCCAGAAGACTTATCTATTTTTATAAACATTAAATACTGCAGGAGAGATTGGCATAAACAGCCAGAGGAGGAACAGGCTCACCTTATAAGAGTCCCTGAAAATGCACCTCCATCCCAGAAACTGCTCTCACCCACACCCCCACTGTTCCCTACATTAACAGCAGTGGGAGGAAAGCAAACACTTCTGAAGAGGATTTTTAGGGTGTGAATGTCACAAAGGCCAGCAGCAGGAACATCTGCTCACTTCAGGGAGAACCCATTTCATCCTTGAGGGGCAGCTCTCAAACTTGCACCCAACCTGTCACCTGCACTCACCAGGACAAGGACAGAGGGGCCATCACTGTCCAAGTCTGTATTTATGCGAAGTACTGAGCTGCTGTGCCAAATTGTGCCTTCTCCACTGTAATTGCAAAGAAAAGTCTAATAACCCACTTCTGTATAGCAAAAATACACTGTTTCCTAAGGATACAGCAAATTTCAGAACAATCTCCCCTTTACCTAAGTCCCCTTTACAATCCCTTTTTTTCTAGCTTCTTTATAAAGGATAGGAGGGTTTTTTAATAGGTTCAAGTTAAAGCAGAATAAAACAACCCTGTCAGCCCACTGGAGTTAAACATCTCTGTTAATAATCCCAGCAAATTTGGTTCAGTGTCTTGCCCTCCTAAAATTCTTCACACACTTGCCCAATACATATGGATTAGGATAAACTGATGCTCCAGCTATAAATTTACTTTCCCCAGGACGGGCTTTGAAAAGACAGCATGAAATGAGGCAAGGCTGGCCCCTGGTCACATCAGAGATCGTCACAGAAATAGCCACCACCAAGAAGATTTGGAGGTTTCACAGCTTTTCTGCTGACTGAAGGTGAACGTGTTTAAGACCCATCATCGATGGGATACCCTAGAGCTGACAAAGTAGACTCCTTTTCCTGCAAAACTTCAATTAATATTGTCCCCCAGGCCCTCCTTGAAAAACTGCAGACTCCACAAGGAACTGAATTATAAGAAGGTAATTTGTAACCTGAACATGAATGAAAGACTGTCAAAGGCATCAGCTGTGCTCCTGCAGCTCTGTGAGATGGAAGGTTGGGAGCGTGGTGAAAGAATGGACAAGTTTATGTGTTAAACAAATGATGGAGGGCTTTGTTAATAAACACTGATGCAAAAACAAACAAAGCTTTTCAGGCAGGTTTAACAACTCTGGCATAGCAATGACCAGGGAAGAGGTTTTGGCTTCACTCCTTAAGGAAAACAGTGAAGGACCAAGTTCACACACAGCACCTTCCTGTAAGGCTGCACGAAGCCGGAGAGGTGGAGGAACCCCACGGGAAGCTCAGCCATCCCAGGGAAAACTATCGAGTTGCATTTGCAACAAACAACTTTTCACAGCCCTTCAGTGCTGAACACCAGCTCTGCAGCACTGCCAGAGGCAAAGGAATGGCGTTTAGGGTGGTAGAAACATCAATCTCAACAATGCCAAGAGTATAATTAAAACAAAGGTTTCAGATCATGCACCAGCAGCCACCTGAAGTAATCAGCAATTCCTTCATTTTCAAGCAAATAACATTAACCCTGTGTGAGCTGGGAGAAAACTGCAAGCTATAAATGGGAAGAAATACAAAATTCCTGAATTATAGTCATTTTTCCAGTTCAGGCATCTGCTAACTCTCAAATAAATATTTGCACCTTGCTTCCTACGTTTCCCCAGCTCTAACCCCAAAGTATTTCCACTTGTCACCTGGCATATGTGAATGGTTGGAACTAAATTCCTTTCCTAGACAAAACATTATGTGCCCCACAGGGTTGCTTAATTTGGTTACAAGCCATTCTCACAGATGTCCTGTGGACCTGTGTGGCAGAACTTCACATCCACATTTCCCCTTAAATAGCATCACACACTCATTATAAAAGCAACTTATAGGGCATATTACGTAGTAAAGATAAGTAAAAGGAAAATTCAGTTTTTCCTCCATGAGAAAAAGGTTCTGTGATTAAAAAAGCAAAGAAAAATAAAGGAAAAAATGTTTTTCTGCAGGGGCAATATTGACCAGCGAAGGGGAAAGACATAGTAAGAGATCCAGCACGACTTCATGTTTCCAAAACATGGGAAAAAGAGAGGCAGTGAGGCAGATGCACAAACTCAATGCAGGCTGGATTGATTTAAGAGATCCTGATGATCACAGAGACCTAACTTTGCACACGCGTGAGACAGACCATCATTGAGCTATTGAAGGCTCTTTCCTCAAAGAAACAACATTAACAGCCTCACATTCCACCCCACACCCCTTCTTGAACCAGCCCCTTCTTACTCTGCTGGGAGAACAGAATAACTATTAGAGATTGTATACTGTCAGCCACAAAAGTCGATTTTATTGGATTTCAAACATGAACTGGACTGACCAGCCCCTAATTACACAAATAATATCCATTTCTCCCATTTCCCAACAAATAAGCATTAAAGGAGATGCCTGCTTTGCTATTAATTTTCAACTACATATTAAGAAAACCCCTCAGCAAGTAAATGAATATGCTGACACCGATTGGTACATGCTGTTTTCAGGGCTCAGATAAAAATCTTGTAGGATAAAAGATGAGTTTAGCAGCTCCAGAAGAATGAAGGTATTGTTTAACAGGAAGCAGATGTATGTCAGATGGCAAACTCATTAAAGTGTCCCATCGTTAAAGGAAACGGGATAACAACGAGCCATCTGAAAAAACCTGCAGTGATCAGGAAATGCACAAGCCGCAGCTAATCTCCCATTTATTGGTAGGTAATGCCTTTAAGTCATGCACATGCATTGAGTTTAGGAGCATGAAGGACTAATCTTTGTTCTCATGAAAGAAACAGGAGCAGAACCCAAGAGCATGGAGAGCAGCATTTCTGGAAGAAGTCTTCTGAGGGAAAACTCCCAACATTTGGAGGAGTTATTACATCGACCCGTGGGTGCACACACAGACAGCCTGGGCAGCATCAGTTCCCTGACTCTGAGAGCATTTGAACGGACATTCTACATACATGGGGCATTTTAAATGTAAATATGATTACAAAAATGCCTTATGGAAGGTACCTATCAAGGAATAGCCTCTAAATCCAAATTGGAAACTCTACTCAAAGAAAAAAACCATTCACTAGTGGGCATTGGAGTGATGGACTTGAAGTATCAGAGTTGAACAATTCCTCAAGTGAGAATTTTGCAGGCTATGTAAGGATCTAAGCACAAGGAATTAAACAAGCAGCATAGATTCACAAAATCATAGGATCATTTAGGTTGGGAAAGACCTCTATGATCATTGAGTCCAACTGTTAACCCAGCACTGCCAAGCACATCACTAAACCACATCCCCAAGTGCCACATCTACATGCTTTTAAATCCCTCCAGGGGTGGGAACTCAACCACTTCCCTGGGCAGCCTCTTCCAATGCTTGACAACTCTCCCAGTAAAGAAATTTTTCCTGCTGTCCAATCTGAACCTCCCCTGGTGCAGCTTTGACGCCTTTTATTCTCCCTCTGGCACTTGTCACCTGGGAGAAGAGACTGATCCCCACCTGGCTGCTCCTTTCAGGGAGTTGTAGAGAGTGAGGAGGTCCCACTTGAGCCTCCTTTTCTCCAGGCTGAGCACCCCCAGCTCCCTGAGCCACTCCTTGTGCTCCAGACCCTTCCCCAGCTCCTTTCCCTTCTCTGGACAAGCTCCAGCCCCTCAATGTCTTTCTTGTAGTGAGGGGCCCAAAACTGAACCCAGAATTTGAATTAAAGACAGCATGTTTGATTCACAAGGCAGGTGGATCTGTGGAGAGGAGTGAGAGTATTGCTTCATCCAGCAAATATTCAGTCTAAGAAACTGGAAAACGGTGCAGCTGTAATTGCACTGACATCAGCAAAGGAACTCTTGTCCTCAGAGTAACAGCCACAAGAAGAAAAACAAAAAAAAAAACCCAGACTAGGAAGAAACATGTGTTTCTCCCATCTTGGATATATCGCAACCTATACCAGTTTTGTTACAAATGTCTTGTTACTACATTATGATTACAAATATCACATAGCAGCTCTCACCATAAAAATTAAAGACATCCTTTGCCAGGAGTTTTCTGAGTATCACTAAAAAAAATTTCCAAGAGGAAATCCATCTCTGCCTTTGGATATTGGCCTGGTCCAAAGGCATTGAAATCACTGGGAATTTTGCACATGTGGCTTTGACAGCTTCTGGATCAGGAGTGATGCTAAAGATGGAGAAAAGAGGAGAGGGTGGATGCAAAGGTTCTACAGCATTACACAAAAATCAACTAATCTGGATTCTACCATGTCTTTCCCAGGATGCACAGACCCCATTCATGGTGAGAGCAGGCTCTAGAATCTCCTTTTTAAAAACTTGTTTAATAGGAACTCCTGCAAATTCCTTGCTTTTACAGAAATACACAACAGCCTTAATTATATCTGAGCCCAAACCATTAACTTTTAAGTACAATTTTAAGTCCCAATACAGTTAATGTAAGCTAACCAAGTTTTTTTGAATGTTTTACCAAATACAGACTTTGGCATTTTGCTGCATTGCTACCCTTGGTTATTTGGTAAGGGTATTCCTGCTTCTTTGCCCTTGTGGAAGAAAAAAAGAAAAACCTAAACTGTACCAAAAAGAAAAATAAGCATTGTTTTAAACAAAACACTTCATGGATATTATTGAGAAAACTACTCCATCAGTGGTAGTGCAAAACCAACATTAATGGAACAAATACTATAAACCAAGCGGAAACTTCTGTCCCTGAAGTGTAAGGCCTGTGCAGTACTGTTTGTGTATCTTACACCATTATCTCCATCATGTGGCAGAGAGAAAGAATGCAGACTAATGTCAAATTCAGGAAATACTGCTCATGTAAAGGTATTTTACTTCAGATTCAGAATTTTGTATCTCACAAAATGGGGCTTTGCCAAGTTTCCTTCTGCGAGTGCCATTTTCAGCTGTTTTCATTAACAGTTGCATTGCTTTTGCTCAACCACAGGACATGATCTTGCAGAAGTGAAATTACCTACTACCTTAGGACAAAGATTTCCCTTAACTATTACCTATTAAAACTTTCCTGCACTGCAGCTACAATTCCACAAACTTTAATCTGATTCTACATCACAAAAGACCTAATCTAAAACTCATTACAGTGAACTGAAAAATCCCAGCAAGCATTTGGCTGATCCCAAAGGAGCAGTTAGACAATGCACATACAGATACAGGAAGGATGGTTCCTTTATTATTATTTTTTTTTTTTACCCTCTATAACTCTTTTCTGACAGTTTAACCAATTCTGCAGGCTCTGTAACTATTTAAACAGGAAGCCCCCTGGACCCAGCAGACCTCCCTGCTGATGCAGCTGGAGAATGACTCTGCTCCTAATGGAGCATTTCTTCCAGCCCCAGCCCAAGGTAGCAGCTGTAGGATGTGGGGTTGGACACTGCTGGGCCACCTGGGACTCTCTGCCCTCCCAGGTGTGCACGTGCAGCCTCGTCCATGGCAATCCAGCCCCTGGGAAAGGCTGCATCCCCCAACTTCCTGCCTGTCAGCAAGCTGGGAAAAAACTTCAGTGAGGCTGACTGCACAAACCCAGAGTGCACAGAGCAGGGAGGGTCTTGCAGGCTGCCTCAAAGGAGCCTAAACCCTCCTTGTACAATGGCATCACAGTGTAAGAACTGTGGAAATAAAGCCACAGCTCTCAATGATTTGTTTTGATCCAGTTATGGAGAAGATGCTTTCATCACAAGCCTTTGAGCTCCTTTGCATGACTCTACACAGACACCTCGTTTCTGTCTGCCTTGAGAATCTCTCATAGCCACAATGTTTAACCATAAAGCTAGACCAGAACAAATTCTCACACTTGGTTACCCAGCTCAGATGGGAGGAAAGTGTGTGAGGCTACAAAAGCCTGGGAATAAGATCAAGGGAAACAAGGGTGCTTTGGTGGGCAAGACAGCTAAACAGCTGGAACATCCCAGCACACACAAACCCTTATTTTGTTCTTTTGCTCATCCTGCAGCCCTGTTCACATAGCCCAGGAGTAGCTTTGGGCTATCAGCAGGGCCTGAGGGAACTGAACTGCAGAGCATGACAGCAGCTCAGACTTCTTCTGTGAAATCCTGCTTGGAGCTGTGATCACCAAAGTAGGTGCTACCAAGTTTCCACTTTACCATATAAATCATCCCCTCCACATTTGGCAAAGCACTTAAGCACATGCTTAGCTGGGCTAGAGCTAATTTTCTTCCCAGCAGCCAGTATGGGGCTGTGTTTTGGATTTGTGCTGAAAATGGTGTTGATAACTCAGGGATGTTTCAGTTATTGCTGGGCAGGGCTCACACAGAGACAAGGCCCTTCCTGCTCCTAACCCCACCAGAGTGGGCTGGGGGTGCACAGGGAGTTAGGGGACACATAACAGGGACAGCTGAGCCCAACCACCCCAAGGGACATCCCAGACCATGTGGTGTCATGCTGGGGAAGAAGGAGGAAAGGGGAATGGATGTTCAGAGGATGGCATTTGTCTTCCAAGTGCCCATTAGGTGAGATGTCCCTGCTGTGCTGGGGATGGCTGACCACCTGCCTGTCCTCACAGTGAATGAATTCCTTGTGTAGCTTTGCTTGGCTTTTGCTTTACCTGTTCAACTGTCTGTATCCACTCACAAGTTTTCTCAATTCTCCCTTCCAATCCTTCCCCCACCCCATGTGGGGATGAGCTGCCAGCTGGGGTTAAACCATGACAACAGCCTTCACTATTGCTGAACGGCAGCAAGATTAACCTTTAAAGTGTTAAATACCAAACACAAGTTCTCAAAACTCCATGCTCTTCTTCACACTCCCAACTTCCCTTTAATCCAAAAGCTCTTCCAGAGCTGGAGCTGGGCCAAAGTGTTTTGTAGAGCTGAAGCCTGAACAAAGTGTTCTGCTAATTTGGGGCTGCAACCAACATGGTGACTGCTGAGAAAAGCCAGCTAACAGCCTAATCTTTTCTGTGTGTTCCTTTAGATACACAGTGAGGAGCTCAAAGTGACCTCAAGCACCCAAGAGAGGACAAGCCAAGGGAACAACATGACTGGAGCTCCACCAAGAAGCTCCAGCATCACAGCCAAGCAGGGCCTCGCCAGGGCCCCACGATGGGATCAGATCCCACCACTGCCTCTCTCTCTCTCACGCAGCAGGTCTGAGCACAGCATCTGCTGCACTGATGGTGCCTTTAAGGAACCTCCTTCTGTGGAAAACATTGACAGCAGAAGGAGAAAGCCGAGCTGCACGCCCACTGCAGCGCGGCCTCCAGAGGGAGCGGGATGGGAAATGCCACGGGATGGGAAATGCTGCTCTCACAGCTTCAGTCCATTTAAATTCTGCACCCAGAAGGTTTGACTGAGATGATTTCTTTTCCTCACTGGTTTTGCAGCCATTGTCAAATGCCCAGCACAGCAGATTTGCCAGTTCCCTGCTGTCACAGGTACGTTCACAAAACTCACAGTGCCATGGCCCAGGTTGTGTGGGTAGGTGCAGGATTTTGAATGCAATACACAGACAAAATCAATGGCATTTACATATATATGATTTGAACCACAGTCTCCCCAGTTATTTTCCAGCTGGGAAGCAGTCAGCAATTAAATAATTTTCATGCTAACAGGCATTACTTGCAAGGAAAGAAAATTGAACACAAAAATGTTGCTTGGAGAAATAGTCAGACATTCCCTAGCCATGAGGAATCTCCTGAAATTTCAACTTTTCACTGGACAGTAGGGTAGAAACTTGTTGGGAAACCTACCCTTAGGTTTCTAGATTTGTTTCTATTCCTGCAGCCTCATGAATGGATTGGATGCCTTATTCTGGGTGTTACTCAATCTCCATAATGCACTGATAATGCTCCTTCCACCCTGAGCCTGGCTGGGATATATCTGCCTAAATTAGTTCAACCCAACTGTGAAGCAGCACCTGAAATAAAAAATATTCATCCTGATCAAAGACATGGTGTCCCAGAAGTAGCAACTTGGACTCAGGGAACTGGGCACCAGGCAGTGCAGTAAAGAAAAATTACCAAGCAAATTAAGAACAAAAGAGAAAAGGAAGGAAAGAAATGCTACTGCCTAATACACTTGCATTGCTGATGTCAGAGCAAGTGCCTTTTGCAGTATAATTTTATAACTTTTTGGGCTGAGAAGGAGCAGGCTGGTGTTAGCAGCATATAATACAACCAGGTGACTTAAAGCAGGATTTTTTCTAATGAGATTAGCAAACTATACATTACAATTCCCGTAATGTTTCAGCCTCAAGGCATTTTAATTACACTTTTCATTTATTTTCCCTGGGATTTTCTGACTCATGCCAAAATCCTTTCTTCACTTAAAAAGCAATTTTTATCTCAGGGCAAGTGCTAATAGACCACTTCAGACAAAACAACCAAAATCTGCAGAACTCATACAAGAGCAAAAATCAACTGTGGCTTTCAATCAAAGGATATAATTCCATTAACACCTTTCTTTAAATAGTATCACCATGTGCTGGTAGTGGGCTTTGGGATCATGAAAAGAATTAAGAAACCTGCAGAACTGTGCAGATTCTGTGTTCTCACATGCAACTTTAAAAACTCAGCTGACCTGATGCCAGTGAATGACCTGAGTTTGTCTGGAAGTCATAGACCCACAGAATAGTTTGGGTTGGAAATGATCTTAAAGATCATCTCATTCCAATCCCCCTGCCATGGGCATGGAATTTCCATTATTGTCACAGGCCCAGGACTAATCTGGGGTGGAAAGGAGGTTCCCAAATTCATTCAGAAATGCTGATGGACATGGTGGAAACAGCCTGTTATGCTGGAAATTTCCTGTAGACACAAAAGACCGTGACATGATGGTTTGTGTCCACAGATCAGCTGAACACTGTGGAGATCCTACCCTGAACAAATGCCTTTACACGATATGCTGATTAAAAAAACAACAAAAAAAGTAAAAAACTCGTGCTTTTGCTTTGCAACACAGAGCAACTCAGTAAGATAAATTCCAAAAGCCTTTACTGTGGTAGAATAGTTAAATAGGATCACAATAAAATTCCACCTGTCAGCTCCAAAAGCACTCCACATGTAGAATTTACACAAGCTGAACCAGAGCTGGTTCAGGGCATGTCATAACAGCCATTTCTGCACTGAGCTCTGTTAAAATTGGCCTCAAGATGAATTGAGTGCCTGGAAAGGGCAACCATATTTCAAGCAAACCAGGACATGCTCAGGGTGCTTGGGCTGCCCCTTCAGCTGCATTCCTGAACGTTTAATTTTTGCCACTTGGTTTGCATGAAAAATATTTCCAGCACACTTCCAAAACCCTCTGCAATACAGCACAAATACCTTGTGGTAAAACTTAAAAGAAGAAACATGTTAGTTTATACTGAAAGGATTTTGCAGAGCATTATTCCAGCTCACACCCCTAAGTGAAGAGTCAGCATCACAAGGGTTTTTTGCTCACGAGTTGTTTGCAATCTGTCATTTCTCACAGCTACAATATGGCATTGCCAATTTAATCACAGGGGCTTTTCTGAATGGCACCCTGGTTTGTTTGTGTTTGTGATGCTTTTGCAGCAGAAGTCACTTGAGGTGCAGGAAATGGCACAACTAAAATGTAAATCAGAAGGGCACTGTAACTGATTGCACCCTTGCTCCATGTTTTTGTCAAGGGGTTTTAATTCAAGAAATCTCACTGTGTGCAGAACTTTTGCACCAAGCCAGTGATGCTGAGCACCCTCACCCCTTTTTCAAGTCAACTCAACTTCAAGCAAACAGGTCTGGGGGAAATAATGAGGCAGGGCCCTTCCCTGGAGCTGTGCATTAGAGAAGCCAGTCTGACACGAATGAGTAGAAATCCTCTTGGGCTTTTTCAGAAATAAATGCACCAATAATGCAAGATTAATATGTAATAAAGAGACAATTTTCTTCCATGTCCCACAGACTACATGCACTGTATGCCCTTTGAAGGCAGCCAATTACACTGTCAGCAACCAATACATTTCAGCTGGAGCAACTAGAACAGTTGTTAGTGGCAATTTTGCAGGGAAGGCTGCAGTGAAGCCCATGTCCCCTTTGCAAATCCAGCTAAAATAACTCTTCAGATGCTCTGGTGCACAGTCAAACACCTTGGTAACACATTTTTGAAAGGGTATTTTTGAAGGTAAATATTTTCGTAATCTATTTGGTTTTAAAATGTTACTGTTCTCACATTTAACTGGATTTTTTTAAATTGCTCTCTCTCAACCTACATCTTTAAACCTGTATCATAAAAAAAAATTGAGAGAGAGAATCAGATATCTTGGATTTCCTCTTATTCCAGGTAACTTATTCCATATGCAGTCCAGCCAACGAGTTAAAACTTCCTCCCTTTTTTATTTCCTGTTGCTACCAACATCCAACTCACAAAATCCACCATTTGGAGAGATAATGAGAAATCCAAATGGCCAGCTGGGCTGCACAAGTTCTGGTGAGGCCAGAGGCTCCTCAGTGGATAAGACATCCAGCAGGGATTGGATGGGGCAGCAAGAACTGATCACATATTAAAGAAAGAGAATTTTGGAAAGGCAGCTATAATATTGTCACGGGTCACTTTTGTACCAAACACTTCACAAACAACTAAAGATTTGCCCCAAGACCTGCAAATACAGGAAGGAAGGCAAATGTCATTGCTTAATTCACCTTAAAGAAATGCAGCACAGCCACTGCAAGCTAAGTGCCACTTTGGTGACAGTTTATTATTGATAAATAAATAATTTATACACCTGACACAGCTCGTTTCTCTCTTTCGTGATAATTATAGTTTTAGAAGCCTCATTTAAGGGGTGCAAATTAATTTCCAAATTCCACCTACTGTCAAAGAATGTGTTTTATTAGGTGATTAATTACCTGCAGGAGCACTTCAGGAGACACCTTGGGGGCAAACAGGGATTGCTGTGACAGCTCCTTTAAGATATGGCTCTGCTCCTAAGGCCCGATGAGCTCAGAGATAAAATAACTGCATACAGGTGTTATCATCTGCAGCACCTTGGGATGTTTGTGCCTCAGAGAAGTGCATTTCCCTTCTGGAACATGCAAGTATTTGCCTGGATGCCACAGCCCTTGCTTTGTGAGAAGTCCCACAAACTGCCTGGGGTGGGATCCAGTTCCACAGTGGGGCAGAAAGCAGGAGCAGCTGTGGGAACTGCTCTTCCTCAGCTCAGTGTGCTCCTGAAACCTTCTGTACCCCCAAAAACACACACCACAGGGCCTTCCCCAGCTTAGATGCCTGGATGTTTCAAAATTCTGGGCCAAGAATACTTTTTGTAAGCTTTACTTAAGTCAGAAAATTATACCACAGTTTTTGTGCTGTCATTTCTAACCTCCACACTGAGCAGAGCTTCCAGCAGAGTTATACTCCTGTATCTCCTCTGTGCAAGCACGTTTGGGGCTCCAAGATGACTGGGAAGAAACTAAGGCAGCACAGCACAGCTTATATACACACACCTATGCACCAAGTTCAGGGACCTCCACGCTCACAGGGACTGTGACACTGAAGACAGTGAAAAAAACTCACAGAGAAAAACAACTCTTCCAATAACTCAACTGGAGAAACATGGAATTTAACAAACTCTAAAGGCTTTATCCACCTGTTTTACCTGAGTCTCTTATTCTACACAACACCTCAAGTACAGCTGCCAGAGGAATTGCTCTGCTCCTGGCATTTCTTTTTCTCTTACACCTGCACCTGCCTTTCACAGGAATTACACTGACAGAGAAAATAAGATCTGAAGGCCACTGACCAAGGGCAGGGCCTGTTCCCAGCCTGTCTAACCTGCACCAGCACCTGAGCTGATGGATGGGCTGCACAGATGATCAGCTCAGGTGCTGCTTTGTTGGATGGTTCCCCAGAGCAATTTAAGTCATTACTTCTTCACCTCCTCATCATGGGCATAGGAACAGATTTTTCTTCTCCTGCTTGCAGAAAATTTTCAAGAACTTGTCTTTATTTGTCATTTTACCTTCCTGTGGCTTTTCCATTGCTCTTCCCCCCCTTTCCTGCACAAGGACATCAAAGACTGCCAAAGGCAATTCTCACTGTGCTTTTCATCAGCAAGCTTAAGTCAGATTGTTAGAAAAAGCTGGTTAAGTCTAAACCAACATTAACCCTTTAAGTCTGGGAGCAAAAGAAAACAGAAATTCAGAGTAGTCTGAGAGATTCTCTTGTCCAAGGGCAACAAATTTCTTCTGATCTCAGGGCAGTGGGATGTAAATCTCCCTTCAGTAAAGCCTGGAAGAGGGAACATCACAGATGAACATGTCTGAGGTGGGAAAAGAGAACAGAAAAGCAGAGTTCAAAAATCTGAGAATTTATTTCACTCTAACAAAGTAATAACGAGGGACACAAAGTCTTTTCAGAAGCTTTTTGCAAATGAGGATACGTGGCAAAGGGAGGATTGCTCTGGACTCTGAGAAGACCACCTATAGCCATGATGGATCTATAACACTTGTAATTTTCAACTTGTGGAGGCATAAGCACTTGACATAACTCTCAGCTAAACACAATCAGAAAGCCACTTGCTGCACTTTCTTTCTTTTTCTCTCAAAAAGCCAAAACCCAAAACAAGCACCAACAACAGCAGCCAAACAAAAAAGCCGAAAAACCAACAACATGACACAAACTTCCCAGAAAAACAATCAGATCCCAGTAAAGATCAAGCTGGAGATTATTGCTCCAAAGCTGCCCTTAATTAAGCAAAGTCTTCCACCACTCAACAGTTGTTACAAGGTTAGAGAGAAACCTATCACCTAAAATATCATCTAACCCAAAGTAATTAACCAACTGACAAAACTGTACTACAAACCTACTTCAATTTTAACCCATTGTGTGTGCTGGAAACTTCCACAGTCAAACATTCTGTGTTTTCTCATTTGCCCACATACGCTTGTTATTAAAACCACATGCGGGCACTGAATCATTTCATGGTTCGTTTAGAGACAAACACGCAGAAAATTGTGGGAAACAAGTACAGCCCAAAGAGTCTGTGCAAGCCTCTGTAGTCTGAGGCACTCTGTGTGTGCAGCAGGAGCCTGAGCTTGCAGGGCTTTGTTAATCTGGGGCTCAAAAGTGAGCAGGAGAGAAGTCCCCACACATGTACGCTGAATTTCAGAGAAGATCATCAGCAGAGTCAGCCAGGGTGACAGCTTCACCCTCAGCACCCTGCAAAATGCCACGCGTGTGCTCAACTGTTAGTCCACAACAAAAACCCTTAGGTGAGGCAGCAGGATGGTCTCTCACTTCTGAAACTGCTCTGGCAATGAGGAGACTTCCCCAACTGCATAGGAAGTTCACAGCATAACCTGAAGCAAAGCACTCAATCTCTCTGGATCTGACATCTGGGGAAAACGGCAGCCCTTCATCTTGCCCGTTGGACTGGGAGGTCACCAGCTCAAAGATGACCTTTTGCTGGGAGGACAGTCAGTTAACAGTAAGGCCTCGCTTTTGATGAGGTTTCTGTGGATTATTCATATTCCAGCAGTAGCTGAAGGACCCAAATGTGCCAGCTCAGATGTGCAATGAGCACACACATGAAGTCCACCTGAGAACACAACCCCCTTCTGTTCACAATTACTGCTGCACTCAGAGGCACTAATTCCCTGAAGGAAAAAGCCTTCTGGATAAGCATTTTCTTTAAGAATACATCTCACCTGTGGATCTTATTCACCAGCAACACGGGAACATTCATATTATGTCTGCAAATTTCCAGTTTGGTTTTGAAGCATAAAACAGCAAGTACATGGTCCAGGTTTCTTGCTGAGCCCTCTATCAGGATGGTAAAAGATCAGATTGTAGCACAAACATCTTTAATAGATGCAAGATCTCAGCTTTCCTCTTACAGGGGTGCATGTACACACATACCAGAGATTTTCCATGGAACCCAAATGCTCCAGGATACAATTAAACCATTAAATTATGACATCTGCCAGGAAGTTGTAGGGGAGACCTCACAAAGTCAACTCTGATCAAACAGCTCTCTACTGGAGAGCCCCACAAAGAAGTCATTTGTGAAGAAAGACAAGGAAGATGATAACTGATGAGTCTAAAGTTCTATAAACCTCCTGGCCAGATACGTGGCACACAGCTCTCCCAGGAACCCTGAAGCTTTACAAAGCCAGGAACAACACTCAAAACCACCAATGAAACCTCAGACCAATATGTTTCCACCTTGCTCCTGTTGATGTAATGCTGCAAAGCTGGACTTCTAGCTGGTATTAATGAGGCAGTAAAACATCCCCTTTCAGAAAAGGGTGATGTTTCACACAGCTGCATATGTAAAACTCTATCTCCTTCTATATAGCTGGTTCCTGGAGAGGGAAAACAAAGAAAGCCCAGCCAGGTTCCCATAACTGGGATTTCGGATGCTTCTGATGGATGGTTGGAAAGGTGGAGGACAGCAGGGAGGGAAGGTCACAAGATTAACAAGCGTGTCACAAACACAGAGCAAGGCTGCAGTGATGTCAGAGCTATGGAGAGAGATGGCTTTAGTACCAAAGATCTAAAGCATAGACCAAATTTGGGGGGTTTTGACCAATCTTTTGGGTAATAGGAGCCTTTATTGGCTGCTCTTTACAGCTCTAGGAATAACTCTTCATTCCCACTCCACATGCTATGCCAGAGAGCTGCGGACATAAGACAGTCCTTTTCTCCTTGTGTTTCTGAACAGAAACAAAGCTTTTTCCATGAGGAAAATCCATATCTTTGAAGGCAAGAACTTTATAGTGCAATCGAAATATTCATCAAAGCCCTGCTTGTAACAGCAGGAACTTTGCACATGGAAGCAGGTGGGGTGAATAAGAATTTATGGGATGTCTGTAGCCATATTAAATATCTGAAGTTCTTCAAAGCACAGGTAACACTGAATGGAGTTTACAGACACAGTTGGTTTAAAATATGCACAGTCTCAATCCATACTCATATTAAAACACAGTCAGGAGATACCATCTGCTCTTTATAGGCACTGGTAATCAAAGGTTTTCTGTTAGTCTGAGCACAGGCATTAAAGGATATATTGGGGTAAAGCTCAGGCTAAAAAGGAAGCAATGCTCAGTGCTGCATTCTTTCATCCAAAAATACACCTGCATCCTTGATCAAAAAGTTTATTCAAGCTCTGGCATCTGGGCATTTGCACTATCTCCATATTCATCATACTTTATTCCTAAAACCTGAAAAATACTTTTGGTCAACAGGACTTTCTAAGGCTGTAATTTCTTTTAAATGGTCAAAGGACTATTTAATAATTTCTGTGCTAAGCAGCAAACTTCTTTTATCTCCTGATTATTCTCATGGAAAAATACAAGAAGGAGAGAGACAAGGTACTGGTAGCTTCCTGATAATTCAACATGCTGCATCAAGTAAGGAAACCAGGATATCTTCCATCTCCTGGCCTGGAAGCAGCTTGACCCTGCAAACATCTCAGTCAAGCAGTTCACACTGAAGTTAACAGGAGCTTGTAGAGCAGAACAGCTCTTGATACTCAGAAATGCCAACAGTTCTGTTTCATGGTGATTTTTTTCTCTCAATGTGTTAAAACACTTCCCAACCTACTTGTACAAAAATCTTTTCCAACCCAGTGACATGAAATGTCAAGGTGTGATTGAACAGAAAAACTTTAGGGTCTCAAAACACTATCCAATTTTACTGTCTCTGATCCAAGCTCTAGCCTGGGTATCCATTTTCAAATAGAACTAAAACACATTGGGAGCTTTATGTTCTCTGAACTGTTATTAAGCTTCACTATAAATTTAATTACAGAAACACCTTTGACAGAATTAAATAGTAATGCTTGCAGTCAGAAATAAGATTACCAGTGGTAAAAATGACATTGACAGATTTACATAAAACCCCATTGACTGTGCTAAAGCTTAAAAGCAGCAAAGTACCAGATATGTCTTAAAAAAAAAGATTTCTAATCCCATTTAAGTACCTGTGACCGTTATCTGGCATGGATACAATTAATTGTAAATAAACCAACAATGGAAAAACTCCACCTCTGCGAGCACACAGCATTTGCAAGTCTGATTCTCACCGGTTAAAGGCAACAACCCAATGCTCACACAACACCATGCAATTCTAATATCTTGGTTTTAGACTTCCTGATCCTCCTTTATAGGCTTTTTTTCTTTATTTTTTTGCTATTTCAGGCATTTCACTATAATAAACGATGGAATTCTGCTCATACAGACAAAATTCCATAACTAAATCTTCAATTAAAGTCTCATATTTAGCAGGAAAAGGAAAGTGGTGCCTCAGATGTGCATCATGGTTTGGTCACAGACTATCTGTACCAACTCCTGAAAGGACATCTGCACTGATCACTGATGAAGTCTGAGGACATTTTGCACCAACAAGTGTTCCTCATTTTTCATATCTCAGAGGTTCCAGGAGTGCCCTGAACTAAACTTCAACTTGTTAATCTCCACAGGTATTGGGACTGCAGCCCATGTATTTTCAATGGATACCTGACACACAATAAATGGTAATATTTGGTTCATACAGTAAAACCCAATGCCTTTGCCAATTAGTAATAGTATTATTATTACATGGTCCTGATACAAATTTCACTGGCATTGTTGGGTTTTGCTTTCCATCAGCAGCAACTACACAATGTCTGGATGGTAAACTTTTAGTTAATCACTGGGATAATAATACTTGATCAGTACTAAGGTTTCCATCTCTACTATAGGCTTATAATCTCACTCTAAAATTAATTTCACTTCTGTACCAGTAAGTAATGGAACATGAGCCATTCAGTGGGATATTTATTGACATCTTTGAGTGTACAGAGCTCCATTTTTAGATTGCTTTGCTATTGAAGTGGTGCAAGAATTCCCCTCTTTTCCCCTACTCCTCAGCTTTTGAACTCATCGTCTGATTTTAGGCAAACAGGACAGCAGCAAACACAGAGCTCCTAAAACTCATGTGAACATCAAAGAAATGCCTCAAACCCATCTGTAGGCATCTTGGTTGAGCCAAGAGACTCAATTTGGGAACCTCATTTTGCAGGAAAGATTGCAGAAGGAACCAACAGGCAACCAGTGGGCTGGGAAGTGCCCAGCATCTGGCACCATCTGCTCCACCAACAGCTCGGGGCTGGAGGAGGGAGTTTTGGGGCCACAAAAGCAGAGCCTGAGCCAGCACAAAGGGAAGCAGAGGTGCTGTGGGTACAGATGCATGGGAAGCTGTGGCTGTGCTGTTTGCAGAGCTGCATCAGTAAGGAAAAGGGAGCATGGCTTTGGGAGCAGGATGCTGGCCCTGCACTGCCCCACATGCAGAGGTGATGAGCTGGGGGCACAGGGAGGCTGCATGCATGCAGCTGGACACAATTCCAGAATATCCTACAAATTTCCTAAACAAAATCCCAGAATACAGAACCATCCAAAACACAGCAGAGGGGGAAAACCACAGAAGAAACAGCAAAGAAAACAAAAAGCTGCTGCAGACCTGTGTAAATAAATGCTGAAGCTGCTTAAACCTTGAGGATTTCTGGTTTGTGGTGCTGGATTAAAGAGCAAAGCAAGAGCAGAAGAGATTCTGCCTGCATTCTGCTCTCAGAGGAAACATAATGCACAAAAGCAAGATTGGCAGCAGACAGAAGGTGCAGTGTTTGGGGATCAGTGTACAACTGCTGAGGCTGAAGTGCCCTTTAGCAAGGCTCTCTAACACACAGCCTCTGTGGGGAAGCCCTGGGGACCATTTACAGAGTGCTTTCCTGAGCTCAGGGCACCACTGAGTCGTTCTTGGCCACAAAATGTTATCTCTGGCTGTTTAGGATGTTCAGAGTCCCCAGTCCTCCCAAGGAGATGGGGAAATCTGTGAGGCCAAGAGGCCATGAGACATCTGAGGAACAGCTGCTGAGAACTTCAGAGGTTCCAGGGACCTTAAAGTTGATTAAAAATAGAAATAATTTAATTAAGGTCACATTTCTCCTCAAAAAGAAGGAATTCTCTTTAAATACACAGTATTTTGTTACAGTAAAAGTACTCCCTATGTTGGCAATTCACGGGCCTTTGGAAAATAAATACATCAAGTCATTCTAGGCCATTTTCTTTCAATGAAGACCATCAGTTCCAAGGGGACTGAGAGGACAAACATGAACCTCAGCAAGAAGTCCCATGGATCAGTGTCTGCCCCATAAGCCATGAAGGATCTTCCAGCTGGCTTCTTAGGACAAAGTTCCTATGGGATCCTTGATTGGCTTCTTCCTACCACTGCTACTCAGCTCTGCTCCCCTTCTAAATTCAAAATAGGGGGGGAAATCCAGAGAAATGAAATTCTTTTGTTAGGAAAAGAAATGAGTATTTCCCTTACACACACAAGATCCATTTCCAGCTCATATACTTGAGCTTTATTTGTTTCTGGAAGTGCTAAGCTCCTTCCTTACTCTTAGTGGGAGCTCTGTGTGTCTGATGGGGTTTGGGAAAGCATGAAGGTAAAATAAAATCACAGATGAGAGGACACATTCTTTTCAGGTCACTTAGTAATGCACAAAGATTCCTGTGGCCTGAATTAGTTAATTCCTAAACAGCTGGGACTGTCAAGAAAACCATGATTTTGCACTCCCTTCCTTATGCTCCTTTCTGCTGAAATACATTAACAAAAGAGGTTAATTTGTCAAACCACTGATATTCATATGCTGAGCTGAGATTCATCACACTTGGTGGTCTGCAAATCTTTTATAGGACACAGAACTGAACACAGGCTGGACAAAACAAGGAGAGGTACCTAGAGTCACTCTGAGCACAAATGCACAGATTGAATTTTCCTGGCATTAGCCACAATAAATACATCCCAGGGCATGAGGGGTGAGGGAACAGTGCAACAAGGACATATTCTTGGCTGATTTTGAAGGTTTTGTTTGTGCCCAATGGCTTAGGAAATTTGTTCATGCTTCCTTGAAGGCTACATTTGTAATGCTGTACCACTGCTGGGGTGAGTCAGAGGTTAACTTAATGCCCAGATAAATTCCAACTGCACAATTTCTGTTCACCTGACCCGTGGATCTGTGCCACACATTGACTCAAATATTAGAGCAAAACAAAGAACTAAAGATCTTTTGCATCTTGCCTTCCACCCCTCTGAACAAGGCACTGCCCAGTGGGCAGAATTCTCTCCCTATGGTTTGCCAAGCTGAAGAATTTAGATTTAACTGTCTTCAAAATTCTTCTCTAATTGTTGTTTTTCCTAATTTATTTTCTCTCACAGGCATCTGGACTACTAAGGCAAGGTGAGTTTGCCCTCAGTCACAGAGGCCATGGTGTTTCAGCAGCCTCTTAAGTCACACAACTACACTGCCTGCTTCAAACACCCTCCTAAAATTCTGAATCAAGCATCAACAGTCATGAAACAGGCTCTGAAAAGCACAGGAATGAAAACAAACACATCAGGGCTCTTTTGTTGGCTGGTGTTTGAAACTTCACCACAGCATCCAGCTCATGCCTCAGACATTTTTTCCATGGTTGTCAGATGTATACACAATCCTGTTTGTTCAAAGCAGCTCATACTTCACATATTCCCATCAGTCTGAGAGATGTGGATCATAAAAGGTGAGAAGAAACAGGAACATCCAAGTGTACCCAGAGAACATTTACCCACCAGGCACATTCATATTGTCTCTCAACAGAGTGTATGACCTGTATCATAACATCAGGGAAGGGGATGCTTCAGTGATCTGCAGAGGCACTGTGAGCTTTATTCTCCTTCCAGTCAATGACAGCTGAGGCCAGAAGTGCCTGACCTGCCACAGAAATTCCTGGGCTTAGTTTCTAATTGCATTCCTTCAGACACTACATGCCCTCAAAATAACAGTTAGTACCATTAAATATTCAGAATAAGCATCTCTCAGCCATGTGAAATTCAAAATTAACAAATTAAACACACATCTAGACTTATGAGCATTGGTGACAGAGCTGTGAATCCAAAATGGAATTTCTACTCATCACTTCAGGATGGAGTGGAAGCGCTCAGAAAACATGCATATTTTTCAGAGCACTAAAAAGGTAAATACTCTGGGGAATATCACTCTGTACCTACATAACTCAGGGGCTTTTGGATGTGTACAGCTTTTTTACCTGCCCTGACACAAAAGTGAAAACCTCTGCCACAAGCAGGACAGCTTTGGGATGAAGCTGTGCCAAAGCTGCCAATGGTGAGAATTTCTTTCTGAAACATCTTCTCTGCCCACACCTTTGTTAGAGGTTCTTCTGGTTATTATTTCTGGACAATGAGCTGCAATTTCCTTTGCTACCAAGAAATGACAGAGCTCTTTTATTACCAGCTGAAAAGCCCAGGGTAGTGCAGATACCCAACTATACAAGGCAGTGGCTGACTGAATGGGCAGCACCTGTGTGCATCTTTAAGGAGCAGCAAATAGAGCCAGCCTGGTCATCTCCAGCCACTTGTCTGCTGGCTGCCACAGCACAGTTCAAGCCCCAAAAAAGGTCAGAACTAGCAAAAACACTGGTCTGTACAAGATACAGCAGGGAAATGAGATTACCACATGGCACAGGGAAAATAAACCCTTGCCTCACTTGTTTTAGCTGAAAGAGGAGAGGAAGACACACATTGCCAGCAGGCTGCAGAGGATCTGCACCACAGGACATGGTCACTTCTGGCTTCACAAAGCAGCTGTTGATGGAGTCTGGGGTGCACATCACAGCAGAGAAGTCTTTGCTGCTTTTCTTAAAATATAAAGAATGAGAAGAGCTCTCTTTGGTAGCTTTCTCTAGGAAATCTCAAAACATGAAGAGTTTTATAGTTATGATCCAAAACTGGAACTAGAAGTCAGATTTACATGTAAAAGCAAAAGTCATGCATGTGTTTGATGTATTTTAAGCAAGACACTGAACCACAGTTGTTATTTACAGATCAAAGAAGCTCCAGCAGTGTCCTGAAACAATCTAAGTGAGAAATGCCAAAATCTGATTTCATCCATGTCCATGTGTTGCTTTGAACTCGTAATTCACAGAATTGGTCACTATATTGAACTAATTATCAAGCTTAATGCGTGCCAAATTTGATGGCTGTGCTCCCTTATAAGAAAGTCAGGTTTGAAGGGAAGTGGAATGATATACTGGAAGATGTGAAGCCTTTATTGAAATCTGGGGAGGAAAAACAACCAATGTACCAGAAACATCCCTTCTTGCCAAAGCCCAAACATAATTTACTTTTCTAATTAGTTACTGCGACACAGATTAGCAAAATAAATAGTTTGTATTAACCAATACATTAAAAAAAATAAAGTGGCTAATTTCTCCTCCCTCACAGGAAAAGTTTCTTGTAATGCTTAAGTGAAAAAATATCTACACAATCGAAAAATCTAATGAAGCCACATATTGTATGTGGAAGTAAAACAATAATTTCACAGCACAGCCTAATACATTTAAATTGAAATACTAGCAGCAGTGAAAAGAAACACTGAAAAAGTATTTCTGCAGGCAGGAATAGAGAAGCAAAGTCTGTTCAGATATCAGTGAAGACTTAAAAACTACTTTTTTTGGCAATTACTTACTGTGGTTGGAAATTATCACAAACACTGGTTTGCCAAAGAAGTGATTTCAGGAATCACACAGCTTAGGCTATAATTAAAAAGCAATCTTTGGGAAATAGGTTATTACCAGTATTTAGTAGCTAATTTGTTCGTTAATGCCTTAACAAAGCTCTCCTCTGATTGCAGCAGAGGGGGAACAACTTCAAGAGGATTATTTGCTATTAAGACTTGTACTCAATTATTGAGAGTGCTGCTGTGCTGCAATTACAATGGCAGAGCAGTCATCAGGAAAGCTGGATGGATCCAGCCTGAGCTGCAGCCAGCAATTCCCACATGCAGGGGCTCTGAATTTTAAGGATAACTTGCAGAATACCCTCACAAATTTAAATGCTTGCTGATTGACAGAGAGGTGCAAGCTCAGTCTGCCTCAATACCAATCACACATTTTATTTTATGGGGATTTTTCCCCCCATATTAATTTCATTTGTGAAGGAGCAGTTGTGTAACTGCTGGAGTCTCTAGGTTACATTTTTCACCAAGATAATATGATACTAGTTTGGTTTTCCTTCTGACAATACTTCAGAAAGCATCTTCTGTCAAATTCTATGAACACCATATTTAAGTCACATTATGGGAGATAAACACGGCAGTAACTGAGAAATATATGCCAAGTATTGACAGGTTATAATTGACTCAAAGCTGCCACCACTTGTCACTGTCTCCTGCAATAGTTCCTGTCCTGCTGATCAGGACAAGGAATTCTACACCTCACTAACCCCAGATTTAAATTCTGTCCTGGGAACCATAACAAACAAACCTCTAGGTAACAGGACTGAGTTAAGAAATCCAAACTCACCCATATTTATGAACTGCTTTCCCTGCCAATAATACATCTTCAGTCTCTTATTACTGTATTTCAATAGCAAAGACAAAATCAGGGAAATCAGGGAATACTTTTAACAACATAATTGAACCTGAGACACAGAGAGACAATTGAACCTTTCTGTGTAAAGGTTGGTTTGGGGAGCTGCTGCCCAGCTGACACAGGAGCTCAGGAAGCCTTCAGCTGCAGAGCAAAGCAGAGAGGCCCATTAATCATATTTATCAACATTGTCTACCCTGGATTTCATGCAGTTAGGGGAAATGTGCTATTCTACTTCAGCAACAAGGAGTGAGGCTAAAACAAACTGACCTGACTGCATGGGTCACTTCCAGAAATAGAAAGGATATCAGCAGCACAGCTGCACAGGCCAGGAGGCAAAATGCTGGGGTAAGAAACATCCACCCAAAACTTCTGAGGTATGTAGCCGGTGGCAAAACTAATAATGGGCTAAATTTTGCTTTAATTGGCATTCAGTACATTAAAGTCAGCAAGACAAGATTCAGTTAAGTGCCTTATGGTCTTGTATTTCATGAGCCTCCTAAAATGTTTTATTGCACTTCAGGATTTCCTATCAGCAAAAGCAAGAAGGGAGCAGATAACCTCCCACTGAGGTATGAGCATATTATTTATTCTGATGCTCATGGAACTTTCTTTATTTGCCCCTCTCTTTTACATTAAGAGACTGCAGAATGCCAAATGCAACCACAGAACACAATGTACTGGCTGTTCTCCCATGGGAGAGCAGGGGTAGTATCCTGGCTTATGATTCCCTCTCTTTTTGAGGCTTTGCTCTGTCTGGAAGAGCACTGAGATGCCTCAGTCTCCTCAGGACAGAAATCTACCCATGTCACATATTGTGCATCACTAGCAGCCTTTAACTGAGAAAGATTCAAACCTGGGACAGCCAGATCTGGCACAGGGACCCCAGAACTGCAGTCATGCCAAAACACTCAGGGCAAGCTCTAGACCTGCTGGCTTTGAAAAGCAAGAACACAATTTTCACATATTCAACCAACATAACAAGAAAATGTGCAGAGCTTATTCTTTATTGGCTTCCATAAAATTAGCAGAAAAATAAAAGCGAGATAAGAGCCTGGTTTAATAGCACTATTTCCATCTGCAGTACACACACCAGGCCTGCTTTACCTAAGTTTCTATAAAAATTATGAAAATCATGTTACTACCCTGCTCCACCTCCCACAATATGCAATGCAATATAGTTGCATTTCCAACTACATTACCACTAAGGAGTGACGTGAGATTTTCATATTAAGGCGCACACCACATTATCCCAAAGATTATAAATTTAGTTGTATTTTTCTTAGAAATAGATAACCTAAAGAAATGCAGAATATGAACATAAAGTGATGCTGAAAAAAATTGGAAAAATTTGAAATAGATGATTTGAAGTATCAAAATTTGAAAATTTGAAATAGATGATTACACAGCCCATGAAGTCTCAGCACAGATACTGCCAGGTGTTGGGATCAGGCATTCTCCTTTCTCTTTTTCATAGCACATGGGCATTATTCCATGGGGCAAGAATACATGGAGAATGCTACAGACCTCACATAACCTATTTATATCAAATGAAAACCTCGCCAAAGCTAAAAAATAGGAGCCCATAAAATCATTCCCTAGCTAAACCTCACACAAGTGAAACTCAACAGGGCTGGTTCCCAGCATCAAATAGACAATTTCACATTTCAGGTGTTGAGTTTGCTTTGCAGGCAGGGTGAGGGGCGGGATGAAAGCATCACCCCCTGAATCCCCGGGATGAAAGCATCACTCACTGAATCACCGGGATGAAAGCATCACTCCCTGGATCCCCGGGATGAAGGGGTCACTCCCTGGGATGAAGGGGTCACTCCCCAAATCCGCGGATTTCACCCCAAACTCCGCCCGGGGTGCCGCAGGCTCTGCTGCCCTCTGCTGGCCGAGCGCGGGCAGTGCCACGGCCAGGGAGCCTCGGGAATTCTCTGATTTCCCTTTTCCTGCCCCAAATGTTTAATGCAAGGATGAATTCCTCCCGCACTCCCGAGATTTCCCTTTGGCCAAGCTAAGAAAGCTGTTTCATTTATTCCATCCGCTAAAACCAGCCCTTAAAACATCCTGAAGCAAGTTATGGCTTTCGGTATTTTCTCTTTTGAGGGACACTTCTCCAGCACTCAAAACAGTGGGATCAATTCCTATTTCCTGCTAGATAATAAGCAGGTAGTGTTTCAAAATAATTGAAGTATGATGTGTCTTAAACACTTGAGAGAATTTTCCTTGTGGCACTCTTTCACAAGTGCTTCTCTAGCCATTCTTCCAATCCTTAGCATAATTGAAAAATTATGTAAGCTCTCTGCCATTGATCTGGCTTCTTTTTCACTCTTTTACCATAATCTTTGGGTACAGATTCAAGTATTGGATTGCTGATTCTTTTAACTGTGCTTCTGTTTTTAGCAGGTGCAGAGAAACCAGAAAATAGTACCCTAAGTATGAAAAACCAGGTATGTGCTATTAAAATTGACAGCAGCGTGATCCTGCAAGTAGAAGTCTTCCACTGTAAAATCATGTTTTGGTCTACTTCAGGCAAGAATTTCATCCTTGAAAAACAGTCCTGTACTTTCAGGAAATTGCTAAATTGCTTGCTGTTCCAGACCAATCACACACATTTACAGGACTAGTTGCTTCAGGGAGTCCAAGACCCTTGACAAGAAATTATTAAAAGCTATACCATATTTTACATCTAGAAGTATCCACGTGTATATTTGTACATATTTTATATAAACATATGCCCTACACATATATATCCTTTTGGGTTTAGAGAATTACCCACATCAGCAGACACATGCAGAAGTTGCTTCGCCCACCAACAAAATGTGGCCTTCACCAAAAACATCAGCAGGATTACTCTACAACTTAGCAAAACAGGATCTGAGACCTACAGAAACTATTTACACAGACAAAATACAGTTGTCCATGTTGGAATGCATCTGAGGAATTAAAACTAAAAGCCACCACTCAGCCAAAAATTCAAACCATTCTGAAATATGTAGAAATCAAAGCAATCAGTGTAGCAAACAAGAGTTCCTAGGTTATTTAAAAGACAAAAACAAATCATCAAAAAAAACAACAAAAGAAACAAAAATATCACAGCACAAAGAAAAACAGAACTTTTTCTTCATACTATTATTTTCTTCCCAACTTATTACTGCCTACAGTGCTGCTACCCACCCACAAAACACATTCCTACACCATGAATGCTGCATTTGCAGAAACACTTTAGCAAGCTGCTTTGAGAATGTATGGAAATGGTATCTTTGTTGGAAGCCTGGAGCAGGACACGCTTCCTGCAAGACTCTGCTTGCACCCACACTGAGCTGGAAAGAATCTGCATTATCAAATCACAGCCTGTGCTCTGAGTGCACATGGCTTTCCAAATGGTTTTCTCTTCAAAGACCCCAGCTGCAAGGCTGCAGCTTTCAAAATACAGGAATACTCTGCATATATGGAATTCTTTTCATCTGAATATGCCCACTGATGTCAGAGAGGTGCAGTGACTGTGTGCTCCATTGGTAAACAGCACATCCAGGCCACCAAGGATGGCTGAATTCTGCTTCTGGCCAGGCTGAATGGACACTGCACATGGCACCAAGAGAGTGTTCAACCAGAACATCTTGGTTGTAAACATGATTAACCAAAAAAGCCAAAAGAAACCTCATTCCTTCTTCCCAAACGTCAAGGAATTTGCTTTAGGATTCTGTCCACCATTCAGGCGTGTCACAAAACCTATTTCCCACAACTGGTAAATTAGGAAAACCGGGGTTATTTTGTAGTCTGTAAAAGTCATTTACAACTGCTTTGTGAGATCTCCATTTTCATCTCCAAGTACTATTCCAGCTTTTCCAGGGAGAAGGCAATGAGCACAACCTACAGCAGCAGAATTGTTCATTTTACCCATTTACTGCTGTTCCAGGTCACAAACCAGGGTGTGCCTGAGGCCTTATCCCAGACTTGTCTCGGCTCCCACCCCTCAAGAATCCCCTTTAACCCTCATAGCCCCCTCAAAATGAAAATCCCTTGAGTATTGATACCTAGCATGATACAAGGGATACAGGAGCTGATACAACTCCAGTGATGGACTTTCCAAGACAAAGTGATGTTGGAGTGGGAAGCAGGGACTTATTTTTCAACTTCCTCCCATTAATCCTGAAGTCACACAAGCTCTGCACAATTTTCCACAAAGCTCTTTAATCCATTTTACAGCCCCTATCCCTTTCATGAGACTGCTGATGCTCTATATGGAAACACCCAAGCCAAAGAAATACAGGCTGCTCAGTAAAAGTCAAAAACCAGCGTTCCAGCTCCTGCCTGGCAAATTCCTGGTTAAACCCAACCTATCTAGAGTAACAAAATAACATAAAGCCAGCCTGGTTTTCCAGAAGGTAACAAAAGACAGATACTGCACATATTTCACTAAGGAGGATGTTTATTTTTCCAAATATTGTACTAAGATAGTGTCCTGTTTGCCTATTTCTATCGACATCTGTTCTGTAATACACAGAGAACGACAAAAGATCAAAGTTTTAATTGTGCAAGTGAAGGAATGTATTAATAACATTCTTTCTGTCCTACAGCAACAGAGATAAACTTAAAAAAAATATCTCTAACAGCTCAGAGAACAGGATATTTATATAAAGATGTCCTAACAAAAGAAAAGCATGCACAACTACCTTAAATGGATAAACAAACTCTCTGTTTGCAGTGTGGCCTATTGAGCTCAGCCCTCAGAAATCCCCTCCAACCCTCAGTCAACAGGGTCAACATATCTCAGCTGGGTTTTACATTTTTATACAAACCCCCCTCAGCATCCTTTGTTCACCAATCCTTTAAAATTAGAAAACCTCAAGCAGGTGTGCCTTTAAGGCCCATTTTGCTGCTAGTTGCTTTAGTTTTCCTCTGCTAGGCAGTAAGTTGTTTAAGAGAGTTTTTGGTTGTGTTTTTGTTTGTTTGTTTGTGGGGTTTTTTTATTCTAGCTCCTTCCTCATCTGCAAAGGCTGCACTGCAGGTCCTCCTCAGCCCTTTTGAGACACACCTTGTAAAAGGACAGCAGTTCTGTGGAACACATACAGCAAGCAGAACCTCCTCCTCCTCAGGAGATGTTATTTCTGCTTGGCTCTCTGGAATTTGCTGCTGTTTGTCACACTGCTGCCACAGCACACTTTGAGCTGGCTGTTCCTCTCCTCCCAAAGTTATTCTACCATTGCCTCCCTCCCAAGACAGCAGCAGTGCCTTTATCCACTCAGGGCTCTGACTTGCATTTACTGAAGGGAAAAAATACAAACCCACAAAGCCCAAACCAAGCCACAGCTGCTCTGTCTTAAAGAACTGGGACTGCCCAAGGTGACAGCTGGGCTGCCTCACCTAAACCAAAGCCAGGAGCACGTGGTTCCCAAGTGGGGTCAGGTTTGTCAGGGGTTTCCTTCCAAACTCAGAGCTCTGAGATCTGAAACAACATCAACAAGTAAAGCATCACTGCCACCTCCACCTGCATGGAGGCCAACACAAGCAGAGCTTGAATTGTCTCAGAAAAGTCTAAGAGGACAAGCGTGGTATTCACATTCTCTGAACAGAGAGAGACATAATTCTCTCTCCCAGGATTTTTCTGGGGGAAGGTGGTGAGAAGCTCAGAGAAGAAGAGAAAGCAATTCTTATCTCTACTTGCTGCTCCTGTTGTTTTGCACATGTAGAATGTTCACGCAAAGTAAATTGTTAATTGGACACGAGTGAAGGTTGCTTTGATTCCTTGGCCAGTTGGGTCAAAGCTGTGTCCTGGCTGTCTGCAGTCACAGGTTTTTCTTTAGTACCTTTGTAGTACAGTATTCCTTAGTGCAGTATCTCTTTAGTATGTAATTTAGCATAGTATTAGTGTAACGTAGTGTAGCTTAATAAAGCAATTGTTCACCCTTCGCCCCCATGGAGTCAGAGCACATTATTCCCCCGTTTCTACAACAGACAAGCTCAGCCAGGGCTACCTGCACAGCAAAGACTGACATTTGAAAGTGACTCTCAGTCTCTTCCCAAGACATCTGTGACTTACAGACAGACAGACATTCTCCATCCCCTTTGTCTTAAAGAAAGTTTAATATTAATTCAGCTCTTTTTGAATCTACTTCCAAGCTAAATGCCAGCTCATCTGCAGTGTTTTTACAAGTGACAAACTGGATTAAAAGCACACAGAACATCCACTCTGGACTAGCTCACTTCTTCCAAACCATGGTAATTCAGGACAGAAGGGACACCAGATTTACTGAGAAGCTGCAACCTGCACACGTGCCAGTGAAGTAACTCACTGCACACAGGGAAAGGGACAAAGCACTTCCTTTTCTTTTGTGCTGTCCCCTCATTTACAAGAACGTCCTCTAAGACATCTGCTGAAGTCCTGTAACAGGAAAGGAAATGGAAGAGCTCCAGTGGGAACTCAGGGGTTTCTTTCTTTTTCCCATGAACTGAACATTATGGAATTTTAACAGATGTTCTACTTGGTCATAGTTAATAAAATGAATTATGCAGGAATTAAAAATCTGGCTCCATTTGCCTATATAAGATCTCAGCAGCAGAACTCCATTCCCATTTAGGAATTCTAAAGGATTTGCAGTGGATTTATAGTCTGCTCCTGCCTTATTATGAGATGGCTGGAAATTTTGCCAGTTAACTTTTCTCTGTTGTGGAAGATGTGAATAAATTTACCTGTTCATTGACTGATCTTAGTAGCATGATCCAGTTTCCACAGTGCTGCACACTGGTACACTACAGCCATAGGAAGGGGCAATTCTCACTTGGATTTGCTTTGGAAATGACATCATGGGAATTCCACATCATTTCACAGCCTCTGATTTCTGCCATTTATTCAAAGTCTCATTGAGCAACCTAATAACCATACTCCCACTTTGAGCTTTATTACAAAAGCCTTCCTCTTGGAGCACAGATGTCTCTGTCAGGCTTCTGCTGCCAACAGAATGATGCACTGCACCTCACCTCCCTTTCCATTTTAGGATTAGTTCAGTGTAACTCCATCAAAGGAAGATGTAAAGACCAAAATGTAATAGAGATGTGAGAGAAGAGGCACCAAAAAGGTGAAAAGAGTCACAACCAAAACTTCCAAGCCCAGAGGTTCACTCAAAGTTATTTCCAAAAGCATTATGTATTTAGCCATCTTCTTTCTCTTCTAATATCCATCTGCTCAGAAAGCATTCTGAGAAGATAAAGGGGATAAGACAGAGTGAGAATCAAAACTGAAGGATGAAACCTTGCACCAGCAGAGCAGCTAAAGCCAATTACATGGAGCAGAGTAAGGCTGTCCTGAAAAGTATCTTCTATACTAAAGCAAGAAGAGGCTTCCACACCACACTCCATTTATAAACAGATTTATTTTCACTGAAATTCAATCAACTGGCAAGCATATCCCTGTCCAGAAGTCTTATTGATATAATACAAAAAATTTTATCCCAATGCAACAGCTAAAATGAACCTTTCTTAAACTCCAGCTCAAGAACTTTGCCAACACAAGAATATAATCATCTGAAAAGCATCAATATTCCCAGCCTCTTCTAATTTTTTTAAATGAAAAATAATGTATTGAAGACTCTCTATCCAAAAATTCCCACTCCATTATAACTAAACAAAGGGGTTTGTGTAGACAGAGCACCAAAGCATGTAAACAAACCTTGTAAGTATAAAGTCAGCTGGAATTAAGTACCACCTGATACATGCTATGTAGCGACCAGGATGTGTCTAATAGGTGTCTAGATTTTTATCTGAAAATAAAGACCCTAAAGGATGACGTGTACTCAAAGAGAAGGAAAAATACCAAGATTAAATGTCAGGCTTACAGCAGCTCCAGCTGAAGGTGCAAAAAGCTGTTACTCAAGTGGACATTGCTTAACAAAATTTAGTGTCAGAAAAATGCAACAGTCTTAACAGTGTTAAATTCAAAGACCTTTTTTTTCTTTTTAAGCATCACCTATGATTTGCTTCATTTTCAAGAGAAAGCACATTTCATTTAGTAATCATTTATTTCTCATTCTATTGGACAGATTCTTCCAAAAAGCAATACTTCAACTGAAATCACTTCTGAAGGATCTTTTATGAATATACATAATGAAGAGGACTCCCATTAAATTCCCAACAAAGTGTTGCCATTTTGAGTAAACAAAGTTATCTCAGCAGGGTCACACACTGTGCCATGAATATGGTCTGCAAATTAATTACCACCCTGACATATGTCAAAACAAATTTTAAGGAGAATAGCACACAGTAGCAACCATGTGCTTTATCTACCTGTTAGTATGCAAAATCTGTACTCAATGGGATCTAAATTTATTCATTTATTCAGAACTCCTCTGAGAAATCAAAATGATTCGCGTTCATTCGCCTTTTTTGCCCGTCAGCAAATGAAATCTGAGTGAATAACACGTTTAGTGAGCCAGAAAATAAGTGCAGGACAAAGCTATGGTGGGGGTTACATTTCAGAAAAGCAGGTGTCATCTTTGCCCAAATAACTAGTTTTTTAAACTCTTAAAACTGCTACAATAAACTGCAGTGCATTGCAATTTGTCAGCATTTTAAGGAACACTAAGTTTGGTGTTTCTTATTTTAGATAATACCCATCTTTATTCTGTGCTTGTAACAAGAGCTGGCCAACAGAACTGTCCTGAGAACAGTTTTCAGCATGAAGAAAGGCTTTAAAAAGCAGAGCTACTGAATGAAGATTAAAAAGCCTCTGCAACTGGTCTTATTATCAATGGCAACACAGACAAGAGAGCTGAGCCTGTGTTTAAAACAGAAGAGGGAAGATCCAAACCTACCTTTAGGTATCCAAACCTAACCTTTATCCGCTCGAAGAGGAGACAAACCCACCCAGTACATCCAAAATGTCCCATGGAGAGCCCCAGAATGTCCCTGGTGCCCTTCCTGCACCCCAGGCTGTGTCCAGCCACATGCCAGGAAAGAATTCCTCCCTGAGAGGGTGGGGAGCCCCTGGCACAGGGTGCCCAGAGCAGCTGTGGCTGCCCCATCCCCAGTCCAGAACCAGGCTGGATGGGACTTGGAGAAACCTGGGATAGTGGAAGGTGGGGGGTGAAACAAGATGGGTTTTATGGTCCCTTCCAACCCAAACCTTTCTGTGATTTTATGTTTTCCTAGGAACCAACTGATCTATTTCAGGTACACATACATCATGCAACTTCTGTTTTGTCAGAAGATGACCTCCTGGGATCTGATATTGAAACAATTTTAGACAGGGAGTTTATCAGTAGGTTTTTCTACTTCTTTTATAAACTACCTTCAGTTCACACAGCATATCAAGCACTTCCATGACACTAATCCTGGAATTCACAGTACATTTATAAAAGATTTTAGTTTAGGAACTATTTTCTTCTGAGTGGACCAAAATATTTTTAGCCCTATTTTTTTTTTCTAACAGTGAAATACTTCTGATTTAGAGTTAAGTAATGCCATATCAAATCTACAGACTGGGTGACTAAATGCATTTCTTTCACACATTAAAAAAAAAAAAAGAAAAAAATTAGAGAGAGCACAATCCTCTCTATATACAGATGACAAATAATCCCTTGGCATCTGCTGACGAATATATTTAAAGAAAGCCTAAATCTGTCTGTGCTAAACTTGGCCTGATGCCACCAGTTCACCATTGTTGGCATATATAGTTCACATGATGCAATCACAAGACTTGAGAAAGTTTCCAGTACTTTAGTTTATGGTTTTCTCATGTTAACATATACCTTTCCACCCTTTTTCAATTCAGCAGCAACAGAACTGGGAGACAGGATGGCAAATGAATTTTTGCACGTATCAAAGGTTTTCTTAGTGCTCATTATCAGTATTCTATATAATTACAGGCTGGTAACTTACCTAGAATGAAATATGCTGGGATTTAGAGCTTAAAGTTAGAGCAACTGATCTCAATTGTATTATTATCTCTTGTTAGAAAACCGAGGCAAAGGAAGCAATTGAGGAAAAAAGAAAAAGAGAAAAAGACAAGTGTTTTACCTCTCTTAATACAGTGCTTTTATAACCCCGATACAGGCCTTGAACACCCTGTAAAGCAACAAAAGAAAGCATCATCCAGGGAGAATGAGTTTGTCAAAGATCACAATTTATTGGTGATTATGAGGCAAACATTACAGCCCTAAAGTGTCACACCTCAGCTTCAAATTGACTGTATTGATTATAACACTGTATACTGTATTCCATTATTTACAGAGCCAGAGGGTTTTATTTTCACCTCCTTAGCCTTGATTCAGAGCCTTTATCAAGACAAATGTTTTGTATTTTTAACCAGCTGAAAATACTCAAAACAATTAAAAGTTATTTTATAAGTGTATATAAAATTATGTTGTTTATTATTATAGGGCACTTAATTCAAGTGTTTGGCAAGGCTTATGGTTCTCTAGCCAGCTATAGGGAAAGGGAAAAACATATGGTTTTGACAGAATCAGCTTTTAAAGCAGAATCCAGTCACAGAAAGAAGGGTGCAGGGTTATCACAACAGTTTCCATTTAAAAGCAAATAAAAATCAAGTGGATAATTTGAAGGTCATATTTATGTCTTCCTTTCCCTGGGTTTTACACTTAGAAAATGTATTATACTATTTTTCTCCACACTGTTTTTAGAAGCTGCTTTCTCTTATGGAACACAGCTTGAAAATCCCCCCTTGTGAAACTCTGCTAAAACAGACATGAACAGGTTTTCACAGGAGGGATCAGCAGAACTCCTGAAAAGAAGACAAAGGCCCTTATTTTTCAGAAATAACTAATACTGGATGAGCACTCATTTCCAGAACTCCTCCTGGCTCCTCCAGAGCCTCTCTGAAATGGTGCCTTTTGGTCACCCCCTCCAAATCCAGCTTCAAAAACTGGGAACCATTCAGCAAACTGCACACAGAGACTCCATGTCCTGCCCCAGACAGGGACTATTTGCATAAATACAATAAGAGCTTTGGAAACTGGCAGCTAAATCTTTTTTTTTTTCCCATCATCTTCAAATGTAGGTATCCCACATAAAAAGAAGAGAAAGAAGAGTTGCTTGGAGCACGACCCAGGGAGAGGTGGGGGTTTGGTTTCCTGAATCAAATCACTTTTAAGAGCAGAAGAATAGATGGAAAAGTGCTGGGAAGGCACAGAACTGGGATAAAGTTGTAGGACTGCTTCTGGACATGTATGACACTGAGTGGGAAGGATGAAAATGTTGAGGAATTTTGCTCTGGACTCACCTCATGGTACAAGGTGTGGGAGAGGATCCGGAGAGTGCTGGAGGAAGGAGAAACCTGGGCCCTCTGCTTGACAACCTCGGATGGAACCCGGATGAGACAGGCAACCTGCAAAAGAACCTGGGGTCAGGCAGCAAGGGCTGGCTTCTCCTCATACAGCAAACACTCCTTCCAAGAACAGAAACCTGACAAATGAGGAAATCACGTTTGGCATTATAGGGCTTAAAAGGTGTCCATGAGCAGCTTATGTATTTGTTCTGGGAGCCGTGTACTTTCTGATCACAAAGTTATACTAATAGGAGCATGGAAGCACCCTTGGAATTTTTAACTTCAAAAGCAGCAGTAGAATTGATTTGAGAAAATCACTGATAAAACCAAAATTTGAATCCATCCTGTCTTTTGGCAGTCACAGGAACTGAGTGCTCCCATTCCACAGGACTGTTCCCCCCACTTTCACAGATTTAAAGTGGAGATTCAGGACTATAAGACCAACAAACTTCTTTCTTTGGTAATTCCTTTGTGCCCTCTAGTGACTGATAGCAGGAGCCATTCTGGTCAGCTTTAGACATGACATATCCCAAGGTTTACCTTAAAATACACACCATGCTTCATTCAAGGTAAAGCATTGGATTGATCCCTTCCTGCAGAATGAATTTACTGCACTCTGCAGCTGGATGTAATAATGTGGCTGCTGCCACAGAGCTCCAGCTTTGCTGAAAAAGCCAAGCTTGGATTTTAAATATTCACCTGCCACTTTGGCTTCAGGCAGGGGTTAAATTAGGCTTGTGTGCACCATCATTTCACAGAATGAGGATCCTGAAGTGTGGGAGTTACAAGCCTCTCATCTCTCTAGAAAATCCCTATTCATCAGCACTTAAAATTTGAATCAGAGTTTGTCTTCAGTTGGCTCCAGGGATACTTAAAGCAGTGATGGGACTGGTGGCAAAACACTGCAAACCCCACAGGGCTTTGCCAGATTTTTAGCCTGCCTTGAGACCATCCTGTGCTGGGCTCAGGAATAAATTGTGGGTCCTAGACACAAAGGTGATCACAGAACACTTCAAGTGCTGAGCAGCCCAGGTGAAAGCTGTCAGTCTGTGGTGGCAAACCAAGCAGCTAACTGGGAAATCCATGTGTGCCAAAGAAAGTACAGGAATTCACTGGAGATTGCACAGACACAGTAACTTGAGTGGTCATTTGTGGGTAACACAGTACAAGGTTTAGGTTTCATTTTCACAAAGACACCAAGAAAAAAATCTGTTATCCTGTTACATTCCTACAAGTTTACTGGACAACAATATCCAAAAGTCATTACAAACAGATCTAACTCCATGTGCTCTTCAATTCTCAGGGTCAAAATAACAAGTGACCCCAATCTGTCAAGAAAATAAGAACTGTCAAGTTTTTTTGATAGTTCAGCATAAATATTTATAGAACTTCATGCTTCATAACACTCCGTGTCCTTATATTAGCTTTTTATTCCTTAAAAATACGGAGGCAGGAGGAAAGCTTTAAAAAGGCTGGGATGAAAACAATCTAGTCAATCAAGACCAGACAAAGAGCTCAGCGTGGCTTCCTGACATCTGGGGTGCTGCAGTTTTGGCAGGAGAAGGGTGGCTACAAAGCAATGTCTCCATTTCCCCCTGACTACTTGGGGTGCATTTCATTTCAAATTAACTTTGATGTTCCTTCCATTTGAATCTGTGCTTACAAAGGAATCTGTGGCTGCACAAGAACAAAAACAATGATTACACTGCGCTGTTCTGAAAGGAAATAAAGGCTCATGTCACCTGGGCAGTGCTGTCAGATTGCTTCCATAGGGCACTTCTGGAATTCAAAAAGCCACGAGTTGCTGCTGCCAACATCAGACTGCAGGGTGACATTTTCACTGTGCTCCTGAACTTACAGCCTTGTTTGTTCCTACACATGCACCTTCCTGTCAACAACAGCCCCTGCAGGCTTTTGATGTGGAGAACAGGGCTCTGAAGGGAAGTATGCAAGATTAAGTTCACAAGTATCTTATTAAAAAAGGAACAGCCTGGCTGGCGGGTGCAGAACAATCTCAACTCTATCTCGCTCTGATCCCAATCACTGCAGCACCTCCAGGTAATCCTGCCAAAGGTAAGGGAACACAGTGCACCTCTCCAGGCTTTGCTTTCTTGGACAAGGGTGTTCAAGCAGCACCAGCATGGTAGCACTGCACCAAGAGAGCCCACACTTCCATTTTCAGATGTGAAAGCCACGAGCAAAGGCCCAGGGAGGGTGAGGGATGCAGTGTGCAGCTGTCCCACACTTTTACCTGCACCCACCATGGGATTAACACAGACATGGCCTCCCACAGGGGGCCCAATCAGCTCCCCAACCACCCAGCAAGAAATTGCTTTTTAATCTCTTGCTGTTCACACAGCCTGTTGCTTGACACAGAGAAGCACAATAGAGCCCACCAAGCTCAGGCCATTCCTGGTGCATCCTGCTGGATTTGGGGATGACCTGGTGACAAATCAGCTCTGTGCTGAACAGAGCCAGCCATGGAGAGGGTCCAGCAGTGGGGACTCAGCCACCCCAGCTGACATTAGGGCATCAGACAACAACACCCCATTGATAGGGACCATACTCATTTTGCCAAGCAAGCTCTGGAGCCAGAGGCCATTCCCATCTTTTGATGGGAGCAAAAAGACAGAATCAAGATCCTGGGAAAGTTCAGGTGCTGCCCTGTAAGCCCCTCCTTATTTACCAAGTCAGGTAGCACAATGTCAATGCACATGTATATATACCACAAGGGCAGGAAGGCAATAATACTGAAACAAAAGGCTCAAGAATTTCCAAATTTAAGCTATAGGAAAACCTGATTTTACAGCTAAAAGCAAAGCTATTAAAAGTTTACAGAGCAGGTGTGCAGAAATGACAATATTAGCACCTATTACCTGTCCAGCTTTTTTAATGCTATAACCACTTCTGAGCAAGAGGGTCCTGAATTTCAAAATCCCTGTCTCAAATCATTACTGGGTCAGAGGGTGACTCCAGTATTTAGACAAAAACCTACATGCATTTTTAATTTAATTTTAATTTACTCACTTGCATTAGCCGGCCAGGAACAAAAGCTAAAAACAGGTGTATTTCATTAACATTTATCTATGTATTGCTAAGACCGAGTATGTTCTAATTAAATTAAGGTAATTCCTTTCCTCTGTCAGTGAGGGAAAAACGTTCTAACTTTCGGGTACTCCTTGCACGAACCAACGCTGCCATCTCCTGGTGGATTTATGGTGGAACCAGACTGTCCTGGCTACTGTGAAGAATGACCAGAGCAAATAAAGTCTCCAAAGTGCCATGAAACTTTATATATACACCAATATAAACAGTTTGTTTAGTATAAATGTGGCTGTAGCAAAAAGAAAATAAGACCTGCTGTAAATAGCACCAGGAAAAAAAAAAATAGCACCTCCCAAAGCCTTTCCTATGGGCTCACCTAAGTTTACTGGGAACACCTGATCTTAAAACTGGAACTTCTGCATAGGGGCCAATCCCACCTAAAGCTGGAGCAGCTGTTCAGATTCAGGCAGATTCATCTAATTCAGCACAGGGGTACCCAGGACTTTTCTTTGTATAATAAAAATGAACAAAGGGGGCATAGTGCTGCTTACACAGAGGCTCAGTGCAAAGGGACAATGCCAACATCTTCAGAAAAGAACACAACTCCTGGTCTTCTGTGCTATATTATGCTCCAAATATTAACATATCTTATTTGGATTAACAGCCTTTTCCTTCCACCCTTTGTGCTCCAAGCAAAGTGTTTTCCCCCTGGCTGGATTTGAAGGGTTTGGTAGAGAATCAAAGATAACACAGAGATTTGTTTTTAGGCACCTCCACTACAGTTTAACCACTAACCCTGTGAGCTGGGCACGAGGTGTGTCCAGGAGCATTTGGAAGAGGACAGAGCAGGTGCCATAATGGCTGATAAGGGCTTAGGCTGGGCATTTAAGCTGGGCTGGTGCACAGCTTTAAGCACAGGTTTCCTCAGAAGCAGGGACACAGCTGGTACAACACTTTCAGCTCTGCAGCTCTAGGGAGAGCAGCTTGAGGAAGCATTTATCTCATCTTATCTGCTCCTGCAGCACCCTGAACAGCTGATGATCTGACTCACACACTCCCAAAAGCTCCCACAACCACCGAGTCTGAGCACTTGTTATCTTTAATAAGAGACAGACATTAGCCCTGCTGCAAACCCACTGAAGCAAGAGCTTCATTTGTGGCACCTGATGAGCTCCTGGCTAATGAGCTGGACTCTCTGCACTGGCCTTAGGTGAGCATCAAGACCAAATATTTTTCCACTTATTAATTAGCCAGCCATTCTGCTCCATGGCAGGAGAAGGGCAGTGTGAGGACAAAGACCTGCTGTGGAATTTGTGAGTGGCTGGTGATTTAGGAACCTGCACTCAGTGACTCTGAGCAAATCTCTGGCTTGCATAGCTGAGCCTACTCAAAAATTTAGTACAGAAACATGGAGTAAGCTCCAGAAATCTTTTCTTTTGTTGTAGTTTTAAACCTTTTAGAACCCTTTCTAAAGGATTTTAATATTTAAAGTTCTCAACAGGATGTTAGTTTTAAGGACTTTTTCTGTCTGAGTAGGCTGGGAAGCTTTAATTGATATTCACCATATCAGCTCAATACTTTACAAAAACTAAAGGAATATGCCTGAGGACAGTTTCTCTTAAATTTCATTTGCATAAGTTTATTCTTAAATAAAAATATAATTTATGACACTATAAAATTTTGCATCCAGAGAGCAGAAACTTTAGGCTAAACCTCACAATACCTGTGCAAGATAATCACTAACCCATTAGGGAGGAAAAGCTGCTGCACAAAAATGACAACAACAAAGATGCTATGATTTATCAAAGGACATATGTTTAGGCTGCAGTCAATCTGCTAACAAAATCCTAATCTCTCACCCCATTTCTGAAGTTCAG
>NW_005054317.1:3369284-3382726 GCF_000277835.1 Geospiza fortis
TCTACGATCCTGTTCAAAGAGAAGCAGCAATAAATTGGGATTTTTGGGGTTTTTAAGTGTAACCTGCATTAGCCCTGACTATACTGCTGCAGACAAAAGCTACCTTGGAGTTCAAGTTTGCTTTGTTGTTGCTTTTCTGTGTGTTTTGTTTCTGGAGTTTTTTTACTACAAAAACAAATGCTGCTTACCGAATAGATTAATATGTCATAAACTGAATGTCTCAGTTTCTGTGTCAGATGCTCCCTTCCAAGTAGGAAGTTACTATTTTTAATCTGAAACATGAAAAATGTCCTTTTCCCTTTCTCAGATAAATGAATTGTTAAAATAATAGGCAAATTTAAAATTGAAAGGTCTTAAATTGCACTGATTTCCTTTGGATCTGGAGAATAAAGGAGAAATTTCCCTCTTAGTTCATGTCAAAGGCTCTCAGCAAAACTTGAATTCAGCACTGCAGCTTTCCATGCCTCTTTAAACCCTGTAAATTTATGCTTGGTTCTTCAGCTCTCCCTGGGATGCCCCTCTTCAACAGAAGGGAAAAAAGACTGCAATATTATGAGATTAGCAAAGTATTTCATCTTCCAAATAAATGCTTCTAACTGGTCACAGCTCTTGGGTTGCAAACATTAGCTAGCAGGGAGCACGAGCTGTGAGCTGCAGATGGAAGATGAACTGCCTCACCCTTCCCGCCACCAGAAAAATGAGCAAAAAGAGGAGGAACATGAAATATCCTCGTATTCATATATATGGTTTCATATATTCCTTGGACAGAGCACCTGAACTGCTGCAATCACAGACCCAAAACATTTCAACCACCAATAAACCTTCATCTAAATAACTGCTGCCCTTTTGACCAAGACAGAACAAAAATACAAGTTTCTCTGGTCAGTAATTCACTGTGGGTCACAACTGCAGCTGTGAACAAATCCTTCCACACGTGCTTGTCAGCAGGCTGTGCCAGCTGCCAGAGCACAGAGAATACAGAATGGAAGAGTTAACTCCTGTTTTAATGAGGGAATTGTCTCCAGGGATGACAGAAAGTGCCCCCTACATGTACTGTCCACTGTCTTTAAATGCCAGCCCCAGGGAAAGTGTTCACCTTCAGCACAAAGCCTCAGAATATGCTAAATCTTATTTTCCCCCACACAGCACAGAGTGCCCTTCCTGCACAGTGCAATTCAGTCCTGGGTAAAGCTGCTGGGGTCATCAACAGGTGACTCCACTCCTAATTTAAACCCCATGGAGAGAACAAGTTTTGACTAATGGGCTCTGGATGGGAAAGTTTAGACAATGCCAAGCTCTTTGTCCAGTCTTTTCCTCTGACTGACACAACAAGGTCTTCATTAATTTAACTGCAGTTCCCCTGTATGCTGGCAGGAAACATTTCTTCAAAGAACAATCTCACCCAGCAAGATCCCTCAGATCTCAGCACCTCCCAGAGCTTAACAACATATTATTTCAGAGATGAGACCATTCACAGGGACCAAATGTCACAAGCATTTGGAAAATTGGAGTTTCTGCACAAACACTTTCAACTTCCTCCACGTTCCCACCTTAGATGACTTTACCTGGAATCTGCAGAGCTGTTTTGCAGATTTATTTCATCCTGTCATTTTCAAATCTATGACAGCTCTGGTTTATTCCTTCCCAGAGCTGCCTCCTTCCTGCTTCAGAGCATCATCTGCAGCACCACACACTTGTTCCTCCACAATGGCCATCTTGGCTGAGCCTTTTCACCTCAGCTGCCTGAAATCCCCATCTGGCTCCTAATCCATCATTTCAGGAGCCCTGTCAGGGCTACTGGGCTCCTGTCCCTCTCAGATTTCCTTCCCCACACATGGCTCTTCAGTTACCCAGATCCATTCCCAGCAAATCCTGCTGTGGGTTCCCTGCCTACCTTTCCTTTAGCCATGTCAGATACACCTCAGAAAACTTCTGTCCTCCAGCAGTGGGAATTTGTGCCAAGCTCTGTTCACAGCAAGGAGAAACTCTTACTCCAGTTACATCAGCTGACAGGCAGAGAACAGGGAAAGTCTGTGAAGCTGACAAGGCTGACACTAAAAACTTCTTTGCAGAAGTACTTCTCGCTGCAGATGTTTTTAAAGTTTCTGTGCTTTGCATAAATCAATTGGTCTTTTAACATTTAAGCAATGTAGAGCTTTGTTTCCTTCTTAAAACTAGACCTAAAACTTACCAAAAGTAGCCTGATGTTACACACCTCTTGTACTCCAGCACAAACTGTGTCCCAGGGATTTTGAAGTTCCTCACTACAATCACAAGCAGTTGGTTTAAACTCAAGCACCAAAATCAGGCAGCTGAATAACTTGAAAAAAAAATCTTCCTTAACCTGGTGGATGCTTGAGTCATAAATTACTACCACATTTAAAGACAGAAATCCTTAAAACCTAAGAAAAATAGACCCTTTAAGTCAATGTACAGAAGCATCTGCATGATCCAATCTATTCCAGCAACACTTTCACCATGAAAGTCTGTTAAATTTCTTTTAAAAGGCTTAAGACACTCATTAAATCCAGCAGCCAAACCATTCTTTCAGCAAAAGTGGTGTGGTGCATCCCATCCAGCATAAAACTGTTGCCAAGCAGCCAAGTGGGGTCAGGCTGAGTTACAGGAGGACAGACAGTAATGAGATTCCAGGCAAGAGAACACAGGCAGTATTTTCTGAAAACACATTAAGTCTCCTGTTGAAAGAAGACTAGTATTTTGCAATTTGCTCACTCTCTTGGGGTTACATTGGCCCAGAATATGGAAATTTCAACTACATTGTATTTTATTAAGTATTTTTCCTTTAATTGATACCTTACTCTTTCCTTCAGCCTTTTCACTTAAAGAATTATGGGCTTGTCCACATATGGAGCTATTCAGAGTTATTCCTGACAAACTCTCTATAGAACATTGGTTAAGGTAAGTTTATTCCAAAGTGTCTCAAACATTTCCAAAGCTGACTGGTACAGCAAGTCAGGAAATCCATCAGGAAATACTTTACACTTATAACTTTTAAATCCAAATTTGCTTTCCTCTGAGCTGCAAATACTTTTGAATCAACTGATTATCAGCCCTGTGATCAAAAGACATGAAACCATCAAGCTGTACTGCAGAGCAGCATATTCTCTAAGCCCTGAACTGAGCAGGTAACACAAAGCAGTGTGGGGAGAGCAGCTGAAGAGGATGCACTACGTGCAGTTAGCATGGAGCACACAAGAGAAGATCAGTGTGGGTGGCTGGCTAAGTATTTGACAGTTCTTAATTTGCTGTTTCAGCCTCTAATTGCATGATGAATTTGTTGGCAGCATTCGTGGATTCATGCTCCCATTCATCTTTATTTACAACCAATTCCCAACCGCTGCTCCGAGTTTCCATCCATACTCTGCTCTTTCTCCACTACCTCTCAAAGGCAGCAGTCTCACCTTCCCAACCATCTCCTAACCACTGCTTCTGCATAAGGATTTGGCAAAAATCCTACAGCATCTGTATTGCAGACCTGACCTCACATAGCTTCATGTATGAATATTTCAAACCCCACCACGATTAATTCAGAAGACCACCAACGTTGCTGCACTGCTCATCTTGCCAGGGTTGGAGTGTTCCCTTTCTCAAAGCCTGTGTGCAGCCAGATTTGCACAGCAAAAAAGGCACAGTCACAGCTAAAATCACAGGTACTGATCAATGAAAATAAAAAAAAAAAAGTTTCAGTATTGTGGAAAAGGCCCCATCACACTTTGACTGCTGTCATTTGCACACTGTTCATGAATACTATGATCTGCCAGCACATGCCACACTGGTTGAGAGGAGATAGGATGTAAAGCACAAAATGCAGGACAGTTTTGTCCTTTTATTAGTTCAGCTTTTAGAAAAGGGATAGCTAAAATATTCAAAGCCATTATCCCAAAGTCTAGACACAAGTACTTTATCTCTTCTTTGCTGAACTAAAATCAGCTCTCCCTAAAGTGTCCAGCTTTCCTGTTGAACTGAAAAAGTCACATCTTCCAACACTGCAAGTTTTAGAGTTTGAAATACCTAAAATCTTAACTTCCTGTCTGATGTGAGTAGCTGTCTTGTCTCTGTTAGATTGGGCTCTTGCAAGCTGATCTTCCAGAGCTTACCATGCTGTAAAGCCCTGGCCAATTATCCTGCTGGAGATTTTCATTCCATTACTCTGCGGATTTGTCTGACTCATGCTTCTGCCTTCTCCTCAGAACAGGCATTAATATCAACTTTCTTCTCTGACCTAGCCAGTTACTCTCCTGGAATGCACACCAATACCCTTTTGGAGATTCCCACTCTTCTCTTAAACTGAAACTGGTTAACTGTTTCAAACAATGCAGCCAGGGCAGAGGGATGAAGTGGCTGATTCGTGGACAGAGATAGACAACAGTGTTGTCCATCATGTCTAGAATGCTTCTTTTTATGCATTAAAAAAAATCCACAAGCATAAAATAAAGTAAAACATACACTTGGCTCTTTTATTTGAATTAAAAGCACACTTAAAATGTCATTCTACAGAATCGTGATTTGTAAATCTGTAAACTTGCTTGCATTTGAGCTTGCTTCTTCTAAGAAACAAGTTCATACTGGAAGAGAAGGGTAAATGAATTCCCCAGAAAGATAACTCCTGCATTAAGAAGTTTTCCTATTTGATACATCCCAACAGCAGATAAAAAATTCCAGTTATTAATATGAAGGGTCAGATGCTAATCACAGATGAACCACACACTTTGCTCTTATCACAGAAGTACCTGAAGTGGTAACACACTGGAATTCCAAGTGAGCTTGGAATTTCACCTTGAAATACCTGTCCTCACCTTGCCCTGTGGAGTCACATGATCCCTTCTCCCCACTGAAGTGACAAATTTTGACCTTTTCAAATCTCCAGACTTTTAATCCCAAAGTACTCTAGAAACTTGCACAAGGACAAGAGCAGCTCCATGACCTCAGCTGGTGAAGATCCAGAGCAGGGTCACTGCCACCAGCTGCCAACAGAACAGGACATCTCCCTCCCATTCTGGTCCTCAGTCCTCCCCCTCACTTCCTTTCTGAAAGTCAAGGTGGTTTGCTGTCTTGCAAAGTAGGGGAAAAAAAAGAAAGACAATGTCATCAAAAATAGCCAATCAAGTGCAAAAGGTCAGAAAGATAAGAGTAAACCCACAATTTACAGGCAACAACCCAAAACTTTCACTAATACCTTGCAAAGCCCATATTGTAACCATAACAATATCTAAATATTAGATGGGAAAGGGCTGTTGTCAGCTCCCTTCTCTGGAATGTGAGCCAAACAACTTTATTTTCACCTCCATGGTAAAGCCAGTGGGATGTAAAATTATCTGTGCTGAATCCAAATTAGCTGTGCTGAATTCAGCACTCCTGAGGGAAACCTCATTGGTCAAACAGGGACAATCTTAAACTTGTCCCATAAAACCACATTTGCAGGAGCTTGGTGGGAGAGACTCAGAGGGGGAACTTCTATTCAGCAAAGTTTCTTGTAATTAAAACACACACTCCTATTAAACTGACATTAAAAAATATGTACAGTTAACTCTGGGCCTGCAAGACACACATGGTAACTACTGAAAATGGGCACTAGGAGCTTAAAATGCTACTCCTTCTCAGAGTTACTTATACCACCTTAGAATATTAAAAGTAACATTTCAGAACATCTGGTTTTCCTTTCCACTCCCTATGATATCACGTTTTCCAAGCACATTTGGCAGCTCACTGTAAAGATACAGGCAGACTAAACATACAGGGCAAAGCAGAGTCAAGATGAAAAATTCCAAATTCCTGGATGCAGTCAGTGTGTTTTCTATCTCCAGATTTCAGTTACACAAGTGGCATAATAAGGGCTTTTCCCCCATTGCCAACTCATGTATCCTTCAACCTTCTCCTTTCTTGATGAGATGATACACCATGTATCTGCCCTCTAGAGTTTTGGATGTGCCTTTGTAAGCAGTTTTTAATATATTATGGGATATTCAGAGTCCCTATACAGCGAGATTCAGTTGTAGGAAAAAATAATTATGCTGAGCAGGGTGAGATTTTGTATGTACTTTTCTTTATCTCACTCTGGGAGATGAGATTAGTTCTCTATATTCCTCCTGCCTAAAAGGAAAAAAAAATCAAACAAAACACTGCTAACAACCCCTGCCTTTTTATTGCTTGGCTTTGTCTCTCCCAGCCTGGAACTGGAAAAATGGACCAAACCAGTTCCAGAGGACTGTTTCTCCTGTAAATTTCCACAGCCTGTAAACAATACAGTACAGTGGCTGTTATAAAAACTAAAAGTTCCCATTTGACCGATTTCTCACATATATTTTATCATATCTTGAAGCAACCTTTGTATCTCTTCCTCTTTACCTATTTTATTATTTTTAACAGGTCACATTCAAAACACAGATTAGTCACCACAAACACACATTTAAGATTTGCACAGACTCACATTTTATTGGTGCACAAGAAGGTATCTGACTCATTTATACTCACCAGTGAAGGAACAGCAAACCTAGAAATCCATCAACACTTTCTTGCTCTAAATTCTGATTTCTCTGTTTTGCAAGAAACCAGTGTGGAAATACAAAGACATGACTTAAGAATCCTAACATGACAGTCTTTGGCTTAATGCTTCACATTGAAATCATGAAGTATAAAATGGAAGAAAAGTACATATTATCAAAAAAGCTACTGACAAAATAATAGTCCCAGTGGTTATGCCCTGATAGAAACTTAATGACTAGTCAATAAAACTGTAATTATAGCTTTCAGCCTGATGCAATTTGGACTAGTTTATATATTTCTATTGCTCAACTAAGACTTTACATAAAACATACATGAGAAGGTCTTGCTTTGTGCTATTTTATTACTGATTTGTTGTAGCAAATCTCTAAATATCTATCTCAGTTATTTTAGAGCTTAGTCCTCTCCTCACACTCATCACTCCAAGAGGAGAAGAAAAGCCAGCAAAAACAGGAAAATGAGGTGGAAAATGTTTGTTACAACACTGTAGTTCCCACACCATAAAGCCACTCTACCATTTCAGTGGCTACCATTACACATTTCTGTATAATGGTATATAGAGTGGTCAGAGCCAAGCACGTGGGACAGCCCTGAGCAGCTCATTTACCTGTGCTGCACCATCCCTGCCAGCCCCAACATGAAAGCAGCAAGTGCCTGAGCTGTAAAGGTCACAGACCAGCACAGGGAACAAATGGCAACAGGCTTTGTTGGAAGGAGTCATCTGTAGCCAGCTGGGCTTTGGCTGCTGCTGATCCAATTACTGGGTTGTGATTTTCTCACAGGATTCTCAGAGGCACAGGGAGTGCACCATGAATAACTTATTCCACAAAGAAGAGACTTTTTCTTCTGGTGGATTTTATTGCATAGCACTGGCACCTCTTCATGAGTCCCATTGGCATTTTGCTTGATTCTGCAGTAGCACCTGAGAAGCTCTAAACACCTCCTGGCTCTGCTGTTCCATGACACATCAGGCAAACAAGGAGTTTTAGGGCTGTGCATTGGTGGTAAATAACCTCCTGCTGATTTCTAACAGCCTTTAGAGGATCCTCATGGAAATAAGTTCTGTGCATTGCCTTAAGTTAGAAGTTACAACCTGACAGCACAGGCTCTAACCAAGCTCAGAAAGAATCCACCTGAGGCAGCAACACAAACAAATCCCACCCAGCCCTACCTCTATCACCTTCTATCTACCCCTACCAGAGAGGTTATAGGTGCTGCACTCATCTATCTTCATGCACTTGGTATGTTAAATTAAGCTTCCTGGCTAAATCTCATTCAATCTAATCAGTAACATTTCCAGAGAAGAATAAAAATTACTTGGGTGCCAAAGCTGATCCCACAGAGAGCAGGGAGAGCTGAGCTGCTTCCCATGGGAAACAGCCAGGCTGTGCTGCTGTAGCTGTGAGGCACCTGGTGTTCAGCTGAAATAAATGGCATCTCCACACTCCTGGTAGCTTGGGACCAACATACACCTAAGCTAAGCCCCCATGGGAAACAAAAGAAAAAAGTGTTAATAAAAGCAGAATATGGAACCACAGACACAACAGATTTTTCTGCACTGTGCCATTGGCTAAGTTTGAGTTGCAAAAGAGCCAGAAAAGCCTGTTTGTTTCCATACAGCCCACTTCCTTACCTCAAACCTGCAGAGACCATCTGCTCCCCATTTTATCAGGATACACTGTGCCAAAAACAGGAGAGCAGAGGTGGCCAGGGCTGGCAGGAGGAGCCTGGGGTATTCAGAGCTCAACACCCAGCCCCAGACACTGTGCCAACACTGAGAAACCAGGCTGCTGCAAGAACTGTCACAAGATACGACACCAAACCTGAGTTTCCATAACTGAACGGTTTCCTCCCCTCCCCTGGACACACAAAAGATCAATTTCCTTCTTACCACTTCCCCAAGGGAGGCAGCCACCATGTGTGTTGCAGGGGACAAGTAAGATGAAGATCCATGGGGCAGCACAGATTTCACATTCTCGTAGGTGATAAAAAAAGCAGCAGCTGAAATTCAAGAATACATGCAATCATTGCACTGTTCCTGCATCACAGGGCTGTAGCTAAAATCAGGATATTTTACACTAAAGCAATACAACAGTATCAACAGAATCTGTGAGAGAATTCCTTCAGAAGTTGATGCTTCTGGCTACCCCTGGCAAACCTCCCATTAATATCAAAGGTGTCAGGACTCCAGGCCACTTTGGTAGTGAGCTACAGAAACAGGTTTTAATTAGCCATGGATGTCCAGCACATTTTGAAAAACTGGTATCTTCCATATCCATAAACAGAGTAGAGGGATCATCTCTTGATTGAATTGAATGAATGGTCCTTTTTTGATGGGGGGAGGAAGGAAAAAACAAACAAATCAGTTGATTATTGAAATAAAAAACAAACCCAAAAAAACATAAATTGATACAATTCTGTTATCCTGCAATGTGCAAAACTGTTTCAGTAGCAGTTTATTAATAACTTCTTCCTAGCTATTGTCAGTTAAATATTTTGAATTTAGCTCCATAAAATTTTTTCCAAGCTGCTGAATGATTTGTAAAAGTTCTGTGCAGTGAACAAGAAATGCACAAAACTAAAGTGAGCCCAGCAACTTGAGCTGCTTATTCACTGCAACAGTCAACTACAAAGGCACTTATACCTTAAGGGTTATTCCTTTTCCTAAAGATAATTTCAGTTCTCAGTCATACGTTGGAAAGATAAAACTACAGTGCAGATTTGGAGATGTAAATACTGAAAAAATGACATGTCTTGAGGGGGAACAGATTTTAATTGTAGAGAAGGGCCATGTGAGTTGCCTTCTACTAATCAAAAGATGCTTATCACCTCAAAAGGAGATAACAGAACAGCCAAGATAAAGAACTGATTTTTTTTTATATCACCTTATGAAGGACATCAAACATCTGAAGGTGTCAGTGGATTTGTCAGCAAAGTTCTCCTAACATTTACAGCACAGATTGCTGTTTTTTCATCCCTCCCTACAAAGACAAAATGGACAAAGGCATCAGGAATTTCAGATGTCTTCTCTGCAGGGACTAAAAGTATCTACTTTTGTAAAGCCTTAGATTCAAAAGTCTTCCTGATGTCTTTACAATTTAAGCGTTGCTGTTTCAGGGACATGGGCAGAGCATCCCCAGGGCAATTAATTCAAACACCTGCAGTGCTCAAGCACTTTGAAATTCCATTTATTTCCAGTGCCAAGAAAGAGTGGGTCATGACAAAAATGTCCAGGACAAGCAAGACTCAAGCCCCACTCAGCACCCAGAAATGCTTTAGTGTGCTCCTGTAAGTAAGGACAGGCTTATATCCAGAAATGCTTCCAAGGAATCAGGGTTGCAAACCTGCAGCAGCCTTCACTCCAGTCTTGCTCAAGTTTGCTCAATCCTGGAATTCTAGAAACTGCTCTTCACATCTGGACATGGACTCACAGAATTCAGGCACCCACAGGAGAGGAAGCCACAGACATGAATGTTCTATGTGACATAAATTACTACTTAAAGAAGACAAAGCATAATCCAAAGAGAATTTACCATTTGGAAAGGATCCTATTGCAGTGGAAGGAACACCAGCATAGATGCCACGAAAACCACCAGCTTTCCTAAATCCTTGAGGACTCTGAAGTCTTGTTTTTACAGTATCCAGGGGAAAAAGGATCAAGTCAACACACACACCAGCAACTCCACCAGCCTACAAGACAAAACCATGGAGAAAAATGAATTAATATTCTCACATAAGTGGTCCTTATGTGAGAAACTAAAGCATGTGAAACCCAAAGCACTGCTGACTGTATCCTTGCTGAGATCAGTTTATAAACTGATAGTCTTACACACAACTCAACAGCTTCCCCAGCTGTAACAAGGAGAATTCAACAAAAGAAAGTAACAGATATTAAAACTTTTAAACCCTTTTTAAGGTATTTTTAAAACTATCTCGGTGTTTTGAATAGTGCAAGCAAAGCAATGCAACACTTCCCCATCCACAGAAAAGCCAGACAGTGGATGTCACTTATGAAGAGACAGCACAGAATGACCAACACCTCCAGCAGTCGTGTGATAAAATCAGGGAAAAACTGAAGCAAGTCTGCTCCCCCCTTTGGCATCTCTAGAAAGCACATTGACATTTTCCCAGCAAATGTTTTAATTTAAAATGCTCACACTCCCCCACTGCCTTTGTCAAACAAAGCCTAAAGTATGCCTTCTTTTTCAATTTCTTTTGTGATAAGAGCCTATAGAAGGGAAAAATGATCAAATCATTGAAAGGTTTAGATTGGAAGGGACCTTAAAGATCTAGTTCCAGCCCCCTGCCATGGGCAGGGACACCTTCCACAATCCCAGGCTGTCCCCAGCCCCATCCAACCTGGCCTTGAACATTTCCAGGGATGGGGCAGCCACAGCTTCCCTGGGCACCCCATGCCAGGGCCTCACCACCCTCAGAGTCAATAATTTATCTCTAATATCTAATCTAAACCTACCCTCTCTCAGTTTGAAGACATTCCCCCTTGTCCTGTAACCATGTGCTCTCTCCACCTTGCTTGTTGACTCCCTTAAGGTACTGGAAATCATATTAAACAAAGGTGTTTTCAAAGTTATAAAGAAAAGGGGAAGGGTTTTATCCAAAGAATTCATAAAATAAAAGCCTAAAAACTTGATTCAACTAGGGCTCAATCACTGTGTTCCTAGATGACTGGGTTTTTGGTTTGTTTTTTTTTAATTACCCCATGACATGGTTGATTGTAGAAAATAATTATTTCACAAAAACATGAGGAAAAGGCTGAAGTAAACAGAAAAACTGATTCAAAAGAAAACACCATCAATAGTTAACATCAATCTATTATGAGACATTATTTAGCTGCAGTGCTATTCAGAAAACACAGTTTGAAGGCAACCTCATATAGATCCCAAGAAACAGCTGCAGAGATTTTTAACTCTGCCTGAAAACAAATCATATGTGTGTTACTCCAATGATTTTTTTTCAGGGGAACAGAGGATTCAGAGAGGTGTTCACTATCTACCACTAAAGGTTTAATCAATAAGTTAATTACTCTTTTCATCTAGTTGGCTATTTTGAATGCATTGATTCTTCTTCACTCTTTTTCATCAAAATCCTTATCTGCTCAAAATAGCATTGATCAGATTTAATCAGATTTAATCTGGCCATCTGTTAAAACATGAATCAAAAGTTACTAATTGCTTCTTTAAGTTCTCAAAGTATCTTAAATGTCATTTAAATTCATGAGGTAGCTAACAGAGCACCTGCCAGGGGGTGACAATAGCTGTGTGTTTGCAATAACTGCAGAAAAGAGAAATAAATGCCTTTTGGTTCATAAGGCACCTGGAGCACATCTCCTCCTGTCAGCAGCAGCAGGGTTATCAAAAGAACCTTCACCAGGAGATGGAGCAGGATCAGAGCTCACAGGGTTCTGCAGCTTCCTCCCAAGAGAAGTGGAGGGGCAGCTCCAAGCCCTGCTCCCTGACCAGGGACAGGACCCAGGGAGCAGCTGGAGCTGTGCAGGGGAGGTTGGGATCAGGGAAAGGTTCTACCCCAGAGGGTGCTGGGCACAGCCCCGAGGCTGCCAGAGCTCCAGGAGCGTTTGGACAATGCTCCAGGGCACAGGGTGGGATTGCTGGGGTGTCCTGGGCAGGGCCAGGAGCTGGGATGGATGATCCTTGTGGGTCCTTTCAACTGAGGAGATGCAATGACCCTATAAACTCCATCACAATGATTAAGCAAAACCAGGACCTAATTCCAGCTCATGGAGGCACGACCTCACTGCTCAATGCATCTGCCTCAGAGCATTTGGGGCAGGCAGCTGAACTCTCCTCTGCTGCAGCTTTCCCAAGGCACCACATCCCTGATTTTCCACACAGAACCCACTGGGTGTTTCCAGTGGAGCTGTGGTGACTGGGCTTCACCCCCTTGCTGAGCCCACACATGGAAAAGCAGTTTTTAGGGTCAGGGGCTCCCTGTGGCTCGGGAGAGGCTGCTGAAGACACAAACTGTGGCCATCCCTCAGCTCAGCACCTTGGCAATGCTCAGGCAGGACATCTGCAAAACGTGGAATATGTAACATTTTTCCTAAGTCAGGATGTTCCTTGATTTTAGAGCCTTGTAACTTTCCAGCCTGATCAACAACAAAGGAGATTTAATTGTTGAAACAGAGGACCCAACAGGCTCTGTGTGATGTCCTGTGCTAGAAAGCCCAAATACTTGTCAGTAGAATTGCTAATTTCAGGGCTGCATGTGTTTCAATAATGTCAGACCTAGAGGGAGGTTAACAAATGCTGGGCAGAAGGATGTACCACTGATGGTGGAGACAAAGGATGCAGAATTTATGGGCCACAAGGACATTTGGCAGAACCCCAAAGAAAAGGAAGAAATGAATAAAGACAGCTCCTCAACTGAGCAGAATCAGCTCCCATTGGGTAACAGGGAATTCCAGCATGGGCACATCACAGGAAACCCACTGACCCAAAGGCAGAGAAAGCCTGAGGCTGTGGAATAATGGCAAGCCAGAGACTCATTAACCAACAGAAGATACAATACTAATTAATAAGAGAACCTGTGTAATTTGTAGCAAATGAACATTAATGCTTTTATTCATTAAAGGACAGAAATGCTGAAAAGTTTTGGTGGTGGCAGTGCTGGATTTTTATGGATTTCCCGGGCAGCGACCCTTTCTATGCAAAGAAAATATATATACACACACACATGTATATATATGTGTGTATGTGTATATATATATATATATAAGATATATATGTGAATATGTGTGCATATATATGTGCATATATACATATTATATAGTATATATAATATATTTAATATATAAAAATATTGAAACATATTATATATACACATATAATTTATATTCCCTAAAAACATCTCTACACTTGCACACCGGGTATATCTACACATTT
>NW_005054317.1:3385828-3395509 GCF_000277835.1 Geospiza fortis
CCGTAAAACGCGACTGTCGTAAAGTTGGCAATAAAGCGCGGCTGTCGTAAAAGGTGCCGCAAAGCGCGACTGTCATAAAACCGGCCGTAAAGTGCGACTGTCGTAAAGTGTGCCGTAAAACGCGGCTGTCGTAAAAGGTGTCGTAGAGCGTGACAGTCGTAAAGTTGGCCGTAAAGCGCAGCTGTCGTGAAACCAGCCATAAAGAGCAGCTGTCGTAAAAGGTGCTGTAAAGCGCGACTGTCGTAAAGTTGGTAGTAAAGCGCGGCTGTCGTAAAATCGGCCTGCTCCCCTGCCTCCCCCGCCACAGCCCGCAGCCGACCCAAGCAGCGCCGGATCACGTCCTCGAGCACGCAACCGCGTTTTCCCCTTCCACTCTCCCAGCACCGAGTGGGACTACTTTTCATCTCCAGGTCTAAAGGTCCTGAAGAACACGCAGGCTGAATTTGAATCTGATGCTGCAGCTTATTTCTCAGCCATGCTTATCTCTAGCTCAGACACTGTATATTGCAATGGCATTACTCATTGGTACAAAGGCTGGTTTTCCCTCCGAGTACAGAGTAATGATTATTTGATTATTAGACAGCAGCATCATTCCCTCATTACTGTTTTTGAAAGCAGCAGGAGAGAGACATGGATACCGCAGAGTGGCTGACAGAATGGGCTGTAAGACCTCCAGGGAAGGGAATCTTTCACTGTTTAGGCTGTCAGAGTCCATACCTTAACTCTTCCTGGGCCTCAGCAGGGAGACCTAAGATCTGGATCACGTGTCTTTTGATATGAGCCTTAAGACTTAAAAAACTCCTTTTTGCACACCGCCCGTGGGGTGTTCCCCCAGGGATGTTGCAACCAGGAATGTTCAGGAATTCCAACCAGGAATGAGCTGCCAGAAAAAGTCAATGAATGCACAGCAAAAGCAATAAACCCTCCTGGCCAGGGGCATCGCCCCTGCCTCTTCCCAAAGCTCTGCCTGCTCTCCTGGAATGGAAAATGCCATTTTTCACCCCTATCCCAAAGGCTTTTACATTCTGTGTTTGTGTCCCGCTGGCTCTCCCCCTTTCTACAAAAAGCATTCAATTAATCAGTGGTTCCAAAAGCTGCAGAGAGGATTTTGGGACAGAGTCCTCACACAAGCCTCACCCAGCAGGAAACTACACTTGGAATTACTGGAAATGTGATTCTAGAGGAGGAAGAAAGGGTGAATGTTGGACAGCACTGCAGTGTGTGCAGAACCAGAAAATTCAGGCAGGCTCCAATTCCAAGATTTCCTTGGCTGCAGGCACGTCTCTTGGGATGAGTTTTGGATGAGGAATTTTGGAGTTTTGGATGCTGGGAGTGTGATGATGCCTCACATCCAGCTCAGCTGCTCTCCATCCGGCTGCTCAGGGTGTTTGCAGGTGGGAAGCACTGTGCAGAACTGGGCTGTAACATCTGCCCACAGCCAGCACAGAGACTGCCATTAAAGTGCCATTGCCAACTCCAGCAAATTCCTTACAGCTCTCCTACAACACTGATTTTTTTTTCTGAGCTGCCTCAGTCCCTGGAGACAGGTGATGTTAGAGCAGTCTTCATTTCCTTTAGTCTTCATTTTCATTTTGATTGAAAAGCTCAAAGCTCTACAGGCAAAAATATAAAGAACCCAAGCATGTTGCATTTCTCAACCGCCTTAGATTTTTAAGGCAGCTCCTTGGTTTTTTGTCTCTAACTTACAATTTTTATGGTAGTCTGGTGGGTTATCACTACTTTGCTTTAGTTTGGGCTGTATTGTGCTTATTAAGAAACACTTTTTTGTTTCATACCAGGAATGATCAAACAAGTGGGCTCCTTTGGCATTCCTACCACACCTGTCCCCAGTATGGGTGTCTGAGCACCTGAAGTCTAAGGCAGGCTGGTTTGCTATCCTAAGAATTAATTCCTGAAAATTCCCATGGCACAGGGGTTAGAACTAGATATTTAAGGTCTCTTCCAACCCAAACCATTCTGTGATTCTACAAAAACTTTGATCTTGGTTTCTGGAAGAAGCAAGAGCCGCAGTTCCACGTTCCAGCTGTAATATAGGGATGGCTGGACTGTAAGCAGTTATTACAGTAACACCCATCAGAGCACCTGGCTCTCTGGAAGAGCCCTGCTATTTACACAGAAATAAAAAGAACCTGAATTCTACCATTTCCAGATGGTTTTCTCTTGAGTGGCTAAATAAACTCAAAAGCTGAAAGTTCCTCTCTTTCCAGGTCCGTGTCTGTCATTAAATAAAGCACATTGGAGCCATATTGAGGGAAAAAATCAGACATCTGCAGTAAATGAAGCAGGCTTTTGGACTCACTGCTATCCCCAGAACCCAGCCATGGCAGCACTTAAAACAAGACCTTTTTACCCCCACGTGCCCAGGAGGTTTCTTGATGTAAAGGTTCTTGGGGTCACAGCAAGCATTCTTCACCTTGCTCAGTGCAAAGCTTTCAGATACACTCTGTGGCACCGACTCCTTTATTTATCACCTTCTGTCAGGAGAACTGCTGCTGCATCAGAGAGGTCACAACCTTCTATTCTTCCAAGCCACTGTCCTGTCTTAAATGAACAAGTTCTGCTTAATGCCATAGGCCAGACATCAATCTTTGTGCCAAGTCCTTCAGTGCAGTCCCCCTGGACTTGAAAAGTAAATTGAGTGAAGAAGGAGATCTGGTTTCTCACATCCTTCCGTCCCTGCAAGAAAATGCTGTGGGTGCTCTCCAGCATTACTCCACTGTGAGGGAGGGAGATGGGCCCAGCAGAACCTTGCACAGGTAGTGCCTGACTGCACCTGAACTGCAGATGTTCATGTTCAACTCTATTTTCAGCCTCTCCAAGCCTGAGTCCAGCTGTGGCTGGAGCTCAGGGCTGGAGGGCAAGCTGGGGAGGCTGAGGAGCATCCATGGGGCTTGTCCCAGGCACTGCAGGGCAATACCCTGAAGCAGAGGAGAGAACAAACACTTGTGTTCATCCTGCTGCAAGTGTAAATTCTGCCAGCACCACAGCCAAAATTTTTTTTGCTCAGGCCCTTCTTTCATCTTCTTTTTTTGTTCCCTGCTCTTCTTTCTCTGCCCAACCTGGCTGCAGGTTGGTAAGAATGCTTTTAAAAATGGCCATTATGCCTACACCACCTCACCTGCTTCCCTCAGCTTTTGCAGCACATAAAAACCTTGGTAAGAGACAAAAAGCCTTTTAAAAATTGTGGTAGGATAAGGAACATACTGCACCTCTGGATGCACTGAGTGGAATATGAGCTGCCAGCAACACAGCAACCCTCTAGCTTATGTTCTGCAGAAAAAGAGATTTTAGGGAGTGAGTATCAACCACTCATGGCTCCTCTTTATCAGGGCTACTTAAACACTTATTTTGCATTGATTTCACATTAATCCTTCCACTAATACAACAATGCACCTGCACAGAAATGCCTGTATGTGTGGATCAGTGAATATGTAAGCATGTTATATTCTTTGTGTGTATTTCCTCCCCACTCTCTGGCTGCTGTTGGATATCTGACACCAGCAGCAGAAGATTTATTGATCTGGTCATAACATATTAAGGCTGCTGAAGAGCAGATGTTAAAAACAGACTTCTTGGCCTATATCAGCCCCCGGTGGTATTGGTCTCACACATATTCCAGTTTATTTATTGAAGCAATTTCTCTTCTCATTCTCTTCATTATCTTCCTTCTGGGCAATTCAGGCACACCAGAGTCAACCCCTTCCAATCAGTCAGTCCTTCTTGGATCATCGTTTTTGCTTTAGCTTTGGCAACACCCAAAAATTTTTCCTTCCTTAGAAGGAAAAGCCCATCCCACTGTTCATAAAAGCAGATGGAAATTTATCAGCTGCAAAAATTTATCCTGGCATAAATACAGTGAAAATAAAGACTCAGGGATCCTCCTAATTTGATAATAAGCAGGTGCATAATGGGTCCAGAGAAGTCATCTGAAAGGGGACTTCAGTGATATGACCACATACAGCACCCAAGAGGCTGTGATGCCCCACAGTAGCATATCATGGCAGATGAAGAACAAAACACAGCCCTTTGACCATAAAAATGTTGTTTGTCCCATTTTATTACAAACAGCCACAGACCTGTGAAATTCATGCAGAGCAAAATGTTCTTGTGCAGGAGGGCAGCACGGCTCTGTGCACCAGAAAGGTGTGACCCTGGTCCTTCTCCAGGAGACAGCCTTGTCACCAGCCTCCTTAAACACCTGGTGTGCACACTCTAAGGTGAGGGCTCCCTCCAGAATCCTGCAGCAGCACAGGTTTTTATTCTGCAGCTTATTTCTGCCAGGAATAAGGAAGCAATGCTCCTGGCCACAGCTTTGGTGTAGTAAAATCCCGAGGCCCCCTGACACCAGGGCTCTGGCATGAGGAAGCAGAGTCCTGTTCCCAGAAATTCCTCCCTGGATTGGTTCTATCCTCCAGCTGCCACCCCAGTGCCCCATGGCCCCCCTCTGTGTGCTCAAACCTCTGCCCACATGCTTCTGGAGCTGCCTGCTTCAGAAAAATGAAAATTAACTAAGTATTTTCCTAATATCTAGCCAGCAGTGGACAGCTGGACCTGGATGGGCAGGAATTTTTCCAGCTCTCCTAATTTTGTCAGTCTTCCTTTTCTTGCCTTAACCCTCCTGCAGACTACAAGCAAGGCTGTTTTAATCTGGATTTTAGGTGATTTTTTGTCACTCATATGCCATTTGCTCCCCCTCATGCTTACAGTAGCATTCCCTGTTCTTAAGTCTGGCAAGGTTTAGAAATTCTGCTGAAATAATAATTGCAGTAAATTTTTATGGAAACAGATGGGGGAACCAGACAGCCATAAATTTGATAACTCCTTTGAGTACTTAGCAGCAGAAACACAAGTCCCCAAATTAATTAGGAAAAGAAGTGATTAATGATGATATAGATTTTGCATAATGATAGAAAGCCTTAAAATGTACAACTTTTGAACGCTCCTCATTTATTCTGCCTTATTGGCTGCCTGGACAATTGAAGATGAAAGGCCTGGGAAAGACAGAAAACACACATTTAAACTACTGGGTAAAGTGAGTAAAATGATGATCCACTGGCAATGCAGTGACCTTTACACATGAACATGTCTTTCAGATCCTCTGCTGTTAGTCTTACAGCACAGCTGAGTTAATCTAATATTTCCATTTTAGCTCATAAGAGAAATGAAGGAAAATCTTAATTATGCCTGTGGTTGTGGTTATAATCCAACCCCCTGACACAGGAATGACTCACATCTGTTCTCAACTCATTTTATGGGCCAATGCAATGACTTAGTTGACTCAGGAAGCAGAGCTAAGAAAAAGTTTACTGCAGAATGGCCCAAAGCTCCTCAAATAATTGTGCATTTCCAAATTGTCCCTGAGAAGCCTCCCTGATATTCCCATAGAGTATGGCTGGAACCAGGAAACATGGTTTCTTCAGCCACTGCTTTGCTTCAGTCATTCTGGTGATTTAGGTCTTTCTTTTTAAAAAAGAGTATTAACAGACCTGGTCTTTTCCAAAAGTCTGGAGTTAGTGAAACTTGAGGTGGGTTGTCCCTCCTAGGAGAGGTGTGGATGCAACATTAGTGCTGGACCTGCTTTCCCTCCCCTCCCAGCCAGTCTGGACCAGCACAAGGTCAAGGCCACCCTGGTGCAAGTTCAGCATGACCCTTGGGCTATTTGGATGGGCCTTTGTAAGAAAAGGCTCAAGTAGAAGAGGATTTTCTTAACTTTCATGGGTTTGGAGAGCTGGACTCCTCCCTTTTCCATGGAGCTGGATGAGTCCCCCATGCCAATGATGTGGCCCAGCAGTGCTTTGCTGTCACCGTGATATTTTCTGAAAAATCCCTTTGCCGGGATTTCTTCTCCTGGCAAGATGAGAAGCCTCAGCTTCCCCATGTTTTGCTGCTTTGGAATGTGATTTGGGGAATTGTTTTAATTTAATGACCAATCACAGCCAGCTGTGTCTGACTCTCTGAGTCTGTCACAGGTTTTTATTATCATTCTTCTCTAGCCTTCTGTCTGTATCCTTTCTCTTTCTTTAGTATAGTTCTAGTATATAATTTCTTTTAGTATAATATATCATAATATAATAAATCAGCCTTCTGAGAACCTGGAGTCAAATTCTCATCTCTCACCTCATCCTGGGCACCCTCACAACACCACACTCAATTGAAAGAACCAAACCACAAATTTGACTGAACAGAGATGGTGGCCCTGACTCCTGGGACAGGTCTGTGGTTCCAGCTCAAGGGTGACCCTCACCTCCCCTGCTCAGCTCCATCAGCCTCCTGGCAGAAACAAACTGCAATTGTTTCTGGACACACAAGGAACAGTATTTTAAAGATTAGTTCATTGACAGATATTTGCTCAGCTAGAGTTTTTATTAGCTAAATTCCATCTCCAGCTCCCAGGGAAAGTGCTTGGAGTGGCATATAGAACAGCCACCATAGCTGAAACAATCCCCCTACTGGGAGATGTCACTGAAAAAAGGAGCTAAGGGGTTTATTTGAACAGCTGAACATTGGCATGGAAACTACAGCTATCTTTTTAAGATAAACTGTAAAAATAATACAGTTTCTTTTATGGAAAATGAGCTGTGTGATTGGCACTCTGTACTTGATATAATTCATTTTTAGTATCATCTAATTCAAAGAAAAGTTTTTCAATCTGCTTAGGCTACTCGGAGAAAGACAAACCAAAGGACACAGGTGACAGGGTAGGGACAGGGAGCAGAGGGCTGGAGGGAGCACAGACCCTCACAGCTGTTGGGGCACATGCTGACTGTTCCAGAATTCCTGCACATCCCTTTTTGCCATCACCCCACGCTGCTGTCCTGTAAGACCACCGAAATCCTGCTCCAAATTCCCTTTTAAAGGGCTGGGGACAGGAGTGGGCTGGATGGGGATGACAGAGGAGGTCAGCAGTGGGGAGGATAGTTGTCTTTCAGTTTTTCTTTTCCCTTTCCTGTTAACTGTAAGTCAAACCCAAAGCAAAGCCCCTGGAAAGATGTGAAACAGCAGCTCCAGAAGATCAGAGGGTGGATCTTTGTCCACACCCAGCTGCATCAGTCAGGCAGTCCATTCACCACCATCAAACCCAAACTAAACAGCTTTATTGGTACAGGTGAGTGGCTGTTACAGCTCCTCTAACTCTTTCCAGAAGACTCACTTTCCAGTGTCTCCAGCAGGCTGGGATCTCACAGGGAGAGCCCTGACCCCCTTGTTTTGTTTGACATTGTGAGCACAGCCCTTTGGTGAGAGGCAGCTGAGAGGCCCTTCCCAGGACCAGCGGAAGGAGCCTGGTGACAAGAAGTTTTTATTCACCTTCCTGTGACTTTCCAGGGCCCTTTTCCTTTTCCTTCTGTTTTGTAGAGAGAAACTTGCCAGTTCTTCTCCTCTCAGCAGGATTATCAGAACTGGCTTCCGATGGGAAGTTTCCCATTGCTGGAAGTTTCTGAGGGTCCCTGCCTGTGGTGCCATTGGGAGAGGAGTGTCCATTTCCAGCTGATAACCTCTCAAACATTGTTATCTAAGGGAAACAAAAAGCTCTGGGAACAGGGGCTCAGTGCATGGGCAAGGAGCAGCACATGACATGTGAATTTGCCAGATGTTACCACTCTGAATGTTACTAAAACATGCCCTGACCACAGCTGCTTTATCTGCGTGGAAGGAGTTGGGAGATAAGAGGTGATTTTACTGACAGTGCTGGAATGGCCTGACCAGGCAGCCTGGGAGCAGCTCCCTGACATAGCATCACAATTCCTTGCAAATGTGCCAAATGTTGGGTTTTGTGTGGTCCTGACCACTGCTTCATTTGACAGTATCCTCCCTTCGTGCTTATTCAGACTGAGATTGTTTTCCAGAAAATTACATCATCTTCCAGTGTGTACATTTGGTTTCTAAAGGGCCTTCACTTTTTCTGCAGCTCAGTTGATGCCTCAAGGCTTGCTTTAATGCTCTTCTGACAGTGTCTTGTGTTTGTCTGATTGGAAATATTCCAGGTAATTAAAAAAATTGCGCACCAACTGCTGCTTAAAAATCTATTGTGTGTATATTGATTTTGCACATTTTGGCTTTGGAGGAGGCTGTTTCAATGCTCCATCCCCCCTTTCTGAATCTCCCATGTCAAGACTGGAACCCAAGCTCTTCTGAAGCCTGCAAAGCCAGAGAGTGCCCTTAAGTGAAACCTGTTTATTCCTTATTGCCTTTTATTCTTTACAGGAAACAATATGGGGAGGCTGTGCCAGAAACACAGATACTGTAATTATTATTTTTATTATTCCAGCGTATGCACAGGAACTTATTATTTTTAAGCCTGGTCATCCCTGTACCCTGCAGTGCCTTAATTTGGAGGTTCACACTTGAAAGGAGAGAGAATTGCATCCGTGCTCATTGTCTGTCCTTGTCACAGGCGTGGGGCTGCACTGATGAGCTCTAATCACACACGTGAGTCCAGAGCAGGGAGAGGAGGCATTTCTCTGTGCGCAGAATAATCAACTCTGAGTTAAATGCAGTGCTTGAAAGTGATTTGTATCCATCCTCACCCCCACCTCCTCAGTCTAATTAACTCCTCTAATAGAATTAATCAGCACACTAAATACAAGACTCACTAACAACTGAAAAAACCACACCACTATCTACTCCAAAATACAATTACACTGACAAACTCAATTACATGCCTCAGTCACTTCTGAAATTACTCACCAGTATTGGACTGTGCACAGTTTAAGTTTCATTGTTGAAAGAAATCATAAACACTTTCTAAATTGTACAATGTTTACAGAAATACACAGAAGCACAGCTTTTATTACCCATGTGGCAAAATTAATTTGACACATTGAAAGCAAATGAATAGAGCTGGAGGACTTTATTCAGGCAGTATTCTTCCCACTGATAGAATTTACACTGGGGGAACATCTAACACATTAACCTTATTAAACTCTGATGTAGGTAAACAGCATTTCAAAGGGAATGAGAAAGGATCCAAAATCAAAATCCTTATTGCATTTGAATGAGAAACATCCAATTCTGCATTTCTAACTGTTCTTTTAGTTTACAGCCACCTTTCACCAAAGTAAGCTTTTGCTCTGGAAGCTTTTGCAGCAGAAGCAGTCCACAATATGCAGTTTTGATTCTGGGTTTAGTCTTTTAAATCTGTGATGAACTCTACAGCTGAACATAAACTCCCATCAGATTTAGTTATATGAGTTTAGGTTAATTTGCAAGTCAAAAGAGGAAGAAAAATGTTGCTTGTGTTTTTAATAACCCAAGTTTATCTAAGTTCATCTTGATCTGAAGATACAGAAAGTCTTCCTGAACTTTTTATTTGTCTGGTCATATGCAGCCCCTGCTTCTCAATTTAGTTTATTTTCAAACCGTGATACCAGCCAAACAGGAAGGGCTAGAGCTGCTCTTGCTCACAACTGGGCACAAGCAGATAAAACTTTGAGCTCCAGGCTAACAAAGTCTGTGTTGAACTTGAAATACACTGACTGATAGAAACATCTCCTATCCTTAGCAAGAGCCCACATCCATGCAGATTCGGTACAACAAACTGGTTTTGAGCCTAAAAATTACAGTGGCACTTGCCTAGTAGGAAATTCTCAGGTCAGTAGAGTAGACTCAAAATTCCTTTGAAAAAAGAGAGTCCAGCACTTTGAAGAGTTCTTCAAGAAGGCA